>NC_091849.1:35093670-35396700 GCF_037783145.1 Equus przewalskii | reverse complement strand
AGACGTTAACTAGACTTTTTGTGATAATCATTTCATAATGAATATAAATACTGAATCATGTTGTACACCTGAAACTAATATGTTATATGTCAATTAAACATCAATTCAAAATGAAGAAGAAAGAAAACAACCTAATTTAAAAATAGTCAAAAGATCTGAACAGACATCTTACCAAAGAAGATATACAGATGGCAAAGAAGCGTATGAAAAGATGCCCAATATCCTATGTCATTAGGAAGTGCAAATTAAAACAACAGTGAAATACCACTACATACCTATTAGAATGGCTAAAATCCAAAACACACCACCAAATGCTAACAAACATGTGGAGCGGCTAGACTTTCATTCATTGCTGGTGGAAATGCAAAGTGAAACAGCCACTGTGAAAGCTAGTTTGGCAGTTTCATACAAAGCTTAATATAGGCTTACCATATGATCCAGTAATCACTCTCCTAGTATTTACTCAAACGAGCTGAAAATTTATGTCCACACAAAAACCTGCACATGAACGTTTACAGCAGCTTTATTCATAACTGCCAAAACTTGGAAGCAACCAAGATGTCCTTCAACACACAGATGGATAAACAAACTGTGGTACATCCGGACAATGGAATATTATTCAGCAATAAAAGAAAATGAGCTATCAAGCCAAAAAACACATACAGGAACCTTAAATGCATATTACTAAGTGAAAGAAGCCAGTCCGAGAAAGCTACATACTGTATGATTCCAATAAATGAAATTCTGGTAAAGGTAAAACTAGAGAAACAGTAAAAAGATCAGTAGTTGCCAGAGGTCAGGGTGTGTGGAGGAGGGATTAAGAGATGAAACGCAGGGCATTTTTAGGGCAGTGAAACTACCCTATATGATATTATAATGGTGGAAACATACATTATGCATCTGTCAAAACCCACAGAACTGTACAACACAGAGTGAACCTTAATAGATTTTAGTCAATAATAACATATCAATCTTGGTTCATCCATTATAACAAATGCACCACACATCAATAATAATACCACATATCAATATGTTAATAATAGGAGAAACTGTGGGGGTGACGCAGGGAAGGGGTGTATGGGAACTCTCTGTACTTTCTGAGCAATTTTTCTATAAACCTAAAATTGCTCTAAAGAAATTAAGCCCATTTAAAAAATCCCAGACTCCCTAAAAATGAACACTAATGTCAGAAATAACAAAGTACAACGTATAAACCAAAACATGGGAAGAAAAAAAACAGCATCAGGATGAAAAGAGGCACAAACCAAGAGGGTGGCACAGTTTAAATACAAGTCAAGATTCTAACTTTCCATCCTCTGCCTGCAGGCTTCAGCTCTCAACTGAGGGATCAGGCTAAGAGAAGTGGGGGCAATGATACAAAATCAAAATATTACGGAGATAAAAGAAACTGTAGAGATCGCCCACCCGCTCACTTACTCTTTAGATTGGGAGCACAAAACCTAAATGTTTAAACTCCTATTTTAGCTCTTAGAAGCCAAGAGATCACATCTCTTTTAAGTTACTAACCTCAATTCTAGACCATAAACCCAAGAGAGTATTTGAGCTCTGGCCACTTGTGATGACTGTTCATGGCAAATCTCCAATTACTCTGTCATGTACTGCTAAGTCACCAGTTGCTCTAGAGAGCTGGTAAAATGGAGAAAAATTTCCCTTGGAATCTAGTCTCTCAAAGAAATGGGGGAATGCCAAAGTGTGGTCTAGTACTCAGAAGACACCAAAATATTTTAATTGGAGGATGATATGAGAAATTCCACCTGGCTACTAAGTACCCTCAAAGGACTATGAAAGAGAGGGAACATAACAAACTCCACAAACTGAAGGCAACCACGGAGCTTACAGCCCCTCTGTATGCAAATTTCTCAAGGTTACAACTAGGACAATGTTACTGAGAATCTACTATTTTATAGGCTAATGATATTTTCAACCTCTAATAATGTATCACTTCTAACAACCACAACCACTACACTGAGAACAGCTCCTAGACGTGCCGGATCTCAATTCAATTTCCTGACTCCACCCAGTGTGTAGTCAGTGCCATTCCTAGCACAAGTTAGACCGAGTCCGTCTCAAGTTTCTCAGGCCAGGTCACACTCTCTGCTGCTTTGTGACATCTCTGAAATGTCTTTAAAGAAGGAACAGCTGTCAATTTTAAGGACTGACTAAAGTTACACCAGGAATGTCAGAAGTGCTGAACATCAGAGAATCTGATGTACCCATTAACAGATTAAAGAAAAACCATATATTCCTTTCATTAGATATAAAATATTTGATGATTCAACATTCATTCACGGTAAAAAAACACACACACACACACAAAACACTCAATCAACTAATGTCAATAATATATTAAATGAAAAAAGTTGCAGATTATGTATTATCATCAAAACAAAAATGGAATAAATTTGCCTAAGCATGGAAAAAAATCTGAAAAAAAATAGGTAAAACTCCTGGAGGGATTGAAGGAAGGGGCACTATAGATTTTTATATTGTCTGACTTTCTCTATCCTGAGGATGTATTATTTTAATAATTTTAAAATATTTTTGTCTTAGAAAAGTTAGAATCAATAGCACTCCTAACCTTGGCTCATTTAATTCTATATCAAACATATAGAAAAGACTGTCGATTAAGAATCATCAGAAAAAATATTTCTCAGTTGTACAGACTGACCCAAATTAAATCATCTCTCATTTCCATTTTGCCTCCAATTTCTCATCATCACCATACGTGTCACATGCAGACTCCCCTAGGTGCCTCAAGGATAAAGGTCATATCAAGTATATTGCCCTGAACACTCTGCACATTGATTAAAGATATTTTTCAAGAGAAACAATGTGAAACAGCACATTCCAGGCTTCTTGGATCCATCTTCAGGTCAGTGAACTACACTGGTCAACTCAAGAGTGCTCAGCGAGATAAGGAATGTATAATTAATCTTTTCATTATCTTCCAAATTTATGGGCAGTTGTTTTCCAGAGCTCACTATGTGGAATCTCACTTTAGAGACACAAAGTACCCATCAGACAGTGCAAAATACACTCTGTTCTTAAAAACCACGTAGCTGTTTATCTTGTGACTATTCTTGTCTCAAAAGACAACTGAATAGTCCCTAAGAAGTCAAGTCTGGAAATGAAAGCATTAGTGGCCATCTAATCAGGACCAAGATGACTGAAACTCATTATGCTTGCACCACAGTATTTCCTCCACAGCCTGCTCAAGTGGCCTCAACCCCTGCCCACAAGGGCTGGGAGCAGCAGCCATATTTCTTCGATGAGCAAGATATGCAAAGACCACAGAAACAGAAAATGGTCCTGACTCTTCAAGCTTGCTGTGGCTGATTTTTGCACCATCATCTACTTTGCAGATATTTCTTCTAAATAGAATGAGGAACCCATTAACAAATATGAATAAGTGAAATCATTAACCATATGAATAAGTGAAAAGCATTAACTGTCCTTAGCATATTCCCAAACACTTTTTATTTCTGATAACTTGAAAGCAATTAGCAGAAGCCAACTAAATACTTCATCACAGTGCATATCATACATAACACTGCCAAGACAAACTG
The DNA here is from genome assembly GCF_037783145.1 of Equus przewalskii. Lineage (NCBI taxonomy): Eukaryota > Metazoa > Chordata > Mammalia > Perissodactyla > Equidae > Equus > Equus przewalskii. The sequence goes on along the minus strand of NC_091849.1, from coordinate 35,393,113 downwards.
GACTCATTCATGATAAAAATATTTACCAAATGTATACTGCAACCTAGGTGTCCACTAAAATCAACAAGGTCTACAAGCAAATTCCACAAACCTGACGAAACATACAGGATTAAATTAAGTAAGTTTGTTGAGCAGACTTGTGAAACCACTCCAGTAAGGTGTTGAAGAGACTTCATTCCCCTGTCTGCAGGAGGCATGCTTTCGGATTTGTTCCATCCCAAGAGGTAAACGGCCTGCTCTCCCGTGACAGCTCTGCTAGTGATTATCTGTAAGCCTGTCTACTCCAAATGTTAGAGTTAGGGAGCTCATTTGGCTGCGGATCAAGGCTACCTTTGTCAGCTGTCAATTACCTTTATTGGTAATAAAAATGAGGTTTCTATCCCCATCTGTCTGATTCTATGTGTATTTCATTCTCTTTTTAATCATTTCAGAAATAACTAAAGAGAGGTAGTTTAAGTGGATCCCTTACACCTCATAAAAGGTACCTCCGAAAGAACCTAAAATGAGTGCTCCAAGCCCTTAGATAATCTACAATCAAATGTTTTTAAAACAAAAATCCATAATTCTCAGGACAACCAGTTAACACCGTAACTATTTACGAGATGAGTTTCAAAGATATACTTGTTTGTCAGACTCTTCCAAATTCAGAGGGGAAAAAACATAAAAAAACAAGAAAGTAGGAACCATTGGGGTATCCCGGAAGTCAGAAAACAAAACTAAGTAAAAAATAAAAATTCAAATATGACAGAAATGCACTTACGAGGGAGAGGGATGGAAGAATAAGTATGTTATGTGCACAGCACAGACCACAACCATGAGAGGCATGTGACAAACATTTGTCCACTGAGGGGCAAATGTGTACGTACGTGAGGAACAGGATGATTTGTGCCAGGGCAGGGACAATGACACAGGCCTTTTCCACAAAGCAATTTCACCCCATTCCTCAAGGGAGAAGACAGCTCTCTTTGGGGAAGATATTGGAGACCTCCCCTGCCCTCAACTCTAAAAAAGCCTAAATAAGATTGATTTTTTTTATGGGCCAGTTGAACAGGCCTAAAAGGATTTTTCCCAATCTCCTTGATGCCTGAAATTCTTCTAAGAAAAAGAAAAGCCTTTTAAACTGCAATTAGAAATAAATGGCTTAAAATGTGTTTAAAATGGTTGAGAAGTAATGCATTTGCTATGATTACATTTTATTTAGTTATTGAATAAATGGCATCAGAGTCACCTTAGATTAGATGGAAGGATGGAGAAGGGAACAGGAGGTCAATAGGTGCCTTATGGGAAGAGAGGTCACCATAGGGGGAGGTGTAGGTTAGGGTAGGAGAGAAGGATGTAAAACCGTCATTTAAAACGATGATGTACTAGAAAATTCAATGACAAAGGCAAGTGCCCCTGATACATATTGGACCAAGTTACAGACCGGTAAAGGCTATGAGGTAATTGACTTAATTCAGCCCCTAGCCTTGTCCTAATAAGTTTCCCCACTATGGACACCATAAAGACTGCTGTCAGATTAATTTCTCTAAACCCAGAGTCTGATCATGACTAGGCCACTCCAAAATCTTCAGTGGCACCCCTCATCCTTCAAAATGGGGTCAAAACGACTCAGCGAAGGATTGATAACTTGTGTGGTCCAGCTACAACTTATTTGTGCCAATCTTATTTTTCTCTTTACTACTTTACACCCACTGATTCAGCAACATTGAGCTTTCCTTCAAATATGCACAGCCTCTTCCACTTCAATGCTTTGCTCATCTGCCTCTCTTCCCAGACTGCCCCATGCCTCAAGTCTGTTCCTGCTTCAAAGGCTACAGCCTCCATTATAGCTTCTCTGGTCCTCAACTCACAGAACAACTGCTTTGTTGTTTTTTATGTTTTTTCCCCTCTGTGTCTGTGGTAGGCCACGTGTCAGGCACTCTGCTAAAGCTTTGCCTAAATTATTTTGTTTCCCTTCACAACCACCCTGTGAAGTATGTACTTATTATCCCCATATACCAGATGAAGAAACTGAGTCTTAGAGAAATAAAATAACTTGTCCAAGGGTCCTACAATAAGTACTAAACCAGGATTTCAATCCAGGCACTCTGACTCCAGAGCTCAAAGCCATAACCATCATGCCTTTCAGTACTACATATCCAGAAGGACTCTCCTCTCCTCCGAACTTCCATTGTACTTTACCTGTTTACACTATTTAATAATAGGGTAAAAAGTGATGTGACATGTACGTATCCATACGCATACATACGCAAGTATACATATGCATGTATGTGATATGTATGTAGGTGTCCTTCTAGACTCTAAGGCACTTGAGATCAAGGTCCATCCAGGTGAGATCCATCTTTGTAAGTGCTTGGTATCCAGTATAGTGCTTGCACATAGTAGATAGTGGATAAAACGTTTGATGAATAAATGAAGCTACTTATGAGTCTTATGCTTTGTTTTATAAAATAAAGTAGTTTTTTAATAAAAGTTTGGCTCCCAAGGAATTTACTTATCTAGGTGTTAGGAGGGATGTATTTCACATTAATTGATAGCAATGAGGCCATTAGTCCTATACGTGTTGGGGATGGAGTGAATGAACAATGAGGGAACTGAATATCCTTAAAAGCTATCATCTCTATTAAAATGTATTAGAGACTTCTTACAGGAATTAGAAACTCAGGGTTGGTCTGAAATTATGGTAGTGCTTTGACCATTAAGGAAGGAAATACAGGGGCCAGCCCGGTGGCGCAGTGGTTAAGTGCACACGTTCCACTTCAGCAGCCCAGGGTTCACTGGTTCAGATCCTGGGTACGGACATGGCACAGCTTGGCAAGCCATGCTGTGGTAGGCGTCCCACATATAAAGTAGAGGAAGATGGTCACGGATGTTAGCTCAGGGCCAGTCTTCCTCAGCTAAAAGAGGAGGATTGGCAGCAGTCAGCTCAGGGTTAATCTTCGTCAAAAAAAAAAAAAAAAAAAAGGAAGGAAATACATTCTAAGCACTGGGACAACCTGGCAAAAGGCCTGCAATGGAAGCAAAGAACAGTTGAAGGGGTATATGAATTTTTTTTCTCTTGGCCTGGAAAAAATATAGATAATTGGATGTCAAGGTAATGACTTCAATACCATATCCTAAGCCATCAACTGCTGGAGGTCCTTCACCAGCCTCTCAATGACAGTCACAGACTTGCGTGCTCCCACCTGCCGCAGAGGCAACAGGGGTTCTTCAGAGGCACCCTTCAGCAGTGAAGAATGGCACAGTCAGTACCTTATACTCTCCCAAATCTCTACCTCTAGGGCAGCAGAGCGCATTCTACTTCTGCAGCCACCTTGGCATGAATTCCCTCACTGGAGGGAAGGGTTCGCTGACATGATAGGTACTCCCTCAGTGCACGCTGCAGATTAGGGGGCGCTGAGCACTCTAAAACAAGTTCTGAAGTCCCTTTACCAGTTGCTAGGGACGTGCTAATCCCATCACCTCTTCACCAAGAGAGGATTTTAAGTAAGTAACTTGCACCTTCTTTCTTTCAAGGTTCTCCTTACACGGCTTGTGGCCAGAGATATTTAGGAAGTATCAACAACGCTTTCAATATTAAAATGCTTGTGTGTATTTTACCCAGTGGGGCTTTTAACAACATATATTAATTTAAAATGTTTATGCCTTCAGGATTTGGTTTAAAGATCAGAGACAACGAAAGCCACAGCAAGAGGAGCCCAAATTTAAGCAGTTTCCTTTCTCATGTTCAAGCACAGACAAAATGTCCAACAATGTCTGTCAGCAAGTCATGGCTCTGCATCTGATCTCAGCAGTTTTTAATGCAAAGTAACACCAGGGCAGTCCCACTTCTCATTCAGAAGATGGGGCATTAAAACATATAAACGAGCCCAGCCCTGTGCAGAGAAACACGAAAACAGTCAAATCTCCTAAGCATGTCCAAAGGACAAAACTCAAAAGATTTTCTTATATTAGAGTGAATGTGAATGGCCTCATGTGGCCACTGCTCTAAGAAAGGAAATAAAAACAGATGAAAGGAGAAATCTGAGCAGCCTAGTGTTTGAAGTAACTAAAAACAGTGATCCGCAGCACTCTGATAAAATAAAATGAGAAGGAAGAAAAGGGGATGCGGTTAGGATGGGGGGTAGGGGAAAGAGAGGGGAGTAAGACAAGATTGTTTTAGCTGAGATGTAGACACTTTTTTTCTTCAAATGCCTTAGCCAAAAGAAACAGGTTTCACATGTGTAAGAGAAAGGGAAGCTTGGTTCAGAGCCAACTTGTCATGAAGCCCAGTTTCCAACACTTACTAAGAGGCAAAGTTGCAAGGATTTTTTTCTTGCATGAGGTTCCAGGGGAGGGGATATAAGGAAGACCCCTGAGCTACATGCAAATACAAATAAGAAAATGGACAATAACTAGACAAGATCCTTGAGTAAGGCCAAAATAATTTAAAGCTAACCAAGCTCTAGGCAGAGTCCAAAGACTTCAGTAAATAAAAAACCAGTTTCACCCAGCATTTTAAGTATCCTGAGAATTAAAATGAGGGCTTCCTTCCTCAAAAACTCCCTGGAAAATGCTTCAATTTATAAGTAGAGTAAAAGAAAAAACAAAAGCTTTCAACTCTCCAATACACACAGTCACCTGGTGGGTGCTTCCATTCTTCTCCCTTTCTCCAAGTTAGTCCTCTGAATACCGCGGTATACTAGGCTAGGGCCACAATTTCTGGAATAACAGCCATAAATTATCAGCTATTGACTGCCACATTAAGAAAACCCCACAATATCCTCAAATGAAAATAATGTTTAATTGCATTAATTTCCATCTAATTCATTAGTATTTTTTTAAAGCCATTAGCCCTGCAAACTCTTTTGAAAGATGTCAGGCAAACTCACAAAAGGGTAGGAAGAAACCAGACACTGGTATATCAAAGAAAGTCAAGTGTTTGAAGGAAGGGCAGTTGCTTCCAAAACATGTATAAATCCAAAACAGCCTTCTTCCTGTCGCTCTATGCATGACCCCCTCTGCCACCTTGCATTTAAAACGTTTTTAAGCTTCCATTTTTAATAGCTGACTTCAAACAAACACATTTAACCAATGACACTTAGTCTACAAAAACAGTGATGGAATGATAAGTGACATAAAATTCCAGACTGCCAAGCAAAACTTTCAAAAAGGAACCACTCTTTTAACTCAACAATAAAAAGACAAATAACCCAATTCGAATATAGCCAAAGCATTTGAAATAATCTCTATCCAAGGAATACATACAAACAGTTAATAAGCACATGAAAAGTTACTTAATATCATTAGCCATGTGGGGAACGTAAACCAAAAATCATTTTATACCTGCTAGGATGGCTAAAATAAAATACACAATAACAAGTGTTAGCGAGGATGTGGGAAAACTGGCATCCTTATACATTGCTGGTGGGATTGCAAAATGGTGCAGCCATTTCGGAATACAACTTGATAGGTCCTCAAAAAGTTAAATACAGAGTTACCATATAACTCAGCAATTCACTCCAAGAGAAATGAAGGAAGGGTCGGCCCAATGGCGTAATGGTTAGGTCCACATGCTCCATTTAAGCAGCCCGGGGTTCACAGGTTCAGATCCCACGTACGGACCTACACGCTGCTCATCAAGCCATGCTGTGGCAGCGTCGCCCATACAAAATAGAGGAAGACTGGCACAGATGTTAGCTCAGCAACAATCTTCCTCACCAAAAAAAAAGGCAGGGGGCAGGGGGGAGAGACTAAGGCAGAGTTGAGGCTAGAACTGAAATCAAAGCCTAATCCCATGCCAGATCCTCTGGTCTCTCTCTGTATCGTAAAATGTGTCAAAACCACCCCAAAATCATGCAGTTGGCTGGTGGGGGCCTCTGCCTCTAACAGTCTACCTCGTCCCTTCTCCAGAGGCGATCAATTGTTTTAAGGTAACCCTCTCTTGTATCTGCAATATATGTTCACTAATCTTTGCATGTGGAAAAGGCCAGTCACACACTTATTAATCTTCTACTATTCTGGGCTTCTTACTCAACTATTTTCCTGCCCTTTAACTCTTTGGAAATGACCATAACAGAAAGGAGTGTTATTTATTGAGCCAACCCATATGTCCATCTGGTGGTGGATTTTCCCAGGCTTGCTCGTAGATTACAGGGTACTTTCCCAGATGAAGGAAAGAGAACTTGGCAAGCTGGCTTCACCCCTTGCCCCTGGTTGGAAGAGACTGGTTGGAAGAAAAGGTATAGCAGGTCCCCACTCTAACGATCTTGAGTCACTCAGGTTTTATAAGGTACCTCTTAAGACCTGGTGGCTCCACGAATTAATGCCATTTGTAGGGAGTCAAACAAGCATAAGGGGAGGAGGCAGGGGCTCTTCTAAACAAAGATAATCCTTGCTTTTGAGAACACTCAAAGCTAAGAAAGCATGAAGGTCCGAGATCGAAAATAGCTTTTATTGACATAAGCATAAAACTCTTCCCTCAACCAAAGTAATAAGGAAGAAGGGTCATTTCTGATGGGCAGCTTACCAAGCAGGAAGGGAACTTGGCTACATTGGTGACCACGATCATGGGAATGAGGCAAAATGATACTTCTTCAGAGATATTCCTAAATTTGCAAAATTGTAGTTAATTTCCATGAGAGGAAATTGTACAAAGGCAGAAAAACTGGCTTCATCAGAGACAGGCAGGGAGGAAAGCCAAAGCAAATGAGAGCCTGCCACAGGTCATCTCGATCACTCCTAATGCAATTATGTGTGGCAATGTTAGCATCCTCACTTTACAAAAGGAATCTGGGATTTAGAAGAATTAAACAGCCTGCCGAGATCACACAGAGAGTATGTGGCAGGGCTGGAGTCTGAACCCTCTTCTGCTGGACTCCACAGGCTGGGTTAGTAATGCCCCATGGACCATCCATTCACCTTCCTTCTCACAGAGGCTTTCCTCTCTCCATTCCTTTCCTGTGCTTTACCTACTTACATTGTTGGCCCTCCAAACACAGCCCAGGAGAGATGCACCTACCACCTCTTTGCTAAATCCTTCCCCCAATGAGTAATGAGAAAAGAGTAAAGATTAATATTATGAACAAAATTATGGGGGCTGGCCACGTGGCCGAGTGGTTAAGTTGGCGCGCTCTGCTGCAGGCGGCCCAGTGTTTCGTTGGTTAGAGTCCTGGGCGTGGACATGGCACTGCTCATCAAACCACGCTGAGGCAGTGTCCCACATGCCACAACTAGAAGGACCCACAACAAAGAATACACAACTATGTACCAGGGGGCTTTGGGGAGAAAAAGGAAGAAATAAAATCTTAAAAAAAAAAAAAAACACAAAATTATGAAGGGGCCAGCCCAGTGGTGTAGCGGTTAAGTTCGCACATTCCGCTTCGGCAGCCTGGGGTCCGCCGCCGGTTCAGATCCCCGGCGTGGATACGGCAACGCTTGACAAGCCATGCTGTGGTAGGCATCCCACATGTAAAGTAGAGGAAGATGGGCACGGATCTTAGCTCAGGGCCAGTCTTCCTCAGCAAAAAGCACCTGGAAGCAGATGTTAGCTCAGGGCTAATCTTCCTCAAAAAAAAAAAAAAAATTACGAAGATTCCCACGGACTGGGAGAGTTTAGGATCATCGGGAAACGATCACATCAGATGTGGAAACCAATTTCCTGTGCTGGAAACTACCCACTGATTGGTGTAATAGGAAGACCAAACTTTTTATTCAGTTAAAATCAGTCTTTTAGAATCCAAAGTGAGGGAGGAGGGAGGGGAAGATAGCTATTGATGAAAGGGAACTAAAAAGAAAAACTGCATTCATGAATTTCAGAAGTCATACAACAGGAACACGGAGAGTAATCCAGAGCTATAGGGGAAAACATAGGATAAGAGTAAGTCTAATAGACTGGCACTTTTTAGGGGTTTGGGTCTCAAAACTAAAAGTAATGGTTAACCAGTACGAACTTAACAATAAAGAGAGAGGCAAATATTTCAAAAGGATAAAGAAACAAGAACACAAAATTTTAAGCAAAGCGGCAGATGGCTAAATATTCCAGTCACAGTGATGAAAAACAAAACTGCCCCACTAGGATAGATATCTAGATGGTAAGGCAAGCCAAATCACTCACTGAGCACATATGCAGATCTGCTCAAGAAAAATGGGAGTCTTTCCAGGCAGATAGCTGCTACACAAGAAAATCAAACATAGCTAGAATATATTTATTCATCTATTAGAATCTTATCAAGTCCCTACCATGCAAGGTACTTTTGCTTATGAGAATCAAAAGTACGTGAAATCTATCAAAGAGGCTTAAATGAGACCACCACCACCACCACCGCCACCACAAAGCATTGGTTTAAAACAGGTGTTGAAAAATGTACTGAAGCATAATGAAAAAAAATATTGAAAGCCTTCTAGTACTAATATTTCTGAGAATTTACTACATTCCACATATTATTTTAAGCGCTTTTCTGTAAAACCTTTATGGAGACAGGAATTATCTTTATTTTGTAGAGGAGGTTATATAATTAGCCCAAAACCCCACTGCCACTAAATTCTAGACTTTACAAAAACTGTCTTACTTCCTCATGATGAGTCTTACCTTCATCACACAGATTTAGAAACTGAGGCTCAAAGAGTTAAGTGACTTGCCCAAGGTCACACAGCTAATAAGTGGGTAGCAGTGTTCAGACCAGGTCTATAGAACTCAAAAAAGCATCTGCTCCCTCTAATGTAACCATGGGACACTCCTAAAACAAATTCTTCAGTAGAACTAAAAAGAGGGGACAGAAAATGCCATCTTAAAAATGGTGGCTCAAGTTAACTGAAGGGAGACCGTGAAACAAGGTGATTAAGAGCAGGGGCCCTAGAGCCGGCCTGCCAGGATTCAAATCCCACCCACAATATTAGGTGTGCAAGCTCCTTAACCATGCTGTGCCTCAGTTTCCTCATCTGTAAAACAAGATAACAATTGTAGCCTTCTCATAGGGGTTGTTGTGAAGATTAAATGAGCCAGTAATCAGAAAGAATTAGAACAGTGTCTGACACAAAGCAATGAGCAGGAAAAAAAAAAAGAGAAGACAAAGAAGGAAAAAGAAGACTGCTCAAATAGAGAAAAATTGAAACAAAGCAAACATGGATAAGGGCCTTAGCCCAATCCACCCTGCTGTGATAATGCTTTTATTTGAGCTTTGGGCTAAAGCTCTGGCCTGGGGGAAGCCAGGGCTCTGCCTTATCGTCACACTGCAGCTTCCCCGTGACAGAGTGCTCCTGACACAGTGATTCCAAGCATGAAAATCTGAGACCTTTCAGATGATCCTGTGACGCCTGGGGCTCTAAAAGGCTGCTCTCTTCTGCCGCAGTGTTTCTTCCTTTGCAATCTCAAAAGCAATCACATCACTGTCAGGGCCTGGCCACAGTAGTCGAGGGCTTTACAGAGATTTGAAATAGCAGAAGTATGTGATTTGTGAATACAGGGAAAGGAAGACAATAGCCCCAACCTCGATCAAGGTTCAGAGGTTCACTTATGGAAAACAGGGTTGAGGCCCAAATACCACCTGATTCTCTGAGAAGCCTGTGCTCAAGAGGGTCCGGGGGAACTGGCGGTAAAGGTGAGCAGCAGCCACTGGGAAGCACAGGGCAGAGCCCTGCATAAAGCAGACCATGTGAAGCTGGATGTCCTGTGAATGAGTAGGGGAAATGCCAGCCCTGCCTAGCGCTCCTGCAGTCAAACTGCAGCCCAAGGGAAGCCATCTTAGTTTGGGGAGCAGGGCTGCTCTTGGGGCTCCTCTTGGTTGTAAGGGGTAACTACCTTCTTGCTCATCATGAAACCTTCCCCTGACCTGCCCTTGCCCCTTCCTTCCCTCTCTCTGCCCAGTTTTTTGCACAGCCATTAACACAGGATTGAAGACTCAGGTCACATCGCACTTGTTCCCTTGTCTCCATCAGTCATCAAATCCTGTTGTTACAGTACTAGTTGAAAACACTGTCTTCTTCTTCACTCCCATGGCTATCACTCAGTCCAGACCCAACAAGGTGAACTATCAGAACAGCTTCCTCAACCTGACGGAATTATTCTCATTTTACAAATGGACAAACTGAGGCACAGATAGGCTAACTGGCCTAGGGTCCAGAGCAGGAACTCTTGGAGGCAGAATTCAACCTGGGCCAGGGCCCACACTCCTACCCACTATATAATAACTAAAGACTGCTTCACACTGCACCATGATTATGAGCTACTCAATAGCAGGATCCATGCCTATGGCCTCCACAGCCCATTCCCCAGCTGCACACCGGAACACTCCGTAACTGATGATGGCAAACAAGGTCAAGCCCCCAATCAGGGACTGGTTCTAGTGCCTAGCAGCAGCTGAAAGAGGAGCTTTTCTCCTCCTGGGGGGTGGGGGGTGCCAGGGTAACAAGGCTGTGAGTGAGTCACAGCACTCCTTCAAACTAAACTGACTAACACGAGTGCTCCAATATAAAATCCACCTCAAGTACCGAGACAGAACACTTTGTCTGCCTTTGTCTGCACACTTTGCACCTCAATGTCCACAACTTTGGGGTCTGGCATTCTACAGTGAGAAATACTTGTTTTAAGGAATTCAAATAAGCTGGGGGACACAAATTAGAAGAGGTGACAAAACAATTCAAAAGGTTGCATTTTAGAAACTCTATGAATAAAATGATGATGTCTCCTTGGAGAAAGGATCTTTGGCTTCATCAACACTGCCCCACCCCCAACTCAATAAGTCCAGGGACACAGGCCATTTATCCCTAATATCAGCTTCCCCAAGAGGAATAGCTCTAAGAGGCTGGGAACTCTATAGTTTCTGAGGACTCCAGAAACTTCTGAGGGATTGTCTTTCTCTCTTAAACACATCTAACCAAAGGCATGGATGGTCAAAGGAGGCTGCAGGTGGTCCTCAAAGAGGTTTCCCAACTACCACGGGGAAGATTCCCGTGGTGCCACCACCCAGAGAATAGGGGTTCGCCCCTAGAGAGTCCAAGCCTCCAGAGTGTCCTGCCTCTCTCCCAGGTGAGTATCCTTCATCTGTGTCCTCTGCAGGAGAGCACACCATTGCCTGGGAATGTCAAAGCTTCTTTACTATAATTTGCGATCATCAGAAGATATAAACCAAACCAGACAGAGAACTACACAAATACAACCTTAGTCATAGTTTTTCTTCACATTAGCCCAGCATTAATACATACATTAATACATACAATAAGATCTGAGCCTTTTTAAAGCCTCCTCTAGTTTTGCTTCCTAATTCTAATCCACTCCTGGTGAAAATCCCTCAAGACTGTTTAAAGTAAAGTTTCTCAACTTTAGCATTATTGACTTTTTGGCCAGATAATTCCTGGTTGTGGGAGGCTGTCTGATGCACTGTACGAGGTTTATAGCATCCTTGGTCTGTACTCACCAGATACCAGTAGCACCACTCCCTGCCCTGAGTTGTGACAACAGACATTGCCAATGTCCAGGGGTGGGGAGGATCACCCCAGGTTGATAATCACTACTCTAAAGAAACTAAAGAGCGGCGGCCCCATGGTTGAGTGGTTAAGTTTGCACGCTCCGCTTCAGCGGCCCAGGGTTTCACTGGTTTGGATCCTGGGCGCGGACATGGCACCCCTCATCAAGCCATGCTGAGGTGGCGTCCCACATGCCACAACTAGAAGGACCCACAACTAAGAAGATACAACTATGTACCGGGGGGCTTTGGGGAGAAAAAGGAAAAATTAAAAAAAAAAAAAGAAACTAAAGAAACCTCAATTTGCTCTGAATCTCAGAGAGTACCCCCATTCAGTTTCAAGCTGAAATTACCTTTCCCCCAGTTTCCCAAGCCCCATACACTGTTCTCCAGAATTCTACTGACACAATCACCCTGAATAAGACACTCCACCTCTTGGCAGGAGGGTCTTCCTCCATGTCTTGTCACTTAAGCCTCTTTCATGGTTTCTCAGTTATTTCTCTAGAAAGGTTCTAAGTTTCCTTCTCAGTCACCCCTGAGCCCACCAGCTTACCCTTCTATCACACACAGAATGTGTCAAGGCCTCTGCCCCAAGGCCTAATTATATGCTCATTATCCAGTCACAGCCAGGGACTAACTACACTCCCTTTTCTGGTACCTTTGATGACACGTGTCATATAGGACTTAAGGAAGGCATTCTATGAGCAGAAACCAGGGGGAGAAAAATGTACCAAAGGAGGGTTTACGGAAGGCCCAAAACAAATGGGTTTTATTAAAAAGTAATCATTTCAGAGTATAAGAAAGAGATCAAGAGTCTGCTAAGATAGTCAAGCTTTCTGAGCAAAAGAAAAAATGACAAGGTGAAACTATATCTCATAGAGATCAGTAAAGCACTAAGAATTAAAAGTCTCCTTGTAAACAGATGTAAGGAAGAAATATGAGAAAGCTTGAAGGCCCAACAGAAACAAAGACAGTAACTGCTGGGTCACTGAGTTTAAAAAATTAGTCTTCAACAACAAAGAAACCAAAGCTCTACATAATTACATAGGAAAAATAAAAATGATACTCTAGGCAATTAAGACTCTTTTAAGATCAGAAAATACCAATAAAATATTAACAGATTCTTATGACTTTGTTGCTCTAATCATTTTGCCTCCTCCTCCACCTCCTTGATCATTTCAGACAGATTTTCTTGAAATGACGGGAGCTACTCATTTGGAAATCCAAAAGTCGCCATGCCAATGGTTGCCAAACCACATTCAGAAATAGCAGTGCTGCAGGGAAACACAAAACTTAACAAATTACTCCCCAAGAATGTCTCCTTTAGAAAGGGTTAAAGGCTAAGAAAAACAGGAAACTGCACTTGTAGAAGCTTTTTGGAACGCAACTATGCTCTCCACCGTAGAAGCTTTCTGGAGTAGAAAATGTGTACAAATCTTCAACAGTTTTATGAGGACTACAGTGAGTACCGAGGGCACAGGTCTCTGGAAGCTATAAATGCGTAATGCTAATGAGAAACTTGAAGATTGTTGAAAGAAAAGCTAGAGGAAAGTGTATCTAAAACTAAACCCTGACCAACTTCTATCAGACTTCATAGAGCTGGCTGAATGGTTCATATTAACACCCATAAATACAGAAGAAAGAAAAATACACACACCAAAAAACCCTCCATTCAACGCCAAGTACAAATAGATCCTGGGAGGCTGTGGGGCCAAGCCAACATTCCCAGTGCATTCACTGTCCACAGAGCTGGCTTTTTAAAAACCTCCTCTAAATGTCTGAAGCCCCTATCTCTGCAAAAGCACCTGGACCATCAGAAAAATGCACAGACATTCTTCAAATAGTTTTCAGACTCTTTGAATACAGGGCAGTGAGGAGTAGTATGGAGCCCAACATCGGGCACAAAACTTAAATAAGGAGTGGGCCAGCCCCGTGGCTGAGTGGTTAAGTTTGCACAATCTGCTTTGGCAGCCCAGGGTTTCGCCAGTTTGGATCCTGGGTGCGGACAAGGCACTGCTCATCAGGCATGCTGAGGCGGCCTTCCACATACAACTAGAAGGACCCACAACTAAAAATACACAACTGTGTACTGGGGGATTTGGGGAGAAAAAGCAGAAAGAAAAAAAGAAGACTGGCAACAGTTGTTCGCTCAGGTGCCAATCTTTAAAGAAAAAAAAAACTTAAACAAGGGTCAAAGAGTTGATCCATCTTCCTCTCTCCATCCGAATTCAGGAATCGTTTCATACAGTGTCCGAGGAAGAAAGGCAGCTCTTTTCTCAACCTCTCTCTCCCCTATAATCTGCTAAATCCATTATATTTATGATGTAGCTTGACAGTCCTCAGTTTAAAACTATACTAGTTACTAGCACTCGGAGCTTGGGCAAGCGACTGAAACTCTAAGCCTCTGCCTCCTCATCTGTAAAAGGGGATCTGACTCCCTCCCTCCCACGGTTGCTGTGTGAATTAAATGAGATGTAACAGGAGATGTGCTTCCCCGAGTACTTGACACACAGAAAGCATTCAATATGCACTATAAACATTATCCCAGAATCTTCTATTGCTCCCTTTTTATCGGGTTCTTCCCTTGCCTTCAGATATGGTCAGAACAGAGCCCCCATCAGAGGAAAAAGGCCTTACTGGGCCTCACTGCCCCTTAAACCTCCGTCCTATTTCAAGTCTTCCTGTCCCTGCCAAAGTTTTGAAGTCAGTGTTCTACACCCAAAGCCCTCACCGTAGATGCCCTCCCCACTCACAGTACAGGCCCTCAAGGCAACCATCAGCTTTCCCCCACCTTAATGGAACCATACTCTCCAAGATCAGCAACTCACACAATCCCCAAATCTAATTTGTTTTCATTCTCCTTGATCTCCGACACGCTCGACACAGTTGATCAAACTGTCCCCTAAATTCTCTGTCCCCTTGGTCACTATATCATGGCCTTCCTAGCCTCCTCCTTCACTCTTGCTGGCTCCTCCCCTTAGTCATGGGTATGGAAACAACTGGGGCTCAGTCCTCTGCACCCTCTCTCTCTGCACGTGCTTGCTCTCAGGATGCACCTCTCCATCTTTCATTGGGATGAACCCCAGGGCTACAAGGGCTGACTGGGAGTGAGCCTAAGGAGAGTCCTGTATGTGTGTGAAAGAGTCTTCATCCTGGGAGGGCAGATTTGATCTCTGCAAATTTACTGATACACAAAGCCAGGTGTACTGATCAAGGTAGGAATGCGATGTTTGTGTGAATGGAAGGTCAAAACAACGTGTGAAAACAATAGCCTGAATTGGTAGGTTTAAAAAATATCTAAATTCCTCATGACATCTCCAGCTCTAGCAGGTATAGTACAGCGGTTAGGAATGAGGGTTCTGGAGTCACAAATGAATCCTGACTCATCCACTACCTAGCTCTGTGACCTTGGACATGTTACTTAGCCTCTCTGTGCCTCAGTTTCCTCATCTGTAAAATGGGGATAACAGTACCTATTCATATGGCTTTGTGAGGATTCAATGTAAAGCAGTGGCTCAGTGCTGAGAATACAGTAAGTATGCTGAAAATTTTAGCTGCTGTTCCCCCTACTGTCTCTTATATTCAGAGCCTTAGTCAAAAAAGAATGTCAATTAAGATGTCTCAACACAGACAGGGGGGAATAATCCACATAGGAAACAGAACAAGGAGCAACGCTTTGAATGATCTGCATGTAATAATCCAGAGGAGGCTATCAACCTATTCAGAACATCTGGATATGTTCTTCTGAGTTACCCCACAAATCTCTAATGCCCACAACATTTGTTTACCCAAAAAAGCCCTGATTCTTTTACTGATCAACAGTTGCTAACAACACTGAGTCTGCAAGTTTGACAAGAGGGCTCCACTTCCAGAGGGAGCCTCCAGGTCTCGCGGCTCAGGTTGACGTGAACTGCAAACATCAGCTGTTTTCCTAAAGAACTCACTGCCTACGCCATCTCCAGACCGGAAAGCTTCAAGTTATACTTCGGCCTTTTGGGAACAGAAGTCATCACATACCTACACTAGAAAAAATTCTTAAATAATAAAAAGATGTTAACATTTTCAAAGGACTTCAAATCAACAGCCAAGAGTCTCTCTCCTTTCTCTGTCTCCTCAGAGTTCTTATAGAATTTCAGAGCTAGAAGGAGCTTTCAATATTTTTGAAGAAAAAGCTTTCATCCACAGCTACATTTGGAAACTCCTCTACGTGGTCCTTGTGCCCTCAGCTTGGGTGAGAGACTGACAACAAAGTGGAAGATGAGATTTCTTCAGCGCCTTGCAAGTTGGCCAGGCCTACTGCACTGGAAACAGCTCAGCCCGCGAGCGCTTAATCACATGAAAGCTTCCCACATTGTTGTTTATTTAAATATGCAAATAGAAAATTTAAATGTAATGATGTTACAAAAGGCTGGTACCCTAATGATTCTTAGAGTAAAAAGCAGACACTGTATTATTCTGATTCACTAGCCTATCTTACTACTTTGAAGGTCAGCTCTAGTCCCAATAAACCTTAGTTTCCAAGCCCATCTGTGTTTTGTTGTTAAAAAAACAATATTCAGAAGAGAGGTGGAACCTACTCTTTGATGAATGGCATATTTTTTTTTTTTTAAAGATTTTATTTTTTCCTTTTTCTCCCCAAAGCCCCCCAGTACATAGTTGTATATTCTTTGTTGTGGGTCCTTCTAGTTGTGGCATGTGGGACGCTGCCTCAGCGTGGTTTGATGAGCAGTGTCATGTCCGCGCCCAGGATTCGAACCAACGAAACACTGGGCCGCGTGCAGCAGAGCGCGCGGAACTTAACCGCTGGGCCACGGGGCCAGCCCCAATGAATGGCATATTTTGATACAAAGTCTTTACATAGACTACACTTTGGATATGTTGTATAAGTTTTTATAACAATCAGAGATCCAGTTGGCCAAGAGGGCATGATTAACTGTATTTTTAACTTTGGACAAACTAAGAAATGAAGCTATAAAAATAGATGTTTCTCTACTCTCTCCTCCCCAATGTTCCCAAGCTCGTTTTGTCCATAATCTTTATCTGCCTGTATGACAGTCTCATTGTTTTGTGCTATTAAAGCAGTGCAGTTGCACAATGTAAGATCATATCCAACTCAGCATCTTCTCAACAGAAAGAATCAATCTCTTTAAGGATCACTTTTAAAGTTCAGTTGCACTGCTCCCTAGAAAATAGCCAAGAGGGCCCTGGGATGGTAGCTGTGGGCAGGGAACCAGCCAGCCCACAAGACCTCAGGCAAGGCAGTGAGCACAGGACAAAAACAGTACATGCCATGAAGCCAGAGACCCAAGTTTAGAGCCCAACTCCAACATTTATCAAACTCTGAGTGCTTTACACAATTCTTAAATGGATCTATTTGTACCTAACTCAGAGGAGCTGAGAGTGAACTCAAAAGAATGTATCTAAACAGCCTACTGTAACGCCTGGCACAAGGAGGCTTAATGAATGTCATTTTTCATCCCCAAACCTTGGTGCATCTTTAAAAACTGCCCTAATGAGAGGACAGGGAAACACTTGAGCCTCTTGGCTCAAGACAAATCAGGCAAGTAGACTCATTCATCAATAAATCAACAGGAATTTAGTTAGAGACTCTCTCTTTTTTAAAAAATTGTTTTATTGCGGTCATATTGGCTTATAACATTGTGTAAATTTCAGGTGTACACTATTGTATATCATTTTCTGTATAGTTACAGACGAGGAGGGGGAGGGGGAGGATGAGGAGAAGAAGGAGAAGAAGAAGAAAACACCTCCCCTAATACCTTAGCGCCAGTAGAGGAAGGAAACAATGTCTACCAGGCAATGAGGATATGACTGTGGCCAATAAAGAGACCTTACCTACCTTCAAAGAGTTTGCAGTTTAGAAGTGGATAGAGACAAGTAAATGGGAAATCAGAATGCAGCATAACAAATGCAATGCCAGGAGTTACAGAACGGGCTCTGGGAGCACGTAGGAAGGGCCTTCACATGCAGAATCGGAAGACTTCCTGCAGGACATGACAGATAACAATGATAGTAATAGCTAACTAACACTTGCTGAGAAGCTACTATGTGCTAGGAAGATGCTAAATGTGCTTGCAGATTACCTCCTGTAATTCTCAGAAAAACACTGTAAGATAGCTACTATTATTACTGCCATTTTAAAGTTGCAACAAAGAGGTTAAGAGACTTCCCAAGGTCATACTGCTGGCAAGCAGCAGAGCAGGGATGAGAACCCACACAGCCTGACTCCAGAGTCTAGGCACTTCACTACCATGCTGACTGCCTCTTCTAAAATGAGGCCAGACGCTGCCAAAACTTGGAGCATAGGAAATTTTCTAGGCAAAGAGGTGTATGTACAGCTCTAGATGCAAGTAAGCACAGGGCCTAGGTTAGAGGGAATTGCAGATGGGCACCTGCTATTTGTTAAATTCAGTAATGCTGAAGCATCCAGTGGTGATGCAACTGAGGTGATGCACAAAGCTATCAGTGGGGAGCAAGGAGGAAAGAGAAATGAGCCAGACTGCAAAAGCCTCAAGGATACACTAAGGAGTCTGGACTCAAGGGCAAGCAACCATCCTGAAAAGGTGCTCCAAGCCAATAGTTAATTTTCTCTTAGAAACGACAGTCTCCTGGGGGAACATTCCCAAGGGACTAATAATCCAACTTTTTGTGTAAAGAATTAGAAACATTATAATTTACCAATCATAACTGATACTCATTCAAGATCAAGTTTTTTAAGGTGCACATAAAGTTCAAAAGGTAACAGTAACTTGTCAAATTCACATTTAATATGCCATAGTTATACAGAGTTCTGTAAAAAAAAAAAAATTTTCATGCTGGCAGTCAACTTTTTACTTCAACAAATCAGAAGGCAACAGAATACTTTTAATCAGACTACAAATTCAGGAAATGGATTTAGTAGCTATCTTTAAGGAGACCTTGAGACAATGTGATGGTTTTTTGTGAAACTATGCCAGAGATACTGTTTGCCTTGGTTGCCTTCTTTTCCTTACCATAATTTTCTGCATAGAAAGCAGAGAGGCACATTAGGGATGATTTTACCAGTCCCATAGCTCACCTAGCACAACAGTTATAAAGCTGTTTACATTTAATAAAGCACATACCATGTGTCAGGTGCTATTCAAAACATCTTCATTATGTTGAAGATCCTCACAACGACCCTATGAGGTAGGTAGGTACTGTTATTCCCACCTTGGAAGTAAGAAAACTGAGGCACAGAGACTTTAAATCACTTACTGCTAAGCAGAGAGCTGGCATTTGAACCCAGGCCGACTTTTTGAGAACCTGCACTCCTAAGCACTACACACACTGGCTCTCCCAACTCATATCACCTTCAAAATGGAATCACCAAACTCAATCCACATTTGCACGGAATTCAACATCCCTCTGATTCTCAACCACAAGGTGTTCCACACCCATAAGGTCTCAAGGCACTGACTTCAATGATGGCTAAACCCTGGAAGAAACAAGTACGGGCTGGTTCTAGGAATAGAGCAGAGAAGGTAGAATGAGAAACAGGGAACGTGTTTCTGGAGCGAGCCTGAGGCAGAAAAACTGAGGGGGGCGGGAATACGGCTCTTTAGGAAGAGCTACCTAGGCTCTCAGTATGTGCTACCAAGTGGGGGGAGGGCTGTTGGTAACCAGAGAAAGCCTCTTCCTCCCTCCAGGGACCATACAGTCTGAGAGTTCTGGAACTGCTTATCAGCTCCCACCCACAGCTCCACCCTAGTAAACTGCTGTGACCCTGGCCAGAGCAGAAACACCTGAATTTCCTAAGCAGGGCAGCCATGGTGTGGAGGGGTGGGGCCTACCTGGGCTGGGGCCTCCTGGCCTCAGGTCCAGAGCAGGCCAGTGAGCAAGGAGGGAATATGGAGCAGTCAGTACTGGATTCTGTGGGGACAGGATGGCCCTTTCCCTCTACCCAGCTAGAAGAAAGACAAGAAGCCCTACTCAAAAAGATCTTTTCCTACATCACACCATCAGATTTTTTTGGTTTGTTTAACATACAGAGTGAGACACAGCAGAATGTCACTTCATTTGCACTATAATTCCCTCACAAAAACTGATTTTCTACATCAAGTTGTGTCTAGCTACACAGTGGTTATATGAATTTTGATAGGTAATTGGGAACACTGGGGAGCAGGGGAGCTTGGCTAGCGGTGAAAAGAAGAGGTCACATAACTGAAAAGGTGCCAGAACATCACTGACATCTAAATGTACCTCGAGTGAAACCCACCTCCCCACAAACCACACAGGAAGAGCCTCTGCACTCAGCCAAGGGCCTGCTCCCATTTCTCCATGAGTAGCTCTGTCTGTCATGCGGGGGCACAGGGAAAGCTGTGAGCAGGCTGCTGGGGCTAGCTCCTTAAACCCCTCCTCCCTCTCCCCTTCCTCTTCCTCTGCAGGTGCACACAGCACACTGGGAGGGCCTGCAGGGAGAGGTTTAGTGGTGGACCAAATAAAGGAATATGCAGGAATGCTGCTCCCCAAAAAAGAGATGCCCACTAGAAGGACCTGTGTCTCTAACTGTAAAAGAAACCGTACCCCCTCCCCTGGCTTATTAGCCATTCTACCCTATTACTCCATGTAAGCAAGGAGGGCTGTGGGTCCACTTTAATGAGGGACAACCACACTGCAGGCAGCAAACTGCTGCTACCTTAGAGAACAAGGAACAGTGTGTGTTCACAGCAGGTGCTCATAAATGTTGAGTGAAAGACCAAGTTACTAAATAACTTAAGAAAACTTCCCCAAACTCTGTAGGCCAATAATGTGCTATTTTTTGACTTTATTTTTATGCAATGCAATTCCCAGCTGAACCACACAGAATTACAAACCCTACACAGACAGGACTCTGAACATTCTGAATTTTTTTTACTTTTAAGTTACATGGGGGCAGAGCATATTCCAGAGGCAAAAGGAAGACTTTTACAAGAGACCAAGTGAGGAAAAATTTCTTTAAAATGAGACATCTGGTAAACCTGGCAATTCAGTTTTCATTTGTTGATGAAAATTTCTTGGACCTGGGTTCCTCTCTGAATCACTCCTCTTAAAATAGAGGCTTTATAAAGAGCATTTTTGTCTAATTTTTCTTCCATGGCAGGCCCCGTTGAGAACACAGACGAAGCAGCAGTCTCAATCCAAAGTAACTTCATTTTCATATTAATTAACACTTTAACTCTGATTCAGCAGTTTGTTGAACAGTGTACGGTAGTTGAGACTTTGGTCTCACCCTTTCGTAAATCTCCATGTCCAGATTTTCCTCAGTGTGCTAACAAGATGAAGACGTGATGCTCCCTTACCCACAAATTCTTCAAAGGCTTTTAACTGGCTACGAGGAAAACAGCTCTGACCTTGAACCAAATTCTTTCTCTGAGAAGACAGGACCAGCTCTGCCTTAAGCTAGGAGCAGATCCCAAACAAAACAGAGAGGCTCAGAGATGAGGGCTTCCACAATATGCCAGCCCACCTCAAAATGAAAACACAGCGAGCCTTTTCTTCACTTCGTTATTAAATTTTCATCAATCAAGCTGAAGTAGAAGAAGGAAACCCTCTGGAAGGAAATCTTGGGAATATAAAAACCCAAACTGTACCTCGTTAACAACAACAACAAAAACTGTCTAGGCCTGAAGCTCCAAGATGTTAACAAATACAGATCTATGCTTGCAAGCAGTATGACTGCATTCTTCCCCCAGCTGCCTACAGTACTAACTATGGGACTCCTTCACTCACCAAGTATCTGAGTATCCACTACGTTCTAGGCACTGCCAGAGGGGCCGGGATCCACATAGGCGAAACTGACAGACACGGCCTTGGCCCTCATGGAATTTATATTCTACTGGGCGAGACAGACTTCAAATGATCCCAGAAATAAATGTACATAAAGAGCTAGCTAATACTTCCCGCTACAAACAGAAGCACCCTCTACATATACAATGCCCCCAAATCCCCTTTTAGAGTAAAATATTACCCCGTTTTACAGCTGAAAAACTGAGATACATTAAGCAATTTGCCCAAGATCCTACAACTAACCACCTCAGCTCAGCGAGGCCTCAAATCCGGGCTCTCTAAGCCCACCTCTGCCCTCTTATTGCTGCTTCCAGAAGCCCTCAGTAAGACCACCAGGGAGAAACAACTCTACAACCCACCCTGCTCCCACATTCAGAGCCTTCGGACAGGCCGATGTTCAATAAACACTGTTCTGGGGTCCACAGTGCAATGTTTAATGCTCTTCTCACTTCACTCGTGGGGAAATTTTTCTTAAGTTCTTCAGAACCTGCGAAAAAGTCAGTAACACAGGGAGCCTAACGGCCTTTTTCACAGAATAAATCTAAAACGGTTACTGGGCCCTGGGGGATTTCTAGCTGCACAAGAAAATGGGCCAGCATGTTACCTTAACTGTTCTTCCCATCCTGGCCAACTCAATACTGGCTAACAGAATTTTCAAAACTGTTTCCTCCCCAATCTCAGAAAAATCTTACTACTTCCCAAAACAATTTAAAAATACACTGCATAGTGTCTTCCTGAAACACTATATTAATCAGATGGTGATGACTAAAGTGCTCTAGATTCATTAGGGTGATTTACTAAGTGATGAATATTTTTGTTGAGCAAACTATGAGTCCTTAATGAACACTGTTTAAAATCTGATGTTTTTTAGGGGGCCAGCCCAGTGACCTGGTGGTTCGGTTCAGTGCACTCCACTTTGGCAACCAGGGTTTGGTTCCCAGGCACAGACCTATACCAATCAATGGCAGCTATGCTGTGGCAGCAACCCATATTTAGCTCAGGGTGAATCTTCCTAAGCAAAACAAACGAAAAAACCTGATGTTTTTAATTACAGCAATCCTCCCTTATCCGCAGGTGATATGTTCTAAGACCCCCAACAGATGCCTGACACCACAGATAGTACCAAACCCTATATATATCCTGGGGTTTTTTCTATACATACATACCTATCATAAAGTTTAATTTATAAATTAGGCACAGTAAGAGATTAACAACAATAATCAAATAAAATACAACAATTATAACAACATTCTGTAATAAAAGTTATGTGAACACGGTCTCTCTCTCTCTCAAAATATCTTATTGTACTGACTCTTCTTGCGATGATGTGAGGTGACACGATGCGTATGTGATGAGACTGAGTGAGACGAATGGCGCAGGCATTGTGACGTACAGCTATTTTTGGATGGCAGTTGACCACAGTCAGTAACCAAAATTGAGGAAAGCAAAACCACCGATAAGGGGGGACTACTGTATCAAACTTTCATAAAGTAGCACTGTCTAAGAACCATTTGCATGAATTTTTGAAATGTATGCATAAACTTCTTTGAGAAGATGCCATCCTTCCTGATTGATTAGTTTTAGATATAAAGACTATTTTATTTAGTCTTTCCTAACTAGTGAATAGTTGGGGGTTAAGAGACTGAGACTTAAGCTCAGCCATTATTATGATGTGTAACCTTAACCAAGTCAGTTCATCTCTCTGTGGCTACTTATTTGTATCATGGCCACATGAACAGTCTTTCTCCATTCTACAGCATTGGTGAAGCCAAATGAAATTAGAGAGGTAAATGTAAAAGGTATTATTTAAAGTCGAGATATTTGATCATCTTCCTGTACCTGGCTCCTAGTGCAGGGCCTAACACAACAGAAACTGGGTAAATGTTTGAAGAAAGAACAAAGTTCACCTCTGCAGAAGCTGACAGCATTCATCAAGTACAGGAAAGGAAACCTAACCTTAGGGTACCAAATGGTGGGTCAGGTTAACCACAACAAAAATAGGCAAGACACACTCAGCCAGCAGGACTATGATAAAAGTTCTCCATCTCACCACCAAAACGGGAACCACTCATCACTGCATGCCACACAGATACACAAGGACAGGTCAAAAACGTCACTCAACCCATTCTGTTTCTCAGTCTACCCAAAATGTATCATTTTCTTTTCAATGATCCTCTAACCAAGTATCAAAGTATTCTTACTAGTGCTCCCCTCTTTCTAATCTAAAATCAACTTTGCGGTAGAATAATAAATGTCTATTAAATCCTTACTATCAGCTAGGTGCAAAATTTTCAGTTATTTCAATCCCTACTCTTTAATAAAATGCAGTGCCAACTCTTCTTAGAGGTAAAGGGGCCTCTCTCCCCAGTAGCGTGCTCTCCCACCCCTGGGCAGGCCACCCAGGCTCAGGGTCTGGAGCACCACCTCTCTGAAGATCGCTCCCTGGGATCAGTGAGAAGCCAAAGGAGCTGCTCTGAGGGTAAGGTCGGGTAAGGAGAGAGAATGGGGCTGAGGACCACCCTCTCCCTCCAAAGGGCCCTATGGGAAAGAACCTGGACTTCGGTGTTTTAACACAGGGGAACCAGAGCACACCAGTGACGAGGATCAGACGACATGAGGTACCAACAGAAAATGCTGCCACTGATGCTAATTATAGATGCTGGAGGACCAACAAATTAATAAACAAGAAACTGTGAAAATTTGACTTGGCCATGTAAAAATTAGTACTAATGATAGTCACTTATGTAAACTGCTTACCTAATTACCATGCAGCACCATAATGACCACATAGATCATTAAAGGTGTCAGATTAGCATATGAATGTTTGATTTCATCACAACCCTGAAATGAGGTCACACACGCTCGGCTTTCGTAAATTGTCGCTCACCTCGCATGCTTTCTCACTCACAACTTAAAGCTGAAATGAACATCCCTGGATGAACAAGAGCTTGTGCTGTTGTAAAAGCATTCACAGCCCCTGGGCACCACCTGAAACTGGAATCACAGAGATTCGTGGAGGCTCAGAGCACTATATAGAGATTCCAGGGGCAAGAAGTGTATCCACAGTTTTATTCTACATGATTCTGTAGACGAACTGATATTTCTCTTTTTTCCATTTGAATAAGGATTCTCCGCCCCACACACCACCATCCTTCACTCTAAACTGTCAAGGATTTATAACAACAGGAAATTTGGAGTTAGGGTAGGCAGATGACTGAATTTTGGCTGACTGGAGAGAAAAACTTCCTCTCAGCATAAAGGGTGTGGTTTCGGTTTCTTAATGACCATTCAGGGTTAGGACTCCAGACACGCCAATCGCAAAGCCTGGGGAGCTTGTATTGCCTTTTCTAGAAGTTTTCAGTCCTACGTACAAGGTCGTTGAACTTCATGACAACATGTTCCATAGCTAAAGCTCAGCACTGTGAGTGAGGAAGTCCTGGGCGCCTAGATAACGGCCATATGGGTTTAAGGATCCCCCTCACTGCTATCCTGTACACAACGAAGCTTATTTCAGCAGACCACAGGCCAAAGCAAAGACAGGGTTGGCTTTAAACTTTATAAAACCCTTAGAATCAAATCTATACACCATTTCACAAGAAGTGCTGGTTTGGCTTTCTGTACACATCTCAGTAAAGAAATAACTATAATCCTGAAAGGGGTAGGAAAGTCTGCCTTTTCTTCTTTCCATACCACTAGTTTCCCCTCAGTTCAAGGGTTCCCAGGTCTTCCCTGTGGGAATACCCATTTGGAGATTTGGCTTCATCAAATAAACAAAGGAAGATTAAAACAAACCAAAAGACTGATTTATCTGCCTGATTTTAAAAAAAGTTATCTTGGGGCTGGCCCCATGGTGTAGTGGCTCAGTTTGGCATGCTCCACTTCAGCAGCCCAAGGTTCACGGCTTCAGATTGTGAGCAGGGACCTATGTCGCTCATCAGCCATGCTGTGGCAGCAACCTACATACAAAGTAGAGGAAGACTGGCAACAGATGTTAGCTCAGGGTGAATCTTCCTCACCAAAAAAAAAGTAATCTTAGAACGCTAGGCCTTCATCTACAAACTCGTATGCACACCAAAATAAGCAATGGGGCTGTTCTAAAGCAAACGCTGCCCTTCTGCTGAAGAGGGAAAAAAGCATTTCATTTCAGTTATGACTTAAAAAAATCCAGTCCTCCCACAAAACTCCACTCCCTCATTTTACATTGTACAATCCTGTTTAAATCCCATTTAGTCACAGGAGAGATCAACTTTGAAGTTGTAAATCAACAACGACCAAGTCCTGTCCATTCCACCTCCAGAATCCAGTGTGGCCTCCTCTCCATACCCACTGTAACTGGCCCTAATCATTTTGCACTCCCAGTCGATTTCTATTTTTTTTTTCTTCTTCTCCCCAAAGCCCCCTAGTACATAGTTGTATATTCCAGTTGTAGGTCCTTCTAGTTTTGCTGTGGGGGACGCCACATCAGCATGGCTTGATGAGCAGTGCTAGATCCGCGCCCAGGATCCAAACCAGTGAAACCCAGGGCTGCCAAAACAAAGCACGTGAACCGAAGCACTCAGCCACAGGGTTAGCCCCTCTTAGTTGATTTCAACTTCTCTGATCTATTTCCCAAAAATCTGAAGTGATCTTCAAAACTGCAAATGCATCATTACCTTCAGTGTAAAATCCAACTCCTTAACGTGGGCACAATGGTCTCGCCTCTGCCTACTACCCCAGCCAATCTCTCCCCACTCCATAGCATCTCGCCTCCCTCCTTCACACCAAGCAACTATCCGCGTTTTTCTGAATGTGCCATGCTCTCCATACATCCACTCTTTGCACACACTGTACATTTTCTCTCCAGCATAGAAGAGCCCTCAGTTTTCCCTTATTTGCCTGTACAACTCCTATTAGCTCTAATCTCCACTCAGACTTCATTTCTTCTAGGAGGAACATTTCCCTCACATACCTAGAGCTGTCCCTACTCCCCACCGACCCTCACCCCCGACCCCCACCCCGACTCCTGTCCCTTCATTCCTAAAGGATCCTCCTGCATCCCTCTGTTTTGTAGCACTCACTACACTACTGTCTGTCACCCTCATTAGAAGATTAGAAGGCTGGAATTGAGGCTTCTTTCCTCTCTAACTCCACTAGCCAGAACACGGGCAGGCTGGCATGCATTCAGTGAAGACACTGTCATTGTCCTTTGGTTCCAAATCAGCACAACTCCTCCTACTCCCCAAGAAAGTTAGGGGAAAGGCATTAAATGAAGATTGGGTGTTAACTGCTGCTCTTTGACCATCATGTCAACTACTGTGGAAAAAAAATACTACTAAGGTGACTTTCATTAATGATGATAACTATTATGGTAAATGTCAGGTGAAGGCACAGAGCATGGTGCAACAGACAAAACACTGACTCTGCAGTCAGTGAGATATGGGATTGAACTTAGATAAGTAACATAAGTCGAGGTCTGTGGTTGTATTTAAGTCTAGGAATGTGTTTAGTGTAGTATTTGGCACATATAGACCCATCTCTGCTCCCACCCTAGTGTACTGCATGGACCTGGGTGTATGATGGAGAAAAAGATACACATTCCTGGGCAAAAACCTATGGTGATAGAGGACAGAAGAGTGGTTACCTCAAGAAGGGGCATTTTTGCCTAGGAGATGACACAAGAGAGCTCAGTGGAGTATTGGAAAAGTTCTATGTCTTGATCCTGGTGATGACTACACAGACGTATAGACAGATAAAAATGTATTGCTCTGTACACTTAATATCCATGTACTCACTGTCTGTAAGTTGTATTTCAATAGTTTTTTTTTAACTAACAGAAGAAACACACTCTCCCTGTGACGGAAGACAGCCCCAAAAACGAGGTTCTGAAGTCAAAGCATGCTTGCATGCTGAAGGCTCCTGGCCACTGACAGCACTGATTCTTAGCCCCGGGGCCACAGTGTTATTATAAAGGTCCAAAAAACGGATTTGTACACCAGGCATTGGCAGTGGGCAGAAGAAACATCTCACACACATACCACAATGTCCCAAAGGTACAGAGAAGCTACGTGATGAGACACATTTATTTCAGAGTGTTACTAACTTCATAGTCCCTCTGTCATAACATTTTCTCCACCCTCCCTTCTCTCAGGTCTAGAGATAAAATCTAAACTCAATCAAGACAGCATCCAAGCTGGCACCCACCCAGCCTCCCCTCTACTGACTCCACATGTAGCCTCCCACTGGAGGCTCACTCTCTGCTCAGCAAACGGGTCTTTCCCACTGTAGCTTCTCCACCTTTGCCCCTAGCTGTTCCCTTTCCTCCTCCAGCTGACAGTATGTTCCAGCCACTGTTCTAAGTACTTTACACGCCTTACCTCATTTAATCTTCACTCAACCTTATTACATGGGAGGTATTATTATTACAGATGAGGAAACTGAGGCAAAGAAATGAAGAAAGTTGTCTATTATCTATTGATTGGTAGGTAGCAAAGGCAAGATCTGAACCCAGACAACTTGACTCCAGAGCCTCTATCTGGTAGAAGCGTTGCTTGTTTACTTTTGAAATTATTTTAGGTTTACAGAAGAGCTGAAACATAGTAGAGTTCCTGTATACCTTTCACCTAGCTTCCCCTTCTGTTAACATCTTACATACCATGGTACATTGATCAAAACTTAAGAAATTAACACTGATACAATACTATTGACTAAGCTACAAATTTTATTCAGATTTCCTCAGTTTTTACACTCATGTCCTTTTTCTGTTCCAAGATACTTTATATTTAGAGTCATAATTCCTTAGTCTCCAGTCTGTAACAATTCCTCAGTCTTTCCTTGTCTTTCATGACCTTGTTACTTTTAAAGAGTACTAGTCAGGTATCTTGTAGAATGTCCTTCAATTTGAGTTTGTCTGTTTTCTCATTACACTGAGGTGATGGATTTAGGGGAAGAACACAAGAGGTGAAGTGCCCTTCTCATCACATCCTATCAGGGTGTAAGTGATATCAACATGACTTATCACCGGTAATGTAACCTTGACTACTAGGTTATGGGGGTGTCTGCTAGGTTCTTCCACCATAAAGTTACTGGTTTTCCCTCTCCGTACTCTATCATTTTAAAGCCAGTCTCTAAGTCCAGCCCACACTCAAGAGGAGGTGAATTAAACTTTATCTCCTGGAGAGAAGAGTTTTGAAGAATATGTGGACATGGGTTGAAACCACCATAGTAATTAATAAATATTTTAAGGAAGATGCTTTGAAGCCATGCAAATGTTCTGTTTCTCCTTAAACTTTCACCCACTAATTTTAGCCTTCATTGGTAGTCTTGCCTGCAGCAATCATTACTGAGGTACACTAATGGCAATTTTTTTTCTGCTTTTTTCTCCCCAAATCCCCCCAGTACATAGTTGTATATATTTTTTTTAGTTGTGGGTCCTTCTATTTGTGGCATGTGGGATGCTGCCTCAATGTGGCCTGACAAGCGGTGCCACGTCTACGTCCAGGATCCGAACTGGCAAAACCCCAGGCCGCCAAGGCAGAGCGCGCAAATTTAACCACTTGGCCACGGGGCCGGTCCCTAATGGAGATTTTCTATTCCCCTCATTCCTTCTACATTTATTAACTGGAATTCTTCTGAAAGGAAGAGCTATCTCTTCTCCCCACTTATTTATTTATTCAATCATTTAATATCACTAACTCAGAGATAATTTATTGTACTCTTTGGTTTATAATCCAATACTATTGTTAATGACTTTGTTGTTCAAATTGTTCCAGTTTTGGCCATCGAGAACTCTCCCAGGTTGGCTTCTGTGTTCTTCTGACCTGCTGCTGTCTTTAGTACCAGCAGTATTACATATGCTAGCATATTACTACATATTACTACATATTACTAGCATACGATAACATATGCGTTCCTCTCAGCAAACACAGAGATTTTTAAATGATTGTGAAAACTCACTCAAAAGAATTAGGTCTTCATAAATATCTGTTGGATCATCCAGTTGAATGAGAAAAAGTTAAAGTATACCTGGGCTGCCACTTTCATCAGTTCTCTCTATAAAGGAACCATATAGGTGACAAAAGAATAAATATTAAAAAGAGAGGTAAACAGAAGTGATGGTAACTGAAGACAATGAGTCTAACGATCATGATGGGTAAAGAAAAGACATTAAAAAAAAGACAGCTGCATCAATTTGGTCAACAAAACGTAAGTACCGGAGTCTGATTTCTTATACACTCTTTCTTTAGAAAAGAAAAACTGTTAAACTCTAAAGTGAAGCATTAAGTCCTGGATCATTTAATCAAAAATCTGTTTAAAAGTCTGCTGTGGGTCTGCTAAAGATGGCAAAAGGGCTGCTGATGAGTGACTAGCAAGAAAACCGTTCTCCAGCTAGCTCTTAAACATACAGTTATAGAGATAGCAACAGATTAAAAAGTAACTAATCTGGAATCTCTGCCAATTTCAACACGGGGTATTTCACTTGTAGGTAAAAAGTAATAGAGCCATTCTATTACTGCTAAGCACATAGGACCCATAGGGATCTTCAGAGCTACTTAGCTACAATACTATCTTTTTCTTCTACTTCTACAACCTGGGGACGCAAGACATCTTTCTGGCAGCATGATCTCCACATAAAATAGACTCTAAAGGCCTTGCAAATGGAAAACCTCAGTCCCAGGCGAGTCACTTAACCTCTTTACTGATTCAATGATCAGTAAAATGGGCACTAATACCTATATCACAGGATTGTGACGATTAAAGCATCAAGGATTAGGGACATTTCCTGTCCCCAAATCTCCCAGGCTTCGAGCTAGTATCAACAATCATCTGGACGAGTCAGATAATACTCTCTGAAAAGCGTTTTATGGACAAACTAATTATTATTTGAGAACATAAAATTAGGTCATAAACCACTAATGATGGTGAGAGAGGGGAAAGAACTGTAAAAACGCAGAGTTGCTAGCAACAGTTAGAAATAACTTCAAATACACTGGCCTCTGGTTTGTCACCAGTTCTTTAGATTTACTTCCCTTGCACAAAGTTTGGCCTTGGTAGTGCATCCGGCTGTCATGTGTCCAAAACAAATCCCTATCACTTTGAACTTTGGGGAGGTCCTGAATTTTCTCACAGATGAAATTCATGAACACACTGACCTGCTTGAGAGGAAGATGAAAATCTTCTAGAAGAAAAGTTTGAAAAAAGCAATATGTGAGGCTTTTTCCTCTTCATGAGCTGCAGGGCATTCCCCTACATCCTCCAAACTAACATACTATTTGGCATAAGTTTAAAGACATTCCCCTCATTCAGCTTTCCTATATTCCAGGGAAAATGCCAGCAATTTTTTTTAAATAAGCCTCTCATTTTATGTAGTCAAGTGTTCCAAAAGATTTTGTATTACATTCTTGGGTAAAAGGAGGAATCCCCACTTGCATAAAAGCTAAGAGCAAGGACTCCGGAGCCAGTCCGCCCAGGTTCAAAATCAAGTTCTACCACTGACTGCCTGACTACCTTGGGCAAGTAACTTGACCTCTCTGTGCTTCAGTTTCCTCATCAGTAAAATGGCAAGAATAGTAGTGCCTTCCCCAAAGAGTTGTTATGAGGACAAAATGAGTTAATATTTGTAAAGTGCTTAGAACAGTGCATGGCACAAAGTAAGTGTTATAAAAGCAACTATTAGAATAAATAAACCCTTAATGAATCTTTTTGGTAAAATATTACCTAAGCATATAGTAGGTAATGGTCTTAATCTCATCCAAAGACACTGAGTTCTCCAAGTGGTCAAACGTAGTGCTTTACAGGCAACAGTCTTGAAGTCAGAGAGACTCCTGGCTCAGCACCCCTCTGTGTGGCCCTGGGCTGGTCACTTTAACTCCTCCCTGAACCTCTGCTTCTTCATCCGTACAACGGGAATAATAATTATCTAGTAGGCATGCTGTGGAAGTCAACTGAGAAAATACAGATACAAAGTTCTTGGTGCAGACAGAGCAAAGCATTAAGAGCTCAAGAAGTGAAACTATCCCCTCCTCCCAAATACACGTGTACACATCCACCTACAATAGTCTGTGGCAACGACTCTGAGGTGTTGTGAATTAACCTGCACATTAACTACCTCAACTACCGCACTGTGGGCTGGGACTGCCACCGAAGTTTCATCATGGCTATGGGGCAACCTGAAGAAGCAAGAATCAGGCAGCTGGACCCAATCAGGACAAGAGTCAATGCACAGACATCATCAACTGGATCAGAGGAAGAGTGGAGAACATGACACCAATAGTTATGAGCAAAGCCAGAACTGGGGCTCCTCTCCAGGCCCAGCAAAGAGCTAAAGACCTAAAAACAAACACTAGAAAGCCTAAGACTTTTCCAGTGATTCAGGTAAACAGCCCTGAACTGATCTGTTTTGTAAATTTTTCTGGCCATCAGACTTCTTATAAGTAGGTCTTGATTGCAATTCAAAAGGAAAACTAATGAGAAATGGGTTGTGTTTAAAGGAAACTGAAAAGAAAATCACAACGACTGCTTACTCAGGTAAAAGGAAAACAAGTCAACAGGTTGGTTCACTCAGACAAAAAGGGCTACGGGCAGAAACCCATTTTAAGAAGGATCTTTCTAAGGTTAAATGAAGTACCACCTCCAAAAAAACCAGTTTGTGTTTTCTAAATAACTGATACCTCAAGAAAGAGTACCACTTTCTCTCTCTTTATCTACAGGTAAGAATAGAGTTTCCAATTTGTTTAAATAAAATGTTCCTTAAAAAAATTAAAATCCCTGAGATTTTAAGCTCTTGCTATGACTGAAAAGAATTGTAATTAGGAGATCTGACCGTACACATGCAAAGCTAAAAGCCACCAAATGCAAAAAAAGATGGACAATAATAAAAAATCTTACTTTCTTAATCCTAGTAAGGATAAGCACTTAATCACTCCTTCCAAATGCAAACATTAATGCTACTAATCCAACATCAGTGAATGCTCAATAAATGCTGACTACTGGTACTATTGTTAGTGAGACATACATGTGGAGCTGCTTTTCCAGGCACAGTAAAGGAAAAGACTGGTCTCCAGACATCATGTTGCTTCTAGTCACCACCGGTAGGGATAAGTGGTGTGCAGCCATGACAAAGGAGAGAGCTCAGCTCACGGAGGCAAAGCCATAGCCTTGTCTTGCAAGAATCATGCACCATCCAACTCAACAGTGTGGATAACTCCTTGGCACTATGAAGCTGAAATCTTTTAAGGTATGTTTTCCTTTCTCAAGAAATGAAGTTCAATATATTTCTTTTCTTACTTTTATTTTCATTTTTTATCTTAACTAATGAGAACAGTCTTTAAAGAACCTGAGAGCCCAACATGAAAGTGCTGTGAAGTCAGTCAGCATGATGCTTTCATGTATAGTTGCACTCCAAACCAAGAAAAAAAGATACACAAATGTCAGAACAAGAATTCAAAATCAGAGTTGTGAGTGGGAGCTCTGAATGCAATAAATCAGAAATCAGCAATAAGGAAACAGAAAAATGTGCTTAGTATTCTTAATAAAAGGCAATTCAACTGACTCTTCAATGTTTATATAAAAAGTATGACACCATAAAACTTACTCAGAATAACAAATGAGACTGAATCATCTAAGCAACAGCTCAGCTTGATACATCTAGATTCTTATCTAGAGCCACTCATAAAGCTGGTGGGAAAAAAAACATTCAAAGTGGGTCTTCCATAATTACAACCTAAAGAATTTGGTTACTCAAGTCCCTAGAACATCTTTTTTAAGGCTTTCTCAACTATAGGGCCATCTATGGCTGGCAGAAACTTAAAAGAAAAAAGAAGATTAGAAGCCAGCTGAGGGGCTGGCCCCGTGGCCGAGTGGTTAAGTTCACGCGCTCCGCTGCAGGCGGCCCAGTGTTTCGTTGGTTCGAATCCTGGGCGCGGACATGGCACTGCTCATCAAGCCACGCTGAGGCAGCATCCCACATGCCACAGCTGGAAGGACCCACAACGAATATACAACTATGTACTGGGGGCTTTGGGGAGAAAAAAGGGAGAAAAAAAAAAGTTAAAAAAAAAAGAAGCCAGCTGAACTGATCTATACTCTTGAAGATTAGAACATTTGATGTGCAAACGGCCAGATGAACCAGCACACAAACCAGAAGTCTGAATAGAAATATCACTCAATTAAAATACGCAAACACAATTTAAAGTGATAAAAGCAGCACATGGAACCACTTAATTGTTTTTCTTTTTGACAGTTGTTGAGGCAGTCAGGGTTCTATTTCAGAGAGATCCTGGCCTCTGTTAGGCAATGACAGCATCCTCCGTCATACTAAGTGACTTCACAGCACTTTCATCTTGGTCCCTCAGATTCTTTAAAGAGCACTGTCATTAATCAAGATGAAAAATGAAAATTAAAGAGAAGAAATACACAACTAAAATATACAAACACCATTTCATTACAAACCAATTCAACTGCTTTTCATGGTAAAGTAAAACTGCTAAAGTCTAAATGTCTCAGAGTACATTTTTAAAAGGTTATTATTGAAGTACAAATATGTTTAAATATACGAGTTCGTAATGATATTTACAAAAAAACTCAGTGGACACCTCTGAAGACTACTAGGAAACCAATTTGACCTGAAAACTGGTAAATAAGGGAAAAGAATCAAGCATTTAATTCATCTTCCCTGCACAAACTGTCCCTCAGGGGTAACCAAGTAGCTAATAACAGGAGGTTTCTCCAGAAAGTTTCTCTGAAAAGTATTCCAGGTAATAAGTGAAGAGGGAAAAACAGAAATGAAAATATCATTTCAAAAGTTCTTAATTAAATCATGGACCTGGGCAGTGATCGTCAATGGCAGCCAGTATCACAAAAAAGGAAGACTAACCTGAAGGCAGTACCTGACATCCCCTAGGAAGAAACCTGCCAAGAATTCTGAACCTGAATCAGTCCAGGGCTCTAGATCCGATTTCCAGCTTACAACAGGGGACAGAGGAACGTGTTAAATGATACCTCAGAGATGCAATGAGCAAAACCCAGACTGTGGGAAATGGGGCAAATGACCTTTCTTCTTCAACAAATAAACTGGAAAGAAAAAAATGACAGAGATGAAACCCACAGATTTAAAGAGACATAAGAGACATATCAAGCGAATACAATGTATGGACCTTGTTTGGATACAGATTTGAACACACCAACTGTAAAATATAAAACAAAATATTTTGGACAATATGGAAAATTTGAACCCTGACTGACTCAACATTTGATGGTTTTAAGGAATTGCCATTTATTGGGTGATAATGGTATCGTGAATATTTTTAAAAGAGTACTCATCTTTTAGAGATATATACTTAAATAACTTGATATATAGAAATTTCTTCAAAATAATTAGTTGAGGGGGTGATAAAAAGAAACAAAATTGGCCATCAGCTGATAATTGTTGTGAGAATGCATTATTTTATTCTCTTGACTTCTATACGTTTGAAATTTCCCATAATAAAGGCTAGAACAACAAAAGAAAAGGGTTTTTGTCTCCTTCTGCTTGGAGTATATTGCTCCATGCATTTGTATTATTATTGGCCCTCTTCTAAACAGTTTGCCTCTGAAGAAGGACCCGAGAGGCCAACTTTGACCACTAAAAATCCTATGCCTGCACAAAGGTAACTTTCTGCACATAAGTAGCATTTAACAGCCATACGTCAGCACATTACTTTCCAATCAGAGGGACCCGTGAGATGTAAGGGGCCTGCAAATTATTATAAGAGTCCTCTAATTCAACTGCATGGATGCAATTTTTGAAATGGTTGAATAGTCAAGTTACATGTACTATCCTACTGAGCATATAGAATATTTTAAGCATGAGTATGCACAAAAATTAATCTACAAGGATATACATCACAGTGCTGTTGCAATAGGAGAAAACTAAAAACAAATTCGTGTCTGATGGCAGGGAAGGGACTGAATAAACTACATTCATACACACTATTGAATAGCACTTAGCCATTTAAAATGAGGTTGAAGAGAACAGAAAATGATAGGAAAGTGTTCACAATATACTAAGTGAAAATTTTAGACAGATTATATATAGAACAATGTCATTTCTGTTAAAAAAAAAAGTTCATAGAAAAAAGACCAAAGTACGTACACCCAAATTACAATAGTTAATTTCTTTAGGTGGTAGAATTATAGACGATTTTATTCTCTTTTTTATGCTTTTATGTGTCTAGCAATTTTTGTACAATAAAGGCAGAGGTCCATAGTCCCTTATCTACAATTCAGAAATCCAAAAAGCTCTGAAAATATATTTTCAAAAGTTAGTGGCAAACTCGTTTAGATATAAAACCTGAGATAAACTGATACAGAGTGCTTCATATTTATCCCCTTTAGTGTGAATATTTACAAATTTCACTGTAGAAATACAACATTTCAGAGTATTGCCCCAGATCCCACTAGGGGCTCAATATTACCCTCCAAAAATCCCAAAATTCTGGATTCTAAATCCCAAGGTTTCAGAGAAGAGGTTGTGGACCTGTGTCAGTTTGTAACTTTGCCACCATTACCATTTTCAGGCTTTTCAAAATGGGATTCATATTTGAAAAGGTTGGGAGCCTCCGCTATCAAACATTATACATTTTTAAATGGCAACATCCATAAGAAATACGTCCTTAACAGATTTATCATTCTGGATTCATCAAAGGCGGCAAGTATTGGGCTCCTGTCAGATGATTTTAGCAGCCGAGGTTTAACAAGCCCTCGGCGTGTGGCAGACATGATGTGCCTTACATTTAGCTCATGTGATGCTGCTTCATGAGGCGGGTACTCTCCCAGGCCCACTACACACATGAAGACACAGATGCTCTGAGA
This sequence comes from Equus przewalskii, assembly GCF_037783145.1. Classification (NCBI taxonomy): domain Eukaryota; kingdom Metazoa; phylum Chordata; class Mammalia; order Perissodactyla; family Equidae; genus Equus; species Equus przewalskii. The sequence continues at coordinate 35,357,042 of NC_091849.1, read as the reverse complement.
GGTTACGTAGCTTGCTTAAGTCACAAGGCAGAGTTGGGTCAGAGCCTGACCCCTGGCAGCCACGCTAAGCCCTCACCAGTTAAGCCAGGCAGCAGTTCTGTCTCCTGGATCATCTTCACCATTCTCAGTAGTGGTAATAACATCACAAGTAAGGCAGAGACAATCGACTTGTTTTAAAAACTCTTTTTTGATTTGTAAACTAAACAAACTTGATCTACAAATTACTGAGAAAGGATAAATATGAAGCCATACCATATAATTTCTAGTATTACTACCATTAACTCTAACCACACCAAAGTTATTGGAAGATGTTCTATGAAGGTAACAATATAATTTTCTACACCACAGAAAATCTCCCAGTAATCTTTTAGAAATCAGTGTGGGGAACATTTTCTGAGGGCTCTCCAGAAGAGACCAAGTTCCTACCCACAGGAGAGCCTGACATTTCCAAGAACAAACTCTCTACTATCTACTTTTGGGGTTTCCTTAGTGTCTCTGGGCTATAAAACCCAGTAATTTACTTTCCCTAATGAAGACCAGGGCAGAAATAGCCTAGACTTCCTTTTTGCAAACCAAAAATCACAGCTGTTTGGAGTGAACAAACCAAGGAGGGAAAAAGAACCTTCTGGAGGGATTTTTCTGGCCAAGGATGCAACTTTCACTGGGACCATAACCTCCCAGGACAGGCCAACATGCTGAAGCTGACTGGACACAAATCAAATTCTCAGACCACAAGATTGTTTCACTGTTTCCTGTCTCTAATTTTTGTAACTAAGTAAAAACTGGAGAATTCAGAAAAAGGGAGCTCTCTGATTTCTTAAGCTTCTGTCAAATTATCTTTTACTACAAGTAGATGCCTTACTCACTTTAAGATGAGGCATTCTCCAGATTTTTAGAAATAAAGTAACTACACAGAAGCCATCCAGGCATGCTACCTTTCTTGTTTCGTTTTTTAACAGGGGAACCACATTCCACTTTAGAAAAAGCAAAAATGCACAGCAATTCCAAAGTAAAGGAACAGGGCTGCCATCCCAACAAAATCATCCTTAAAAGAAGCATTGTAAGAGCTTCTTTAAAAACCATTTTTAACGAATTGAGGTCTAGTGGAAGATCCAGAAAACTGCTATCCTAGTGGATAGTTGTTTTTGCTTTTGCATTCTCTTAGAAGAGCAGGAACTTAAATCAGACAAGTCCATGAGATCCTGCTTCCAGGAACTCCCATTCTTCAGTCCTTACATGGTCAGTACTGCCCTCTTCCTTAGGATGTTAAAATCATTTTGCTCAAAATAGGCAGATTCAAAAGGCACAGGAGGGCAAAAGGGTCAGCATGAGAAAAAACTGTCATGTCTGCATAATTTCCAAGCTACAGATCCATTCTAGGGGGTGAATTAAGGACCAGTTCAATACAATGGTTATGCTAACCAGTCTTTTTTTTTTTTTTAAGTCTGAATTCCTTAAATAAATACTAGGTATCTTTCTTAAAAAGAACGAATAACTTGTCATATCTTCTGACACTTGGGAGAACGTGTTACTGTCCCCAAAATGGGGTCCATTTTTCAAAAATTTTCATTCTTCATCCCTTATTTCAGAACATTTTCATATTTTGGGGAAACTCTTGGCTGTTTTTGGATAGTCTCTCCCACCCCCGGCCCCCACCAATGGTGGAGTAAAAACCAGTTTATAGCCACACTTATTGCTACTGTCTATAAATTTTTAGGTTTCTCCAGCAAGCCCCCTTGGCTTCTTCTTTTCTTATTCATTCTTCTCATGCTCAAAACATTAAGTATAGAATTTTCCTAAACCACGACACAGTCTACTCCTCAATCACGGCCTTTGCTTTAGCTTCTCTATGCTTCTGAACCCTCAGGAGTGCACTGCACTGCACATCATTCACGGTCACATACGTCAGTATTTAGCTCATAATTTAATTCATAGTTTTAAGCTAACATATGATGTTTTCTTTTAACATTTCCTTTTCTCAGATCTTTTTTGCCCTTTAGTTGACAGAATTCACTTTTAACCCAAATATTACTGTATTCTCATACAGAAGCTGCTTTTCTGGAAATCAATAGTTTCACTATAACCATAAACGTATCAAACTCCCCATTACATGAGAATTTGAGTGCCTGCAATGTGCCCAGAGCTGAAAAATGCCATGAGTTAAAAAGAAGTCTACTACAGTGCACGTCCCAGGCTACATGAAGGCATGCATCCGATCAACAAAGAGAAAATGAGACAGTATTATAGAAAGCAAAATCCATGCAATCCAGAATCTCTGTAGGACTGAACACTTTAGATAACTATGCTTTCTAGATAATCAATATATTGCTTATCCTTTTAAATAACAAAAATTATATTTGGATCATTCTGGATAGAAATCTAAAATACGTTTTTCCTACTTTCATTAACAAGCTATATTGAACATAATTTAGTCTTTCTTTGATGGCTAAGCCACAATAAACAGAGATATTGGCACTAAGCTATAAAGCAATGATGCTTGGGGCCTAACCTGATCTGGTGGGCTACAGTGTACATCTAGGTTAATAATCTCAAATCACTGGGGGGGGGGGGGCATTATGGTAGATTTTAATTGCTTTTTCTATCTCTTACTTTGCCAGACTGTCACACAGACATACCACACTGCCATAATCGCTGTAGGGGAACAGCCTTGCATCGGGAGAGAGACTGATTTTGATAGAGCACCTACTATATGCCAGGTCTGAGATCAACTCTGCCATGTGTCTAGCAATCGGTTTGGCACAAAGTAGAAGATGGGTAAACATTTGGTAAGTGAATGGCAACAATGTGCCTGCCCGAGCAGGTCCTCTCCCTTATTTACTGTTTCTAATCTGCCACAGTTTGGTGAACAAATCCCCAAGCATAAAAGAACATCATTTAAAATGTGTCTGGCACAGTCCTTCACACATAGCAGGGGCCACATGGCAAAACTGTATGTGCTGAATCAAACTGAGGATGGCTAACAGTGAGCACTTATCATGTGCCAGAAACTGTGGTAAGTTTCTTACACACATTGTCTAAGACAATATCTATAAGGCAGATGATATTATCCCCATTTTACAGATGCAGAAATTGAGGCTCAAAGTATTTGAGTAATTTGTATAAAGTCAAACAGTTAGTCAGCGGTGGCAGTGGAATGTGAATCCAGGCAGTCTGATTCCAGAACAAGTGGTCTTAAGCATAACACTATACTGCCCCTGAATAAATGTACAGTAAATAAGTGAAGGTCAGAAGGACATGAAGTTTATAACAACTTTGTCTTTTTAGTAGAAGTCTTCTTTGCTGACTTTCTGATTCTCAGGTATATTCTACGTAAACATTACACTGACAGGCCAAAGCAATAAAGTGTGAAAACTAGGCAAGCAAAGTATGAGTCGATGAGCTATTGTACACTACAGTTGGGTTCCAAAGAAGTAGAAGGCTGAGAGATCTGTGTGTACTCGGGTCATTAGGGAGGGCTTTAAGAAGTTAAGACTTAAGCCCAAGCAGTATAAGAGAAAAGGGATGGGGTGAGAGAGAGGGCGTTTTGTAGCTTAAGAATAAGCACAAAGCCTTTGTGGAACTGGGGGGAGAGTCATAAACAGATGACTAGACAAACACACATGTGGTTTGGAACATTTCTATCCACTGCAGCTGTAAGCTCCTATTCCCGCCAGCTTTACTTGGTCACTCAAACAGCTGGACAAACGTAGGCTGTAGTTGGCAGTACTAGTGGGGTTAGGATATGGCAGCTAACGCAAAGGCGAAATCTGGAGCTCTGACTCCACAGCTCTCACTAAATGACCTTGAGTGGGGAGTGTGGCACAGGGGACCTACCATCCCCTATTTCCAAACCTGGAAAGGGAGGACATGATGACCTAGGGATTATTTAAATGCATGGGCTTATTTGCTCAGAAATCTTTTACTAGGTTGAACCAGTCACCTCTAATTAATGACACACCTAGTGTAACTAGTGCCTGCAGGTCCTCCCTGCCCCTAGGAGTCCCAGGGATGAAAGACTGCAGCAGCTCTTAGGCCATCAACCGTCTACAACAGACACAAGAGCAAGTCAGGAGGAGCCAGCTCTCTTACGCAAGGGAATGGAGACACCATCCACACTTTATGACAGACTGGAATATTAGCATGAGGCCCAAAGTCAAAACAGTGTGCTCAACAAAGATTTCCTAGTCTTGCTTAACTACACGGCAGTTAAATCCTCAGTAAAATTTCAACAGTCTCTGAGTGAGAGCGCTAAGAGTAACTCGACTTGTACTTGAAGGCGGGAGATCTGTGAAGTATCCCCCTTTAGCAGGATATGAGGGGAGTTAGGGTATCTCTGGCAAACCTCCAAATGCTACATCATTCACCTCACTAGAGACAGGCACCTCCAAACTCAAATAGTCTTTCTCATCTCTATGACGTCAGAAGTACAGAAATATCAAGGTAATCCAGGTAAGAGTCAAAACCCAATTCATGCATTCAAAGCACATTTATTGAACACCTCTGAGTTGTCAGGCACTGACCCAGGGACCGGGAATATAAACATGAGAAAGACTAAGTCACTCTGAACGATGGAAGTGTGCCCATCCATTATTATTTCCCTATATCACGCCCAACCACTCAAGGCTCCAGGCAGGAAGTTCTTCTAGTGCCGCACTGGCACCAAAGAAGTCTCCTTTCCCACTTCTGTGCCTCTGATCATCGTGTGCCCGCCTGGAACACTCTCATCGTCCTTCACCTCCCCAAATCCTCCCATCTTTCAAAGCCAGCTGTAGTCCCCTCCTCCCGGAAGCCCTGATCTCCATCTCATTCCAAAGCGATGTCTCATTTCTCTGAACTACTAACAGTGACAGTGAGGACCACTATCAATTTATTCCGAAATTTATCATCCTCTAATTGATACTTTTATTCAACAAATCCTGAGTAGCAACTATGTGACAGCATTGTTCTAGAGGCTGGAGAAATCGCAGCAAACAGTACTGGGTTTCACCTCCCCAAAAGAACTCGTGGGGAGAGCTCTTTTCTTATACTGCTTTTTAATATCTTCCCATATAGACCTGGGTTTGTACTCAGTGCTTAATATCTAACGATTTATTAGAGCCTTGGGCTTCTTTGCTCCAAGCTCACTCAAACTGAAGTTACATAAACTAATGGGGAACAAAAGCAAACCAAGCCATTTCTAAATGAACTTCCACTTCTTAAAAACCTCAGAAGAACAAGGAAGGAAAAGAAAACAGGCTATGAAAGTGCTGCTGAACCAACACATTTTACTCACACTGACAAAGCACCTCCAATTCTCCCTCCAAGTCACACAAAAGTAACCTTTTTCTCTCAATCCTCAGAGCTCCAGATTCAAGTGTTTACTTTAACAACAGACCTTGGGAAAGTTTAAGGCATCCCTCAGTTTCCTAAACAAGTCTTTCTCAAGCTTTATTCTTGATGAATAACCCCCCTGATGAATCCTGCATATGCCACTTCGACTAAGCCAAGGAGGTTCGCTACAAGGAACTCGAATTTGAGCTTCAAGCACAAGAGGGGCTCAAAAAAGAACACTTGGAACCTGATAAATCCAGAGGCAATTTTAATATAAACAACAAAAGCCAGATCCTGCAGAGCCTGGTGGAAGGTTCCAAGTTCCCAAAAGAAGGAAATCAGGAGAATTTCCTCCGAGAGCCGCGCGATTCTGCAAGGCGTGGGAGTTTCTGCAGGAGGTGAGGGAGATTTAAAAAATACACAAACATTTTTTGCTTTCAAGACGCTCGGGAGACACGACCGCCGGCACCCCACGGCGGGCGCGGGTGAAGCCGGGCTGTGCCATGCGGCGCAGGCTGCCACCTGGGCACTCCCACCATTCTTCGCAGCCGGTCAGGACGCGAGACGAGGAGAGCCCGGCGCCGCGCGGACACGCACCGGCGCCCCCGGTCGGCGGGCCGCCTGCCCTCGCCCCGGGGAGCCCCGCAAACCCACCCCGCCGGGGTCTCAGGAGCCCCGACCTCTCTGGGGAGCCAGGAGACCGGCGGGGGAGAGGGGGTCTCCAGGCGGCTGCCCGGCCCCGGCGCGTTACCCACCTGAGCAGACTGGAGAGGGGATGGCTGGAGGAGCCCAGGCCGCCGCCGCCGCCGCCGCCGCCGCCCCCCCCGGAGCCGCCCCCGCCGCCGCCGCCCCCAAAGCCTGAGGAGAGCCGCTTCCCGGACAGCAGCTTCTCCACGGCCGGGAGGTGCCCGGTGCGGGCCGCCTCCAGCAGCTCCTGCTCCTTCCCCATCCCCAGGGCAGCCGCCCCCTGGACGCCCTTCCCGGGGCCGCCGCTGAGCCCGCTCCGGCTCCCAAACTTTCCGTCTCCGGGCAACGCACCCCCCAAACCGGCCGGGGACACCACCCCCCTCCCCCCCCGCCTGTCCCCCCCACACGCACGCGTCACTTCCGGGATCCGGCGTCACGCGTCACCGCGCCCCCGCGCCCCGCCCCGTGCCCACCTAGCTGGGCGGGGCCCGGCGGGCGGGCGCAGGTGGCTGTGGTCTGGGCGAAGTGGACCCCCCAGGGAGGAGCTAGGCCTCCAGGGGCAAGAGGACGGCGCCATGTGGGCACTGGCTGTACAGGGAGAAAGGGACGAACTGAGCACACCTGTATGCACCTCCCGAAGTGCGCTCCCTCCTCTGAGGTTTTGGGAGCCCACAGGACAGGAAATACGGTAATTCACCCAGGCTGTGTAGAAACAAAGAGAGAAGTATGGTAACGCGCACCTGCATTTCCAAGTGCATTCTTTCAGCACGCAAGAATTGAACATGTAATGGGTGTGGGGCCCCAGTGATACAGAAGTGAGTAAAATACTCCCCTCCGTACCTCAATGAGGCAAGAGAGGAAAATTTTAAAATAGAAATATCCTCGCTTCGTGCTCTCAATTCCCGAAACGGTTCGTTAATGTGAAACATTCAAAGGAAAGATCTCCCTCCCGGTAGGATTTGTTTCCTCTTTCTTTTGATGAGATTAGCCAGACTGACATAAAAAGTCAGGTTTGTGAAACTGACCCTGATCTTGAGTACTGGTAAATTGGAAAAATCATTTAATTGAGTAGAAACTGTATCTGTTTTGTTTCTGGTACTAGCACTGTTCCTGGCTCGGAGTAGGCGCTTAACAGTTGTGGACTGGATAAATTCTGTTCAAGCTATATGTTTTTGTTTTTTAAGGTGCTTGAGGAACAGAAGAGGAACGCTGGCAACTCCATGCAAACACAGGCCCGCAGTCTCCGTCCATTGAAACCTATTTGAGCTCCCGACTAAGGGTTTACCAGGTAGCCGCATCCCGCGACAAGGGCGTACAACGGGATTGAGTTTTCTCCGGTCCCCGAACTTGACTGAGGAAAACGGATTAAGGAAGGAGTTAACTGACATTGCGTTCTTGAAAGGCAGAAAGGAAAATGAAGTCCTTCAGTAAACAACACAGCTCTCCTGTACAAATGCTGGTTTCGCAGGGTGGAAAATCCACCAAGTGAATTCCATACTCTCAATTTTCCCTCTCCGCACCGCCACCAAATCAGAGTTAAAACGGAGCCCTGAAGTCCTCGACGCGCGCCTCACGATGACCCTCCCGAGGAGCAGTAGGGGTGATGTCATCGCAGCGCGACGACAGGAAGTAAGCTCCTGGGCCGATGTGCCGCGCGCGGGCTCGAGCTCCCGAGCCTGACAGCGCCGCGATCTCCTCTCCCGTCTCCTTGTAGCCGCGATGGATAATGCCTGCGAGTCGCCCGCGGAAAAAGGTGGAGAGACGGGGGAGTCAGATGAGACGGCCGCTGCTCCCGGGGGGCCCGGGGCTGCTGACACGGACGGAATCCCGGAGGAAACTGACGGGGACGGGGATGGAGACTTGAAAGAAGCCGCGGCTGAGGAAGGCGAGGTAGGGAGGGATATGGGGATGAGGCCGGAGGAGTACTTCGAGATTGTGGTACTGGCTGCTCGACCGGCTTCCTAGTTGGTCCCGCCTGAGCTAAGGTAACTCGAAATCACTGACTCCCTCTAGATCTGCAATCGCGGGGGCGACTGAAGGGAGGAGACAAAACTATAGTGCTGGTTCGGTTCCAGAGACCCAAGCACTGGGTTAATATTTTTAATCCCTGCCCTTAGGTGTTAAAGCTGCTTCTAAGGGAATTTTAAATGGACTCTTGGTTCTCCTGGTGAGGAAATTGGGATCTGAGGGCACGCTGAGACTAAGTGCAGAACTAGAACCCTGGATTCCTAGTACCCCTTTCACCGCAATATGTTTTCTTTTAGATGTTGCTTAAGCATAAATTTGTCGTTATAGGCCACAGAGTCATTAAAGGGAGACTTTGAGGGGGTTACTGGTTTAGTCACGTTTTTATCTTCTTGAAACATTTAACTGCTACCAGTGACCTGGGTGCTAATGTCCAAGGGTCTCTATTAGCATAAACACACCAAACCCATTAATTGTGCTACCTCAGAGCTCAGCGGTGTTGCCTAGCTGAGCATCAGTCGGGGGACCAAAATCTCAGCGTTCTCTGGGCTGGATTTCTAGAGATAGAGTCTTGGGGTCTTTGAGCTATAAGGGACTTAAAGAGATTATGGGGGAGGACATTGGATTAGATGGAAACAACCTTTCAGAGCATAAAGTTGCATCAAAAAAAAAAAATATATATATATATATATATTTTTTTTTTTTTCTGAGGAAGATTAGCCCTGAGCTAACATCTGCCGCCAATCCTCCTCTTTTTGCTGAGGAAGATGGGCATGCACATTAACTCAGGCCAGTCCCAGAGGAAGACTGGGCCTGAGCTAACGTCCATGCCCATCTTCCTCTACTTTATATATGGGACGCCTGCCACAGCATGGCTTGCCAAGTGGTCCATAGGTCGGCACCCAGGATCCAAACCAGCAAATCCTGGCCGCCAAAGTGGAATGTGTGAACTTTTAACCACAGCGCCACTGGGCTGGCCCCATGCATCCAAATATATAAAGCAAGAACTTATAGAAAAAGTGAAAAATGTCACAAAACTATTTTAAGAAGGAACCTTTAAAGCAGATCTCTGCAGGACAAAAAGGATTTGAATAATAATTAGCTTAGTCCAACAGAGAGCTCACTACATACAGAAATTTGCACCCAACAGAAGATAAAATTGTTTTTTTTTATGCTTCTGAAACAATTTTAAAAATTGATCATATACCAGACCACAAATAAAAATATAAATTCTTAAAAAGTAGAAATCATAATAGGCCACATCCTGTTTGTTACAGTGTAATAAACCCAAAATTAATAACAAAAAGCTTCTCCCACCCCCACTCTTCCTCAAAAAGGAAACCTGCACATTTTAAACTGTTTTCTAAATAGCCCTTAGATTAAAGAAATTAACAAAAAGAACAGCACATCAAATCCTATGGGATTTGGCCAAAACCTTATTTAAAGAAAAATTCATATCCTTACATATTTTTATTAACAAACAGGAGATGTTAAAAATAAGCACCCAACTCAAGAAACCAGAAAAAGAACAAAATAAACCAGAATATAGAAACAAGGACTCAATGAGGATAAAAGTAAATATTAATGAGTTAACGCTTAAAAACATAAGAAATGATAAAAGAAAGACCTGAGTATTTGAAATGTAAATGCAAAACATTACGAAATAAGAAATGGCCAAAGGCACTGATATGGAAATCTTTAAAGTTATAAGAAAATGTAATGTTCAAGTTTAGGCCAAATAAATTTGAAAATCTAAGAAAAATGGCTCATTTTTAAGGAAAAAATGAATCACCAAAATTGAAGCACAAAGAGGTCAGAAAACTTGTATAAATCAGTGACTAGAGAAGAAATTGAAAAGGTCGTTAAAGGTATACTACCTTCTCGCTCACCTACCCCTCATATTCCTGTATGAGTTTAAATGTGAGTTCCTCTTTAAGGAAACTAGAGGTTAAATCCCATTAATGATGTTTTTTGTATCCTTAGATTCTCTCTTAAGTTGGAGGGGATGAAGTTTGGATTTTGATTTTTTTTGTTGTTATTAAACAGACATTAAACATGTAGCATGAGTAAAACAATGTTAAATGCTTGTGTGGGGAAAGAGGAATAATAAGAGATAAACCTATCTTCAAAAAGTCTAGGGGCCAGCCCGTGGCCAAGTGGTTAAGTTCCTGCGCTCCCCTTCGGAGGCCCAGGGTTTCACCGGTTCGGATCCTGGGCGCGGGCATGGCACCACTCGTCAGGCCACGTTGAAGCGGCATCCCACATGCCACAACTAGAAGGACCCACAACTAAAATATACAACTATGTACTGGGGGGATTTGGGGAGAAAAAGCAGAAAAAAAAAGATTGGCAACAGTTGTTAGCTCAGTTGCCAATCTTTAAAAAAAAAAGTTGTCAGTCTAGTAATGGGAAATAAATATTTGCATGATACAGTAGAATTGAAATAAAGGAAGAAAAAAGCACTACATGTGAGGAGAAGCTCACTTAAAAGTTCCAGATTCAAGGAAACACTGTTTTGATGAGAAGGTGCCTCCTTTTTAATACTCTTTCCACATGGACTCAGTCTGTAGATTGAGAGACAGAAGAGCTGGCTGAAGAGAGAGGACTTTTTTGACATCGCCTCTCAAGAATGAGGTCAGGAGAGTGAGCTCCAGCATCATGATCCTTGGCATTTTATTGCCCTTGTAAACAAATTCTGGAGCTATGATCATAGTTAAACTGGAAAGCTGGAGTATTTAGCTGGTTCTCTTTCCGCAGCTGGGCTATAAACTTCTTACCCTTGATGGTACAGCCAGTACCTGGAACCAAAAAACTGCTGAGTAAGTGGATTTGTTGTGTGGTGATGAGAACGATGTCTTCTTACCTTGCCCACGTCTGGAAGGTAGGCCAAATATGTAAGAGGGTTTCTTTCATCTTCCAGCTCAAGAGTCAGGACATCTCAGATTTAAGAGCAGTTGAAAGGGAAGACTCGTCACTACTTACTCCCGCAGCCAAAAAACTGAAAATAGACACCAAAGACAAGAAAGAGAAGAAGCAGAAAGTGGACGAAGATGAGATTCAAAAGATGCAGTAAGTCACTTCTGATCTTTCCCCATGTCAAGGCTCTAACTTAACCACGCAAAGTTAATACATTTTTCTTGGCCTTTAAATTTTTTTTCTTTTTAAACTCAAAAGAAAATAAAGCAATTAATACATTGTTACATTATAGAAAATATAAAAAAGTAAAAAGAAAAATATCACCTTACTGCCAAGATAAGCACTGTTAATATTTTGATATATATTCTCCAAGATATTTTCTATACATATATATCTATCTATAAATAAAATTAAAATTTTCAAAGATGATAAAGATTGTTTGTAACCTGTTTTACACATTATGTATGATGAATGTTTTCCATGTCAATAATTATACGTCTAGGTCATAATTTTCTGCAAAATGGAGATGGCCTCATTATGTTTTTAGATTGTAAAATAGTATGGGCTCATTGCAAATAATTCAGAGGATACAGATAAATAGAAAAAATAATTACCCATAATCCCATCACCCAGAGTTTACCCAGGGTGTATATTTGGGTATGTACCTTTTCAGATTTTTTTTTAATGTTTGATATGTATAGCTAAATATTCTCATGTCAGTAAATATGCCCATAAATCATCATTTGTAATGGCTACGTTGTATTCCATTATGTGGATGAACCATAATTTAACCAATCCCTGTAGCTCTTCTGGGTTTTGTTTGTTTTCTTTTGACAACATTATGATGAGTATCTTTAAACACATCTTTGCATACTTGTCCATTTACTTCCTAAAATAAAGCCCCGGAAGTGAAATTGCTAATTCAAACAATATGAACATTTTCAAAAGATTTTCATACATATTTCCAAATTCTTCTCCAAAAACGGCTTTTCCACTTCCCACTCTACCAGCATGTGTGAGTTTGTATCCCCCTATCCTCACTAATACCATTCTTTTTCTTACTTGTCTGTCTGGTTTATAAAAGATGTTATCCTGTTTCTTTATCATTTTAATTTCTTTAGTTAATAGTGAAGATTAATTTTTTTTCCTCTATATTTATTGGCCATTGGTATTTTTATAAATTTTTTGTTCATGGCCTTTGCTCATTTTCTAAAACTGGTATGGCCATCTTTCATTCATTTGGATTAATTATGTATTAAAAGTATTAACTCTTTTCTATATATTATCTGTATATTTCCCCCTAAGTCTGTTAATGTTGAAAACTACCTGTTTGAATATAAATTTATATATTAGTAAATGTAGTAAGGTAGCATTATGGGGAGAGAGAGCCTAATGCTGAAAACACAATCTATATATAAATAGTATGGTACAGTGACCCAAAATTGTTTAGGTTTTTGTTCTTAATAAAGTGAGAAAGGAAGTTGTGTTTCAGTTATTCTCAAATTCCTTAAGTGTAGAAATACTTTATCTTCATTCCTCAGAAGCACTAACCCTAATACTATTGACCCCTTGGAAATTTATTTTCTAATTGTCTGAGACTTTTATTGATGTAATAATATATCTTAAGCATTCAATTTTATAAGTGAACTTAATTAACCTGAATCTTTGTCTAGAATCCTGGTTTCTTCTTTTTCGGAGGAGCAGCTGAACCGTTATGAAATGTATCGCCGGTCAGCTTTCCCTAAGGCAGCCATTAAAAGGGTAAGGGTGGACTACCACATGTCATTTCCATCAGCTGTGAGAACTGAACTAAACTCAAGAGCTATATCCATTGGCATTTTGAAGTGAAGTGTTAGGCAAGTCGGTGGATCATTTAGATGGGAAAATAAAAATAACATGCCCCTCAATAACCTGGCCAGTTGCAGTTTTGTATTCCAGAGATAGGGTCTCAACAAACATAACAGGTCATTATACACCTGAACCCTTGTTTTGATAATCAAAATTTCAGCATCCAGCCTTTAGTAAAGACTTCTTCAGTGCAGAGCTCTTATGGGTACTGTGTTCCAAAGCCAGTCCTTGACTACCGTAATCACAGAGTCTCTGTCCTTCTTTCAAGCTGATCCAGTCCATCACTGGCACCTCTGTGTCTCAGAATGTCGTTATTGCTATGTCTGGTATTTCCAAGGTTTTCGTCGGGGAGGTGGTAGAAGAAGGTGAGTAGTGTTGGTATAAATACTGGATTGAACCTGTAGTGGTCTGATTTTCAAGAATATCTATACTGAGGGAATTATTAAGGCACCTGTGGTAGTTTCCATTAACACTAGAAGTTGACCAACGGGGGAGCCTTGTATTCAGGAGAGCATGACCATTATTCCTTGAAAGTTTCAATGCTAGGAGGCAAGGAAACCTAGGAAATCTCCCTTCCTGATTCCTGTCCTCAGCCCGGGTGACAGAAGCAGACTTTTTTTTTTCTCCAATGGCCTTTGCTCATTTCTGCTGCCAAAAGTAAAGATACAAGAAAACCAATCACTGGGGCTGACCAGTGTGGTATGGTGAGGAGTTGTCCCTGACTTTATGACCCCTCAGAACCACCCCCCTCTTCATCAAGAACCTAGCTGTTGCCCGTTGCTAATCTCTAGCTAGTGAAATGTTTTATTTTTTTAAGCAGAAGATAAGTTTTAAACTGTTTCTACAATAAAGCCTAATATGGGATATTATACTAAAGCTAACATGATACATTTTATAGCATTCCTTAGCAAGCTTAAGAAGAGTTAATGAGAATTACAGGACTCAAAAGGATTGTAATTAATAAGCCTTTGTGTGATGATGAAACTCTCCTTGCCCTCTGTTTAGCACTGGATGTGTGTGAGAAGTGGGGAGAAATGCCACCACTGCAACCTAAACACATGAGGGAGGCTGTTCGGAGGTTAAAGTCAAAGGGGCAAATCCCCAACTCGAAGCACAAAAAAATCATCTTCTTCTAGACCAAAGCCTAGAAAGGCCTGGTGCTGAAGGAAGAAGCACTGGTTCCAGACTTCCTGTTGCATGAGACTTTCTGCACTGGTGCTTTAGTATCTCAGTCCTCCAAGGATTTCAGGATGATTTTAATGTCTTTCTCAAAACTCTGATATTCGTTGCACCTAGAAGAAGGCATGCAGCCTGTTTCACACTTGCCTTGACTAAATATTGGGACCTCTTAAGGCATTTTGAAGCATTTAACTGTTTCTTGGCTAGTTGGAAGAAGAAAGGTACATGGGCCTTAAGCATCTTCTAGACAAGGGAGCTGCTTTCAGCGAGAAAACCTTTCCAAGAGAGCTTTGACGGTTTCACATTGAAGCCTGAAGTTGCTACGACTTCGGTTGTTTCTTACATCTGGCTTTAAGTGGATGAAACAACCGGAAATTTTTGCTTGTGATACTCTACCACGAAGGACAGGGTGACAGCAGGAGGTGTAATAGTTTGTCCCTGTAAACATTTAAGATTCTGCTGTGCATTTTGGTGAGTGATCATTAAACTGTTTTCCAACTTGCCATATGTGTTTTCATTTTGTGTCTCGCTGGGTGGAATGGGGAGAAGTTCATCATTCTTTTTTGGTACCAGAGTAAAACTAGCTTTGGCTTTTTTGTGAAAATTTGAACCCTTCCCATTTTCTACTAGAACTATTAAAATTTTATCTCATAATAGAGTACTTAAAGCACTTAAAAACAATGTAAAAGTCCATATATTTCAGATTCCTATAAACAGATATACCACAACCAATACTGTTTAATAAGTTTAATTTGCTTTTTTCAGGTGGTTCACAGAACCAGTACACTCAAGGTTTGATTAGATATTGCAACATTAAAATTTCCCAATACTGACCAGTATTCCAGTTCATCAGATACATTCTCATTGTTTTCCTCAAATAGAGGGGAATGGAGTGACCTTTTATTGACAGTGATTAGCAGTAATAAGGCTACTGTATACAATTGGCGATCCCCAAGAATTTGTTCTCCTCTGTCATTCAGTGTCATAGGGAGAAGGGTTTGGAAGCTGTTCTCTTTTGAAGCTTTCCTGAGCATGACTTAGTAAAGATTCCAATTCTGTTTAGCACCCTGAGTGGGGGAAACAGCTTGGACTCACAAAGTTGGGCAAATCTGGCTTTTAGTACCTTACATTAAAACTCGTGGCTTTAGACATGTACTTAGCCAATGGAGAAGACACTTCAGTGGGGCATTCTACAAAGAAATGCTGTAAGACTCAGGCTAAATCTTAACCAAAAACTAATAAACTGGAAAAAAAATATTGCCTCAGCTCTAACAGGAATTTTTTAAACAGTCATAAAAACTATACCTACTGCAATCTGAGATATTGGATAAGGCTGAAACTTACAAATAACAAGGGAGAAAGTTCACATCCCAAGTCTGGCCACTTAGCAAAACCTCACAGTTTAAGATTCTCCAAGAGTGATGCCCCTGTGTCTGTTTTAAGAGCTAGGGAAAGTAATCCCCATTCAGTAAGAACTACCCAGAGGTGAATCGGAGCATACGTATGCTAGCAGAAGGGGACGATCTGGGTGAAGGCCATAGTCCCTGACAGGAGAGTACCTCACACCAGAATCTCGTGAAACACTGATGACTATGGTAAATCACAAGGCACTGAAACAGCTTTTGCAGTTCTCAGATAACCAGGTGTCATCCCACTGGCTTATGCAGCAATGTTCAGTTTCCACAGTTTTGTGATGTTACTATAACTGACTTTAGAAGTTTAGGCAAGTATTAAATAAAGGAGAAAAAAAACAAACCCTTAGTGTAAAGGTTTGAAAGGAAAGTTCCAGTATCACTATGGCAATGCTTCAAACTATGTTCTTTCCACTACCCACCTGAACTAGCCTAAGGGAAAACAAATGTAAATGGATTAAATGGAAGCATTTAAGCACAGGGTATGTGAGGGGTGGTGTTTATCCCTTGTATATTCCACATACAGGAACCGTTCCTTTCAAAACCATGAAAAAGGTACATAAAGCCTGAGGCCCATGGCAAAATGAGGGTCAAATTAAACATACAGCAATAAAGCAGCCATCATGAGCAGAGAGCGCACTCCCATCTTAAGTCAAAGAAACTAAATTATTCCAGTGAGTTGAAAACAATGTAAGATTGATAAGCATCCCTGCAGCTCAGCAAAGAGAGGTTTAATCCAGTCCATATGCACTAAAGCATATCTCCAGTACCGCCGTGTAAACAGGAATTCGAGACAGTCACAGATGACGTGTAGTCATAAAGCTTCACAGCTGAAATGGTGGTGTGCAGTGGCTGAAGTCTTTGAGAGAGAGTGTTGCTATCACTCCAGACGTTTTCTTGAGGTATTGTTATTTCTTGTTCAGAGTCTTAGAGCTTCAAGGCAGAAATCATAAGCAGTCCAAAGGAGCTGACACTATTTTTCCTTCCATCTTTTTCTTTTACATTTATCCTGAGGACTACCAAACAGTACACATTTCTTTATTATGAAAAAGTCTTCCTTCTTCCAATGAATAGGAGTATAAAGTTATACAAGATGTTTTTTACTAAAATTCCGTGGGACGATGACACCTACCACATTTCTTGGGGGAGGATTTCATCACACAGTGGTCAAAGCTGCCACATAAGGGAAGTCAGAAATTCTAGGGCTCCATTTGTCCACATGGACAAGAGCTCCAGAGAGCTCAGAAAGCTGACTGAGCTCTGGTGAAAGGGACTCGCCTTGGTGCTCGCTAGATTTGTTTCTGTTGCCCCCGGCCAAGCACAAGGTTAATTACGGTGAGGGTATACCAAGGAACGCCCATTAGACATTTTCTTTGCATGGAGGAATGCCAGACAGATATGGTGGGTAGGGAAGGAAGGGAAGGAAAGAGAATCAGAATGTGATTTTAAACCAATTCAGGGGAGCCTAAGATTGAATAATTCTAGTTTCTGGCTGCTGGATCTCTCTCCTCCCCCCTCCAAGAACATCAGAAATACCATACTTGAGAGGACCAGTGATCCATTTTGTTGACCATTCTGCCTGTGAGAGAAGCACTAAGGGGCAGTTTGTGGAAGGATGCAGTTTCCTCTCAGTTGTATATCACCAAATAGCCCTCGTTTTCTATGATTCCTTTTGGCAGGCCACCATACAAGGATTCCTCTTAAACCTTCTGCACCCATACATAGTTTCTGCCAGCACCACTTCCTGGACAGTGAGCTCCGTAAGTTTCTGATTTGCAGAAGTGCTTTCTGTTACCTTAGGCTATGAGGTAGAGCCCTAGGGCTAGTATTTCAGGACCTGGTGAACATGTCCCTGCTCTTGACAGGATATTTGATCTAACACTACCCTCAGCTTTATCTTTCCAAAAGTGGAGCCAACATTTTAAAGATGTGTCCTCATGTGGAAGTACCTCTGCTCCCTGACAATTTTTGCTGTTCTCTGGACCTTCCCTCCCTTCACCATATATTTTGCAAATAAGGTCACTACAGGTGCACAGATAATTTAAGACATCATCTGTTTTCTGTTGTGTCTCCATGTACCCTTGCTGATGATGCATTTGGGCTTCTTGCCACAGCAGCACTTTGACCCCGCCTCCCTCTCAGCAATGCTTAGGTTTCTCCCCTGAGTTCTGACAGCTCGCTGCCTCTTCGGTTGCTGATTCTTCCATAAGTGCGTTACTTTACACTTAGCCACACCGAACCTCTTTCCTAAGTATTCACAGCCCAGCTTGTGACCCTTCTGTGGTTCTGCCTTTCTTTTTTAAATGTTGTTTGGTTTACCTTTCACTGCCTGTAAATAATGACATTTGATTGCACTATATCCTACTTTCGAGTTATTTAGACAAATCTTAAATAAGGTTAAACCAAGCATCAACCCATAGGAAACTTCCTGTTACCATTCTCTTCAGAAAGATGTTTATTCTTAAGTCTCTAAGTTGTTTCCTAAGCATGACAAAAATTCCCACAATCTCACACTAACTGATATTTTTAAAACTGCCTTAGTGAAGAACCTTGACAAAATTTTTTAAAAGTCTGAACAAATTAGATCTTGTTCCTTTGTAAATGCCTGTTTCTTTTTATCCTCAAAAAACTAGAATATACAAGTCAGGCATGATTTCTCATAAAGGAGACCATTTTATCTTTCCTTCAATAGGTCATGTGTAACTAAGGCTTTAGTGACACATAAATCACTATTTTACCATCTTGCCAATTCAAGGGGAGTTAGCTGATGAACTTCTGTCCCGTCAACACAATTGAAGTGCGTCACAGAGCAGTACAGATGAAGGGGGAGTGCTGGAGAAGAATTAGGGAGGAAAGGAAAATAGCTCTTTTATAGGGCAGGGGCAAAACCTCGCTAGGTTGAAGGGTTGCTGTTTTTTTCACTTAAGTCAAAATTACATGATTTTAAAAAGCCACAGTGATAGAAGGGGTGGGAGGCAAAAGGTTGAGATGTTTATGTTACACTGTAAAACACATTTGCCGCTCCCCAACCAGCAAGTGCTAAGGAGGGAGTGCGGGCAGAAAGCCATGGCGCTGGGAAAGCAGATGTGCCAGGGACCCAGGCAGACAGAGGAGACCACCTCGGAAGTGCAGCTGTGGAAGAGAGACAGGACTCGAGGTGGGCAACGGGGGCTTGGAACCAAGCTCCCCCATTGATCCCTACCACATCACACCTTCAACCAAGCTCAGAGTGAATATTTTTTTCTTGATTTAAATTTCAAATAAATTGTGTCATTCAAGGGAAAGAGGATACAACCGAGCTGCTACTGTTGTTTACTTTCTACCACAGCATCACGATGAAAGTCTAACAGAAAGGAAGCTTAACCCTGAAGAATCTGATTGGAACATCAGCCAAGATGATAAGAGCTTGGTTCCCTGTCGAAAAAAGACCGAGTCCAGGTCTCTCTTATTCTTGTGCCTCTCCTGGCTCCCGCCTCGCTGGCTGTTTGCTGTTCCACCGTACTACCGTAGTCAAAGCTCAGGCCCAGAACTTTCCAGGTCTGCTACAGGAAGCTCTGGGACATAGAATCTTTGGTGGCTCTGTGGGTGATTGAGGAAGGTGGGTACTTTGCCTTGTTGACACAGGCTGTGGAGGAAGCAAATGTCTCTGCCATGAAACCAGGCGGTGAAATGGCCCTACAGTGTCAAGAAGATTCCACCTAGTGTGCAGAGGGCCAGAAGCTGTATACAGGCAAGACATGATGCTTGAGCCACGCGCAAAGCTGCCCCCAGTTTCCTGGAACGTGGTCATGCTTTGCCTGCCTTCCATCCAAGTTAGAACAGCTAGTAGAAAGAACACCACAAGGAGTGAGATGAGCACTCTCCTCCAGTCCCTCTGGTGTCCTTAGCCGACTTATTCAACACTGGACGGTGCCTTCTGTCACAGGTGGTGCTATTGCTGGTGATCTCCTTCCTCTCTCCTTGGCACAGATGGCTGAGCTGCTGCTCTCAGAGCTCAAAGAGGGGGTTATATTTCCTAATCTCCTGAAGAAGTTTTTCTTTATCTTGGGTGGCATCAGCCAATGCTTGTTTAGTTTCTATCAGTTCCTTTTGCAGGGCAGGCAGTTCTTTCACCTGAGGAACAGTAAGTCAGTCACAGTTAATGAATAAGGCAACACACCCTGCGAAAACATCCAGTAAGGGAAAAGGAGGAAGAATTCAAACAGAAAAATCCACAAGTTTGGTCAATGATCAAGAGAACCCAACTAGATCTTTTCTAAAAGCCTGATCTCCTCTTGAGAGTTCAGGAGGTACAGGGACAGCAACAGGTGGAATAAGTGATCAGCAACGACTCACCTCCAGCTTCTGACTTACAGCTCTATTCAGCACTTCCAGAAGCTGCGGCTAGGTGACCGGAGCCCAAACCACCCAGCTGTGTACAGCACAACCTCCCTTTTCAGCCCTCTGGGTTTTACCAGCTTCTGTGATTACAGCCCCTGAGGGTTTATGGGAAAGGTGATGCTCAGTTAGGTCCTCACCTGCTGTCCGAAAGCCTCCCCTGTGGGCGCCAGAAACACCTGTTCTTTTGGAGGCTGCCTCTTCTCACTTTTAGGTACTTCAGCTGATGGTCTGTCCTGAGCAGCTGCTGGAAAAAAAGTAAAGGTCCTAAATGACAAACTGCTGCCAACATGCAGACAATTCCTAGTTGTCACCTATTCCCTTACAGGAAAAAAAAGGCAGAGAAGCTGGGGGCTGACAGGCCCAACTTACCACCTATGTGGAACACACCATCATCACTCCGCTTCAGCACAACATGCTCCACAGCCAGAGTGATGGGGATAGGGCCTGGTGACGTCGGATAGATGGGGGGCATATCATCCTGCAGGAAAGAGAAACCGCATGATGCCCCCACGCAGCTCAGGGCAGTTTAGGTGACAACCGGTGCTTCTACCATTCAGCTTAAAGCACTTTTACCTCATGTTTATCCCTACATTCTTGCAAGGTGTGAAAGGCATAACTGAGTCTCTCTCATTCTAGAGATGGTGGAACTAGGATCAGATAACCTAGTGGGCTTGAACATAGTCATGCTGCATGCCAAAGACAAGGCAAGTGCTAGAGACAAGGTCTTCTCACCTGAACCCAGGACTTTCTGACAGCAACACACATTTGTGTACTACTATAATACTGACAAAGAAGGCTGATATGCATTTCCTCACTTGATCCTCACCATGTTTTACAGTAACAAGGGGAGAGGTTAACAGCCGTCACTGCCGGAATTCCTTGCCTGACAAACTCTAGGGTAAAAAATCAAAAGATCTTCTCACCTGTAGGGTGATCCTGGAGTTCAGGAGCTCAATCTGCATGGGAACTACCACTGGGATCTCCTCATCCTCCAAGAAGGGCCCCAGGCCATTGAGCACCGAGGTGAGCAGCTCAAGATCACAGTCACGAAGCAAGAAATGCAGGAAGCCGTTCTGTATGGCCAGGGGGGAATGAACCGCTGCACCAGGCCCCACCTCAAAGCGAAGGCCCACAGCTGGCCTGATGTGCTCAGACTTCAAAGTTGAGGATTCCTGAAAATTTGGACCTTTGGGAAAAAAGACAACAGCCAGATTAACAGCCAGGAAATATTCTATACATGCATTTAATATTTATAAAACCCTATGCCAAAAGTATTATCATCATTCCCGTTTTAGAGATGAAGGAACTAAGGCACAGAGAATAACTTTCCCAAAGTCACACAACTTGAAAGTACCAAGGATAGGATCTGAACACAAGCAGCCTGACTGCAAAGACTGTGGGCTTAGCTACCTTGCTATAATGCCTCTCATGGTGGAAGGGAGGTTAAGGACCAATAAAAAGCTGGCCCTTTTTTGAATCTGAGGCACTGGGCTAATGGCTAAGAGAAAGCTCTTAAAACACAGGACCTCAACTCTGCTAAATCTGAATGTCCCTTCCTTTCTCCAAGTCTTGGTCTTCTCACCTTTCTCTGATAAAGCCAAGCACGATCTATGCTAATCTCCTCAAAACTCCATAAAAAACAATATCAAGTGTAACCAAGGATATGGAACAACTTGCGTACTTATATAACTGCAAAATGGTACAACCATTTTGGAAAACAAATTGGTATTATCCAGTAAAGTTAAAATTATACCTACCCTAATGACCTGGAAATTATACCCTAAGGAATATAACCCTGGAGAAACTCTCCAACGTGCCTAACAGGAGACAGGCAACCATATTTGAAATAGCAAAAACACTGGAAACAACTCAAATGTCTGTTCAGAACAGACTGAAGAAGTAAAGAGAATACAGTCAGCCCTCCATATCTATAGGTTCCATATCCATGTATTCAACCAACTACAGATCAAAAGGCCCAGAATGGTTGTGTCTGTACTAAACACGTACAGATTCTTCTTCTTGTCATTATTCCCTAAACAGTGCAGTATAACAACTATATACACAGCATTTACATTGTATTAGGTATTATAAGTAATCTAGAGATGATTTAAAGTATATGGGAGAATGTGCATACATTATATGCAAATGTTATGCCATTTTATATAAGGGACTTGAACACTGTGAATTTTGCCATATAGGGGGTCCTGGAGCCACTCCCCCGTGGATGTCGAGGGAGGACTGTAATGGGTACAAGAGATATTGTGGGGGCAATGGGGATGGTTGCACAACTCTGTAAACTTACTAAAATGTATAGAATTGTACACTTACAATGAATGAATTTCATAGTATGCTAATTATACCTCGATAAAGCTATTTTTTAAAAAGCAAAAAGTATACTTATACAATAGAATATCACATTGTAATGAAAAATGAATGAATTAAATCTAACTCAACAACCTAGAAGAATTTGAAAAATATCATTTTCTTGAAAGAAGCATATCACAAAAGAATATAAACTGTAATTCCATTTAGAAAAACTCGAAAACCTGTAAAGCTAAATAATATATTGATACAAACACACTTGGAAGAATTGCAAAGCAAGAGAATGACAAACACAAAATTCAGGATACGATTGCCTGGGACAGGTGAGAGGCAGAGGAAGGGTCAGGAGAGGGGATCCGAGGGACTTTAAAGTTAATGGTACTATTCTAGTTATTAAACTGGGTGGTAGGTTCACTGTATGGTTATTATTTTATACCTTACATATATTTTTAAGTATTGTTTATTATCTACTCAATATTTAAAGAAATAAATTCTGGGCATAAGCCCAGATTTTTCCTGTCATCTTTTAAAGTATAAATGATAATTCACATCAAAGGATTGAATCTGAATGACAGAAGTCCCCATAGTTTGATATTAGCAGCCACACAAAGAAGTGGACGCTGTCCTCATGTATAAGCTTAAGGAGCAGCTGGGAAGTCAAGATGGAGAATAGCCTACTGAATGCAAAGCCCCACAAAGAGCTCTGGGAGGATCCCTGGAAGAAGGGGGCTTCATTGGAGATCTTCCCCCGATGGCTGCTGGAGAGAAGGGCCAAGGGTTTGGCCCTAGGGCAGCTGCCCTTGGAACACAGTGACAGGAGCAAGTTAAGCTACGGCTGCCATCCTCACCTGGGCACTGTCCATGCAAAAACTGCCAGAGTCCCATGGTGCCCAGCTGCTGGAGCATCAGTTCCTCTGCTTGCAGGGCCACAGTCAGGTCCTCGCCACGTACCTCAATCCCAAAAGACACCTCATTCACCTTCAGGACCAGAACTGAGACCTGCAAAAGGAGACTCTCTTAGCTGAGCCCCAGGCTTCCAGCCTAGAGCCTACCCTCTGTAGAGAAGAAAGTAGAGCAGCTGACCGGGTGAAGATTGAGGTCTTCTCCACTGGGTGAGGCTGAGCTGTTGGCCTCTGGTGACCCCTGGCCATAACTATCCACAACAGGGCTCCCCTGAACACCAGCACTGGCCAGGGCATGGGGAAGAGATCCTGGCGGAAGAGATTCTGGACCAGACTCTGCACAAGAAAGACAACAAAAGAGTTCAAAAATCAAAATATCCTGTTCAAATCCGACCTCTAAAAACAATGACAACTGTAAAAACAAAACATTTATGACATTTATGAGACAACTGGAAATTTGAAGACTAACTAGATAGTTGATGAATTTAAGGAATTATTATTAATTTTGAAAGTGTGATAATGGTTATTTGGTCACATTTTTAAAAAGTCTGTAAGTGGAAGCAACCCAAGTATCCATGGAAGGACGAATGGACAAACAAAATGTGATATAAACATACAACAGAATGTTATTCAACCTTAAAAAAGAAGGAAATCCTGACACGTGCTACAATATGAATGAACCTTGAGGACACTGTGTTAAGTGAAGTGAGCCAGTCACAAAAGGACAATTACTGTATAATTCCATTTATATGAGGCTCCTAGAGAGGTCAAAATCCAGAGACAGAAAGCAGAATGGTGGTTGCCAGGGGCTGGAGGAGGAGGGAACAAGGAGTTATTGTTTAATGGGCACAGAGTTTCAGTTTTGCAAGATGAAAAGAGTTCTAGAGATGGATAGTGGTGATGGTTGCACAATAATGTGAAAGTATTTAATGCCACTGAATTACAGTTAAAAATGGTTAAGATGCAGGGCCAACCCGGGGGTATGGTAATTAAGTGCACGTGGCCTGATGTGGTGCCCTGGGATTGACAGGTTTGGATCCTGGGCACAGATCCATACACCACTCATCAAGCCATGCCGTGGCAGTGTCCCACATACAAAATAGAGGAATACTGGCACACATGCTAGCTCAGGGCCAATATTCCACAAGCAAAAAGAGGAAGATTGGCAACAGATGTTAGCTCAGGGCCAATCTTCCTCACCAAAAAAAAAAAAAAAAAAAGGTTAACATGGTAAACTTTGTTATGCGTATTTCCCCCCAATTTAAAAAATTTTTTAAATATTTTAAAAGTCTGTATTTTCTAAACCCAGAGGGGCCCCGCCCGGCTCGGGGAGACCATGCACCGAAAATGGAGAACAGCTTCGGAGGCCAACTACGTGGTGGGCAAATCCCTGGATTTCATGCCCGGAAGGGCGCTGAGCGGGACGCAGGGAGAGAGAAATCATGGAGTCTTCCAAGACCTTCATGAGACAGCTGCCAATCACACCAGGCTACAGTGGCTTCGTGCCATACCTTAGCTGCGAGGGAACCTCCAGCAAGGACAACATGTCCCACTGTCTGAAAACCTTCCAGGAGATCACACAGCGATATAAAGACCAGAGGGAGGAATTTCACTGCTCGGTCGCCGCTGCCCCAAAACTGAAGCCCATCTGCTCTGAGGAGACGGTCCTGCGGGCCCTGCACCAGTACGAACGGCAGTACCACCCCACGAGTCTGGAATGCAAGTACATAAAGAAACCTCTCCAGGAGCCTCCGATCCCTGGCTGGGCGGGCTACCTGCCGAGAGCCAGGGTCACTGAATTAGGCTGTGCCACACGGTACACTGTCATGGCCAGAAATTGCTACAAGGACTTCCTGGACATCACAGAGCAGGCCAAGAGAGTGCACCTGAAGCCATATGAGGAGTGGTAGCTGTCCCGCCCTTGGAAAACCCCTGATAGAGGATCCCAACCCTCCGGTGACGTATGGCAGTACTGACAGACCAAATCTGTCACGCAGCAGGAAGATTTATCTAGAGCCGCTGTCCTCAGCAAAGTATGCAGAAGGCTAGCAGCAGAGAGCCTCCGAGGGAGAGGTGAACTTTTAGGGGGGCTCAACAGCTTACAGTTCTCACGTGAGAATCAGCCTCTCACCCACAGCCCAGCAGGCACTAGGACATTTCATAACATAAGAATTCTTTTAACTGCCATCTGCACCCTGACTGGTTGGCAACAGCGTGTGATTAATGTTGAAGACCTTTAATTGTCCTTTGGGAATAAAGAGGATCCTTCTCAGCAAAAAAAAAAAAAAAAAAAGTCTGTATTTTCTAAAGATGCAACTGAAAATATTTATGGATAAAAATGTTTGGGATTTGCTTCAAAATAATACGGGAGGGAGGGAAGTGGGAAAAAGTATACATGAAACAAAAATGGCCATGAGTTCTTAATATCTGAAACTAGGTAATGGCTATATGAGGGTTCATGTCTACTTTTGTCCATATTTGAAATTTTCCATAAGTTAAAAATAATAATAACAAAACAAAAATGGGTACACACCACCCAGCTTAAGAAACAGTGCATTCTCTTTTATTTTCATTTAGACATTCTTAGGGGACCATTTAAAAAGTTTCCATTTCAATAAAATGAAGAAACAAGTGTAACTTCTGGATGTGATTGATCTAATTCCTAAAAGTCTGTTTTTGTTTGTTTGTTTGTGTTTTTGTCTTTTGGTGAGGAAGATTGGCCCTGAGCTAACATCTGTTGCCAGTCTTTCTCTTTTTGCTTGAGGAAGATTGGTCCCGAGCTAACATCTGTGCCAATCTTCCTCTATTTTGTATGTGGGACACTGCCACAGCGTGGCTCGATGAGTGACATGTAGGTCTGTGCCTGGGATCCAAACTCACGAGCCCTGAACCACTGAAGTGGAGTGGGCAAACTCAACCACTATGCCACCAGGCCAGCCCCAAAGTTACTCATTTTATCATAGACAAAAAGCTCCTAGTTATTTTATAATAAAATACATAGTTAGGCAAAAAAAAAAAAAAAAACCAGACAATAAACACACACATCATTGACACCAGCCACAAAACTAATTCTACTGCTGCAGCTACATGGCTGTAAGACTAATGCTCTCTCCTTTGGTCTGAGTCTCGTTCTGTGATAAAGGTCAAGTACTAACCAATAACCTAGAAGATATGGAGATAAAGCCACTAAAATTTCTCTTTTTTGGTTTTGGTTAAGAAAATGTCTATTTTATCAAATCTCAACTCCTTTTGCATCCTGACAATCTGAATACAGGCAGCAGAAAGGACCTTTTCTAGACTTCTGTAACTTTGCCCAGCACTGCTTCCACCTACCAGACTCCAAGAGCATCACAAAGCTGTCACTGCCATCACTGTCCACTGAAATCCGGTCTTCAGGGCCACTGCTGTCCAGTGAGACACCATCAAATGACTGCTGAGATACTGTCCTCTTCATGGAGAAAAATCGGAGTCGGGCAGCACCTCCACTCACTGGGGCTACCACCCCTTCATCTATCTTGGCCATGGGCTCCCTGTTTAAAAAACAAAAACAAAAACCACAAATGTGGCTTAGGAGACATGTTCCATCCCCTTGTAGCATCTATCCCTTTCAGCCAAGATAGTTGTCATATACATAAACTTTGATGTCAACTACTATCTGCTATAAAGGGGGTCACACTACTTTTCAACTGCTGGCCTTTCTGAATCCTCATATTCCAGCATTTCAAACTGCATAAGCAGCTCTCCCATATCAATATTAAATGTCAAGCTTATTCAAGGTCATCCCATATACAGACGAGACCAACTACCTACAGCCCTGGTGCTAATGAATGGCACCTGAAACCACCCATGTTCATTCTACAGGTATTTACTGAATAACTTCTGCATACAAAGCACCAGACTAGGCACAGGGCAAGGGTAGGGGTGAATATAGTGATGAAAAAGGCCTTCCCTGTCCTCAAAGAATTTATAATCTATCAGGAGAGAGGAAACATACATAAATAACATTATATGAGAGTAAGTCACATACACCATAAGAGGGACAGAGTTACAAGCCAAAGGTTAGGCAATATCAAAGAGGGGAAAGGATGAGGAGAAGGGGATCAAACATGGCTCTGTGCAAAGAGATGGCATTTGAGGTGGTCCTTAAAGGACTGTGAAAGAGAGAGAGAAGAGGGCATTCTACGGGGAAGAAACAGATGAGCAAAGGCGTGGAGCCAGAAAACAAAAAGTATATTTGGAGACTAGTAAGTAGCTCAGCCCAGCTGGAGTGTAGGTTTTGTTGGCAAGAGCAATGGAAGATAAGTTAGAAAGGCATAATACAGTAAAAAGAAATCTTTCAAGACCTTTCAATCCTACCCTCCCATGTTACAGATGAAGAAACGGACTCAAGGTTGCAGTTAAAGGTGAAATTAAGAAAAACCCAAGACTCCTAACCTGTTGCTAAATGCCTTTTTCACCTGACCACATGGGTTGCAATCAGATTATAGAAAACCCTGGATAAAAGATTATATATGAAAGTGCTCTGAAAACTGTAAAGTACAGGGGGTACATGGGAAATCCCTGTACCTTCTGCTCAGTATTGCTATGAACCTAAAACTACTCAAAAAAATAAAGTCTACTAAAAAAACCTGTAAAGTGCTATATGGATATACCATAATAATCGATCACGCCACACGAAGAAGTTCAAACCCAATTCAGGGAGTATAAGGACAAAGCCTGAAGGTTTTAGAGCAGGCCAATCACAGGGTCATACCTGTGTTTTAGGAAGTTTGATATGGCTTTACAAACAAGCTGGAGAGTAAATGACCTCCAAAGAGGAAATCAGTTAACAGTTTACTAAAATATTCCACATGTGAGAACAGACAGGAAAACTGATATGAGACTCCCTAGGACAGTGTTCTCAAAGGGTCATCCTGGTAGGAGCATCAGCATGAGTGGAGGACTTGTTAGAAATGCAAATCCTCTGGTGCCATCTCAGACCTACTGGATGAAGGACTCTGGGGTAGGCTCAGCAAGCTGTGCTTGAACAAGCCCTCCAGGCAATTCTGAAGCACGCGTAAGTTTGAGAAGCACTACTCTAGGAATTATGTCAGAATCTGACAAATGATTGGAAGAGGGAGAGCTAAAATTTAGGAGCTTTGAACGAGCAGAAGAATGAGGCTACCAAAAGAAGAAAGAACTGGCCTGGGGGGGATAAGGAATTTGGTTTTATATATGTGAGGTTCAAGGCACCCCTGGGAGATCCGTGAGGAGCAACATGCAGTAGATAGTTTTAAATGAAGAGCAGGGGCGGGGCGGGAAGTCAGGACTGTCTATATAGAGAAAGAGACTATAACAGAGTGAGGAGATGGATAAAATAACCTAGAGAGAAAATATTCAAAAACACAGACTGATATAAACCTTCTGAAAGTTTAGCAAAATGCATCAAGAACCTCAAAAATGTTCATAGTGTTTGACCCAATAATTCCACTTCTAGGTTTTTATTCTAAAGATTTAGATATGCATAAAAAGTAATGTTCACAAAAATAAGGACATTTACAGGCCAGTCTGGTGGCATAGTGGGTAAGTTCACATGCTCCATTTCAGCAGCCCGGGGTTCACAGGTTCAGATCCCGGGTGCGGACCTATGTACTGCTCATCTAGCCATGCTGTGGGGGCATCCCACACATAAAATGGAGGAAAATGGGCACAGATGTTAGCTCAGCAACAAACTTCCTCAAGCAAAAAGGGAAGAATTGGCAACAGATGTTAGCTCAGGGCCAATCTTCCTCACCAAAAAAAAAGGACATTTAACACAACATTGATTCTACCTGAGAAAAACTGGTAACAGAATAAATGATACCCCCAGACAGTGGAATGGATGAATAAGTTATGATACATCCATTTGCTAGAACACAATAGAGCAACTAAAAATTATGTATTCAAATACCTAATGAATGGGAAACTATTCACAATAAAACACTAAGTGAATGAAAATGGAAATCTTCTGTATTATACAGAAATAATAGAATCCTATTATTGTAAAAACAGTATTTGTATATATCCGTATACACATATAAACATTCACATGGATACAGAAATATATGTATAAAAATTGGTAGAAAATAGATCCAAATGTAAATAGTGGCTATCTCTGGATAGTGTCATTATAAGTGACTTTTATGTTTTCTTCTTTATTCCTCTAGTTTCTACATTGTCAATAAAATAAGCACAAATCATTTTTATAATTAAAAAAATAAACATTATGATAAAAGTGATCAGAATACAGACAGCCTAGTGCTGTGGAACAGTTACATTTATAGGATAAAAGGAAGAAGAGAGCAGCCAAGAAAAAAGAAAAGACTCCTTCCAAGAGGTGAGAGTAGCTGGGCAGGGTTACAAGTGCTCAGAATGAACTGACCAGCAGGGCTGACTGCCACAGAGGAGCCCAGGAGGAAGCGGGCAGAAAAGGCCACTGGCCTGGCAGTTAGGAAGGCAATATTGGTGTTTAAAGAAGAGCTTGTATCACACACCTTTCTTTTCTCTTTTCCACCTCTCCTCTTTTCCCATCTCCCTCACTCTTCTCCATTTAGAAAAGGCAGCACATTTGGTGACTGGGAGTCCAGGCTTTCAATCCTCGCCCCACCACTCACAACGTGTGTGATCTTGAGCAAGTTTCTTACCTCTCTGAGCCTCAGTTTCCTCATCTGTAAAATGAGGAGTGATATTAGTACCTGCCTTATAGGGTTGTTACAAGAATTCAATGGATTAATATTCTAAGTATATAGGACAGTGCCTGACACATAGAAAGCACTGGATAAATGTTGCCTAGTATTATTATATCATTTATCCCCTTAAGTTTTCCTTTCTCCTTCCTCTTAGACTACCTATGCCTAGCAGGTACCAGCACACCCGCAGGATTGCTTAGAGACTCACTTAAGACAATCCACTTAGACAAAAGCTCTAAAGCCACTGACCTTCAAACCATGGTCCCCAACTACAACATGCCACAGCAAAGATTTCCCATAGTCTTCACTATTTCTCCTAAAACTACAAGGCACCCATGGAAAAATCTGTACCTTTCCACACTTCTGACTGTGCATTTCTGTATTCTTCGGCTTACTCTCTACTGTATCTCCAGTGCCTAATGCAGAGCCTGGCACACAGTATGGGCTCAAAAAGTATTTGTTGAATGAATGGATGAAATTCCTCCTTCTCTATTTGTCTGGCAGACGTTGATAGGTGTACCAGAAAGGCAAGTCCAAAGCTCCAACTTTTCTATTTACAATATATAGGATCCATGGGCTCACCCTCTCTGAAGCCTCACTTTCCCCAGCTATGGACTGGGAATACAAATATCTGTAGCTACCTCACCGGGCCACTGAGGGAATCAAATCAAACAAAATGTTACATGAGAACTCACTGAAAAGAATAAAACATCACACAAATGTCAAGTATTATTACTCTAAGATAGCAGATGTGTATCAACAATAGTAAATCAGTGAGAGACGAGATAACATGATTCTAAGAAGCAATAACTGTTGACTTGAAAACTGACTGAGAATAGGCTTACATAGAGGAATGTGAAAATCCATGGGATTTTGTGTTCTTTTATTGCAATTTCTGGTTCTTTCCCTATCACAGAATAGACGTGTTCCTGAAAATAAGTCTCTCCATTTGGTATACCTGTATCCACTAAGCAGCCCGAAAATTCCTCTGCCGCCCTGCAGGCAGCTCTGAAAACTAAAGGCTTTGCCACATTAAATAGGCCATTCTATGCATTCTCCTGGACTATCTGGTGCTTCCCAGTCTACAAATGCACACAGCAGGAGGCCTTAGCCCAATGACCAGAGCTAGGAGGAAGAGATGGGGAGTGAAGAAGGCAGAGAATCACTCACTTGGCTGGAGGCAGGGACAACACCTTGTGCATGGTGGAGGTCATTCTGTCTCTGCCCAGACTGAAGGCATCCTTAGTGAGGGACACAGCTTCCTTGGTGAGGTCCATGGTGGCATGTAGAGCCTCTCTGGTGGCATCCTTGGTCATGTGAATAGCACTTGACAACTCTCCCTCAATGTTCAAGGGGATGAGCTTGCCCTGTCCATTCACAGTGGTATCCCTGCCATCTGGGGGCTTCAGTGCAGCTGGTGAGCTGGATGCTTGGGTTCTGCTTAATGTCTTGGCCTGTAAGGAATCGACTGCCTCATGGCCCTTCCCTGCCTCCTGCTGTGCAAGAGAATCTGAGTCCTGCAGTTCTCCATTGCTATGGATAGGCAGTGGCCTATCCTGGGATGCAACCAGATTTTCCAGGCCACTATCCTCGAGAACCTTCTCAGGGCTGGCTGGGCCCTGCTCTGAGGAGGCATCAGACTTCAGCTCCCTATCCTCTGAAGGAGACAGCTCTGAATCTATGAGGCTGGTGGTATCTGAACCTGCAGAGTCAGCTCCAACAGCCCCAGGGGCAGGATGCATGAGCAGAGCCACCTCAGCACTGGGGAAGAGCACCCCAATGCAAGCTGTCTGGTCCTGCAGGGGAGACCCAGTCATGGCCTCTGTATCCTTAGTAAGCTGCTCCTGAAGACCCTGTAGCACCTCCTTCAGGCGGAGTAGAGCCAAGTACTGGTAGTGGTCAAGTCTCACACGGAC
Source organism: Equus przewalskii (assembly GCF_037783145.1). Lineage (NCBI taxonomy): Eukaryota > Metazoa > Chordata > Mammalia > Perissodactyla > Equidae > Equus > Equus przewalskii. The sequence goes on along the minus strand of NC_091849.1, from coordinate 35,325,498 downwards.
ATGTGCAGGAGAGTGTACAAGCATGTGAACATCCGCTGTATCCTCCAGCTCTGCCAGAGGCCCTTTGCTGTCCACACCACCACTGCCTTCTCTCAGAGTTTCCACGACTTCCGTAAGGCCTGATAGGCTTTTCAAATCATGCTCGGTTTTTGACCTCTGATGGGACACAGTGTCAGGGGCAAAGGCTTCAGACTGGACAGGACTGCCAAAGCTAGCTGATGGTTTCAGCCTCCCTTCTGTGGCTGAAAGGAGTTTCCGTGCCTGGGCTTGCTGCCAGCGGAGGGGTAGGCAGACCCAAATGGACAAGGGGAAGGGGGCCACAAAATTCAAGGCATGGCCTTTGAAGTTCTCTGTTCCCTCAAAGTCCAAGGAGATCTGGGTGAAGTGGATGGACCAGAGATCCTGGGAAGCCTTAAGCCTCTGGGGAGAGAAGGTACTAGCTTGAGGGAAGCAGGGATCCACTTGGAAGGCATGGTGCATAAAAAGCATATGCAGAAGGCTAAAGCCACCTGGAACCTTGGGAAAGTGCACATAATTGGAATGAAAGAACTCAGCAGCAGCAAAGCCCCGGAAGAGAGTTTGGAGGTCTGGACAGCTGCAATGTGGGGCATGACGTGTGTTGGTGGCAGTCAGGCCTGACGCAGAGAAGACAAGGGCCTGGGGACGATGCAACGCAGCCTGCTCTCTCTTCTCCAGCGGGAAGCTCACCTTCAGGAAGAAAATGAAACCCAATTCAGAATGGCCGTCTGAGTATCTCCACAACCCACCACCAATACACACGTGAAAGACCATTTGGGCTGTGAGACTGTTTTACTGTTTTTCTTACTTCTATCAAATGGACAGAGCAGAACCCTGGATGATAGCCACCGGGGAAATGCAGCTGTGGCTGCCAGCAGGGAACAAAACCCCCACTTTCTCCTTACCTTCAGCCAGAAGGCATCCAGTCGGATATCCAAGTGTTCATCTTTCTGGCTTGAATCTTCCAGCTTGTAGATAGCTTTGAACTGCTCCAAGCTGTGGTATAAATCCAGGCAGAAGAGATTTCCCCAGAGCAAGCTCACAGGATCCATAGTAAATATCAGACCATTGAACTGAATGTAGAGATTGGGACAGGGAACTGGAAAGCAGGGAAAAAAAGAATCATCAGGTACAAAGTAACAGCTCGACTCTTACTTACCAGCTAATATTCATTTTACTATCAAGAGAGCAAAGGTGCATATTTATACAGGGCAGAGTCTTTAACAAAGGTGTGCTGTACTAACTCAAACACCTAACGCTAAATAAGAATATAAGCAGTGCCCCCAAAACTGACCAAGGTGAAGAGCACGCGCTAGACAGTAAGCAATCACCAGACCGGATGCCTACCTGGAAGCTCCTGATTATCTGGGAAGTAATACTCTGTGAACTCAATGTGAATGGCAGAGACCTGAGTGGGCAGGCTGTGAAGTTTCCGACTGCAGGAAAGAAGTGTGGATGGCTTCTTACTGGGTTGTCCAGCTGTAGAAACCTACACAGTCGCAAGCTGCTGTTAGCATCGGTACAGCACCGGAACAGAATTTCCTCAGTCACCTCTCAGGTAGTGTAAAGCCTCTGCTATCCTTCCAAAGTCTGTCACGGGAGCGGAGTGCTTTCACACGTGTTCCAGGAATTCTCACACCTGACTATCCACAGGTTCGTTTTTTCAGAGGGAAGTCTATAGTTGGGTATTCAGAGGAAATAGGGGAATCCCACATCCTGATCTCAGGGGCCACGCTCAGAAAGAAACAAAGCGTCAATCCACCCAGAAGTGAGGGGAACAGTCCCCAAATTCCACAGCCTTATTCCCACCTGCTGCCTCCCAAATGAACTGCTTCCCCCTTTCCAACTCTCTGCTCCCCTGTGTCCTGGGCTCCTCACCTGGTGGACGTCCAAATCATCCACCCGGATTACCATGCAGCTAGAGCGTAAGCGATTCCATGCTGGAGGCCGAAAGGCAGCCTGTCGGCCCTGAGAGGGGCTTCTCTCAAGCAGGTTCTTTCGAGGACTAGAAAAAGAATCTAAACAAAAATAACAAGGTGGAAAAGACGATCAGATACATTCAACTTGTATTATTAATAGAATTAAGAAAGTAAAAATCCTAAGATCATTAATGCTATATATAAGAAAGAGAGCTTAACACTGTCTGTCTTCTGGTTGGAACTCAAAAATAGTACTCTCCTTAAGACCAAGGCAACAGTCTATCGAATAGAGGTTATTAACAACCTCCCTTCAACATTGCAGCTATCCCTGGAAACAAACAGGCCTCTAAAGAAAAGAGTCACTGACGTCTCTCCATGGGATAAAGTTGGGATAAACAGCTAGGAATAAGTTGGGATAATTAGCTAGTGCACTAGCTATCTCCACTGGATATTCAAAGATAAACGGCAAGAGGCTTAGCAATGGGAGTCTTCCAGCTCCTCATAACCCACCTGCTTTCCTCCGGAAGGGCGAGTCTACCCCCAGGTGCCAGGGTGATTTCAGATCCGTCTTCTCGTGCAACTTCTCCATTTTACTCTGAAATTCCATCACCAGCTTCTGGGCCCACTGGCCTCGGGTCTCCATGGCCTCACAGTGCCGTACCCAATGTTTGCAGCTATCGCCTGTGCAACAAAACAAAAAGATTTTAGTCCAAGATCATGATCCAATGTTCCAATTTTTCCTTTCCAGTGGTGTAGTCACAGTTCAGAATCTGATCCCTCAGCCCCAATCCAGAATTCTCTAGAATAAGTAAAAATTATCTAGTGAGAGCACTCAGGTTCCTCTGGATTCCATATGTGATTTTTCCCTAAGGCTCCCTAAAGGCCAGCTGCTGACTGCTGCCATCTTTGATTATGGACTACTGGAGAGGCTCTAAACTGGTGGAAGTAAGGGGCAGAGGGTTGAATAAAAGGGAACATCTCAAGTACTGCCTCTCCTCCAACTTCATTACTGGTAAAGAATCATCAATAGTGGACCCTGAAAGTTTCCACAAGATGTCCTCTCCCAACACCTCTCTGAGCATGTGCCGCAATCCCTGGCACCCTCCTGCTGGGCAGTCAAGGATGAACCCAGAAATCTGCCCTCAATACCTGGGCCACACTAGTACCACCCCTGTTCAGAATTCTCCTACCTGCCCAGTGGAAGGGGTAATAGTCAAATGCCATCTTGCGGAAGGTAAGCTGCATTGCACCACCCATGAGTCTGTTTGCAGAGACGCCTATGAAAGAAAAGTAAAAGTGAACAGCAGCAGAAGAAACAAAGAGGCCTAAATACCACTTGAAGCACTTCAAAGTCCTCTTGAGGGTCAGCTCCAAAGCCTGGCTGACACACAAGCGCAGCTGAAAGGCCATGATGTTAGGTGATGTGCAAGGCTGCAGCCCTCCTCTTTGGAGATGCAACAGCCAGCATGCTCTAAAAGATCAGAACAAGTATATTCCATTGTCTCTGTAAACAGCTGCTAGATTTCCAGAAAGGCAGAAGAAACTGCAAAACTCAGGATTCAGGAATTCCAATTCTAGGTCACCCCAGACACACTTTACAACCTTAACTGATTGGTTCCCCCAAACCTAAAAATACTAGTATTGCTATCCCTTAGCCCCACGCCTGGAGAGGCATAAGCCAAATTCCCCAGATAACAGGACCCATACTATTTCCTTTCATATTCTGGCCTCAGAGCTAAAGCTGTGATATCAGACAACTATGACCTACTGTACATACAAAGTACCCGGGAACACTAGAAACAGTGCACTAACAAGGACATTATAAAATAAACATACAGAATATTTTAGGTAAACTGGAATTTTTAGCAATAAGTCAAATATTGTATTATGTTTATCTTGAATTTACATTTAATTCTTACTAAATAAATGCACTTTCCATGTTTGTATTTTCTCTCTCCCACGAGACTTGAGGAACTCTAAGAGTAGGGACTGTTTCTTCTACATGTGTACATTGTCTGACCTATCCTGCTCTGCACTTCCATCCCATCCCTGACTCAGGGGAGGGAAGTCCCAGGGCATCCTCCAGGCACAAGGTGGTAAACCTACAACAAGGAGGGTCATTTCCATCCAATCGAGATTTCACCACCTCAAGTTCTGGACTAATCATCATCCTACTAAGAGATTTACCTACACCACTGTTCCTGTTCCTCCATCTTTTTTTCATAATTACCACCTCTAAGGAGCCTGTTTAGACATTTTTCCCCTAAATGCTCCCTCTCCATGAAACATTAATACCACAGATATACTGTATATCTGCTTATGTACTACATGTCTATCTGTACTTATTTACAAAAAGAATAAGTATAAAGCTTATTCCTTTTCTTCAATGCAGGGTTAAGAAAGATGAAGTAATTCTTTTAAAAGTTAAATTAAAAAATGTAAAGCTGTGATATTTAACTTAACTTTATAACTATATTTGCTGAGTAACTTTTAATGTAATTTATTTCTTATATAAATTATAATGTATCAAATTACATATGCAAGTTAGCAATTTATATAAATACATAATAGCAATAAAATCAAAAAAAATTTTTTTTTTGGAGGAAGATTAGCCCTGAGCTAACTGCCACCAATCCTCCTCTTTTTGCTGAGGAAGACTGGCCCTAAGCTAACATCCGTGCCCATCTTCCTCTACTTTATATGTGGGACGCCTACCACAGCATGGCTTTTGCCAAGCAGTGCCATTATCCACACCCGGGATCCAAACTGGTGAACCCCGGGCTGCTGAAGCAGAACGTGTGCACTTAACCGCTGCGCCACCAGGCCAGCCCCTACAATCAAATCTTTAATTATTCAAAATTATTTTTCAGCAAAAGTAAAACAATTGAAAATTTTAAATTTCTTAAAATTATTTTTAGTGAACTTATCTTTTAACTTTTGCTTGATATGAGAAAATAACTTTTAACTAGCTGCTAGATAGTAAGATAGTGTCAATATTTTTTCTTTTCAGCACTGAAGTAAATTAATGATTTGTTCAACAACTTATAGAATTAGATAATAAAATATAAACTATTTTTATTTAATTCTCAAAGTTCAAATCACAAAATTACTGAGGATGAAATATAAACAACACTGACAAGGCAGCCAACAGGCATGCACAGGCCACCTCTCGCCATATGACTGTGAGACCAAGCAACCGATTGAGAGAAAGTCCTCTAATCACAGCCATCAATTCGCCATAGTTTATAGCACTGATCTTCCATACATTCTGTGTATCTTCCATGAACTCAATGTCAATGCTGTGCATATGACTACAAGAAAACCCAAGGAGAGAAATTAAATACTAAGGAATAAAATTTTGTCAGGTAGGGTTAAGCTTTGGAAGGTCACAAACCGTTGTTACATCTAAGATTTTTTTCACCCTCACCTCTCACCAAAGAACCAATTTTCAATGTCCAGAATAGGCAAATATCAAGATAAAAAGTAGATCAGTGGTTAGTTAGGGCTGCAAAATGGGGAGTGACAGCTAATGGGTACAGGGTTTCTTTTAGGGAGGACAAAAATGTTCTAAAATTAGATTATAGTGATCACACAACTCTATGAATATACTAAAAAACAGTGAGTTGTAAATTCTAAATGAGTGAATTATACGGTATGTGAATTCTATCTCAATAAAGCTGCCTAAAAGAGAAGAACCAATTTTCACCTGCTGTGGGAGGATATCCCAGTTGAAACTGCATGACCTAGGGTACTGGAGGGAGAGAGTTTCACAGCCATGCTCCCTCCACTGGAGTTATTTGGAGCTAAAAGAACAATAAGCTACACAGACTGAGCAGATTAAAATAGGATCTAGAATTGAAATCAAATATAATTACCAACTGCCACATATTTAATTATAAACACATAATCATATATGAGACATAAGTGGTAAATAGTGTACAGAAATGACTAATTAATGTTCTTCAATAAACTGGTCGGAAGAGGACAGCTAGCCTTAAGAGACAAAGATTTTGGGTCACAAACCTTATCCTGAGGGAAAACAGTTAAAAAGAGGTAGGCGACACTCTCTTCCTGATCAACCACCAACCTCCTTTCTGAAGCCTGAAGTATGAGCTGCTCTAGTTTGATTTTAAGAGACTGTGCTGCCCCACCTCAAGCCAAGCTGTCCTCAACGACCCACCCAGTTTCCAATAATTTCATCTCTGATACCAAAGGACAGGTGAGAGTGCCAGCCAGGGGCCGAACGTCTAGGCTTTAGTGTCCCTTATGAAAAAGCAGGTAGCTGTAGCCTTCAAGGAGTCTCTTCAAGGAGCAGCACTGTCCAAAAGAACTTTCTGTGCTGATGACATCTTCTAGGCCATAGTCTATATCGAGTACTTGAAATGCGGCTGGTGCAAATGGGGATCTGAATTTTTCATTTTATCTCATTCTAACAGACACGTGTAGCTACTGGCTACCATACTGAACACAAAGTTCTACAGCAATGCTATCCAGTAGAAACATAATGTGAGCCACATTGTATTTTTAAATTTTCTAGCAGCCACATGAAAAAAAGTTTTTTAAAAAAGTGAAATTAATTTTAATACATATTATTTAAACCAATATACCCAAAATATTAACATTTCAACATGTAATCAATAGGAAAATAATTATCAAGGTATTCTACACACTTGCTTTGTACTATATCTTCGAAACCCCATGTGTATATTACACCTGCAGCCCATCTCAATTTGGATCAGCCAACATTTCAAGTGCCCAATAGTCATATGTGGCTAGTGGCTGCCATACTGGACACAACTCCAGAGAATCTTTGAGCCCTTTCCGTACCACCGAGTTCTCCTTTCCCTTTTCTCCCCAAATCCAAGGAGAAGAGTCAAAGTCACAGGAACTTCACAGAGTCATATACCACACCTAGGTATGGTAGGCTGGGAGTAATCCCCCTATCTAAAAATATCTCATCTAAAACATCCTTAAATTCCACCAATTTGATTAGTTTAATAAATAAATTAGTTTAGGCTCCATGGAAGGCTAGTCATTCACATCTTAGTGTGGATTACAGGACCCTGCCACATGAAGAGGACAGTGCTATATACCCCTCATCAAGCAAGAGGATGAAACTCTCAATTATGTAGTCTTAATAAAGAGTTCTGAAAAGATTAAAAACAAAACAAAACAAAAACACCAAAGCCTTTATAATAACACTTGGAAGAAATAACCAAACAAAATAATAGTTTTAGCAAAGAACTTCCAAAATAAGTGAGTAGCAAACCAATGAGTAATTTATTTCTTGTGGTGGCAAAAACAACCTTTATGCTCCTTTTGGGTCTCTTGGAGTCGGAGTAGAGAAGGGCTGAAGTCACTTCAAGACCAACGAACAGCGAAGCAAGACAGGTGATGCTGCTTGGTGATCCAGCAAGAAAAGGTTGGTTCCCCCAAGGAAACTGAGTCTAGGTCTCATTAAGAGACAAACATAACCTTCAGAGAGGATAAGGCAGCAAGAAAAAAATCTACCCTGTGAAAGCATCAAAAACTAAGAGCTGGTGGCAAAGGGGAGTATAAAAAGACCACAGAGTACTGAAGGAACAGGCAGCAAAGTAATAATACTGAATATTCGCCTATAATTAAGGTCCACCAACTTCAGTATATTATCTCATTTGAGCCTGACAACGACCTATGAGGTAAAGGAGTAAGATATGATTTAACTCAAGTTCACAAATGAAGAAACTCCAAGAGGTTAAGTGATTTCCCCAAGGCTCTTGAAGGAGAGGAATGAGTCAATTACTTTTTCATTCTGAATAAATGTGTATATAATATTGTAGCTCTAATGAACATAAAAGCATGACAAGAACACAGCATAACCTCTCTGCTTGGGAAGAGAATATTTATACATAATAATAATTTGAATTGACTCAAAAATCTGAAAATTCTGAGATTTCCTATAGTTGAATTTACTTTTCTAAAAGCTTATACCAGTGGTCAGCACCGTCCAAGGGACTTTGGGGGAAAAAAAAAGGTATACACTGCTGGGGTCTACCCTGAAGATTCTGTTTTAGTGGGGTCTGCAGAAAGCCCCAGCATCTGTATTCTCTTATTACAGGGGGTTCTGCTGCACCCTAAATTAGGCTGAAGAGCACTGCCTTACACTAACAGAAAGAGAGCTGCCACTGGAGGGCTGAGGCCCAAGCAGTGCCTGTGATTAAGGGAAGCCAACCAAGTACACCACAGTGTCTTGAAAAGAGTCTTCCATCCCCAAGCTTTGCCCAGAGCTGAAAGCAGTGATGGACCACCCTGCCCAGACCCAGACCTCACAGGTACCTGGCTCTCGGGACTGGCTATCATCACAAATGTGCAGGTCCAGGCGGGAGATGAGGAGATGGTAGGAAGACTCTTTCACATCAAATTTTTCAAAGTACTGGCTGAGGCGGCTGCTGCTGCTGTTGCTGCTGCCCTGGCTGCCACCAAACGCCTGGGCCCAAGACTGCTGGGCACTAGGAGCAGGTGGGGTGATCTACACGTGACAGAGAGAAGAACAAGACATCCAGACCCAGAAAGGCTCCTTGCAGGCTTTCTTTAAGCTTTAGTTCAGCCTGAATAAAATCACAATTTAGCAAGATGCCCCTTCCCTCTCATAAGAGTTTGCCTAGTAGCTGACTTAGGTCTGTCCCACCTAAACAACCCAAACTCCAAAAACCCTAACTCTCATTAGTCTAGTAACTGTCAGCGTACGGTTCTGAGGTTTGACTTGCTCTCCAAGCTCTCGCCCCCCAGCACTTAGGTGACTGATACTAAAACATCCCCTCCAGGAATTCTTCCTTAAACGCCCTCCTTCAGCCCAGAGAATTAGATGCCTCTTCTTAGTGCTCTCATGGCATAGTGTTTACCTCTATTACAGCACTTATCACATCGCATTGTAATAGCTTATTTATGTTTCATGGTTTAAGACAGTGAGATTCCAAGGACAGGAACAAGACGTTTATTCTACTTTTCCTTCCCAGTGGCTAGCACTGTATACCTAACACACTGGAGGCATCCAATGAACAGAATAAATGAATAAATCAGAGGCACAGGCAGAGCCTATGCACATCCAGAAGTAAATGGCAAATCCCCCAAATAAGCCTAAGAAAGTCTAGACTCCACCTATGTTGGTATGAATTAGGTGTGGCCTGCCATCTCCCCAGCCCCTCGAAAGGTATCTGTTCTGCCTCTAACCTGTACAGGTTCAGGGGCCAGGCTCTTTCTCTGCTGGGCTGACTTCTCCATGGCTTCACTCAGCGACTCTGCATACTTCATCATAGCCTTGAGCTGCGAGTCAGTCAGCACCCAGAGCAAGTCATCCAACAGGAACATCAGCTTGGAGGCTATCACATTGCAATCTTTGGTCTGAAGGAGCCACACAGAACACAGGGTTCAATATCTGGTATGATTCCAACTCCTCAAAGTGACTATCAATTTCAGAGACGGCTTTTAAACCCCCAGTGTGTGAAAGGAAAGCATCAAGCACTTCGGAGAGACAATTTCTTACAAAACTACTAAAGTTTTCTGTGATTAACAAGAAGTAGCAATAGTCAACTGCCAGGTGCCTATGTCAGTGTCCCTACATATGGGTAAAAGTTGTGGTTTCCAAAACTGAGATGACAGGGTGGTGGAAATGTTCTCTCATTGGTGCATACTGTGCAACACTAAATTGCAGCCCCTCCTCTTTCAATAACATTCAAAAAACAGGGAACATCAACTCCCAGGCTGTCTAGGAGAACACAAGAGGGAAGTTTTCATGAGGACAGAGAACACACTCACTCTTCTCTTGAGGGCTATTTGGATCCTGCCTTGGTTGGTAATAAGCCTCAGTGGAGTGGTGACCGGGTCCTGATCACCATTGTCTGTTGCATCTGCCTCAATTCGAAGTGTTTGCCAAGTTATTTCCTTGAATGTTAAAACCTGGAAGGAGAAAAGTAAAATCCCTTAATTCTGTGGATGAAATTAACCAAGAGACAGGAAGGTGCAAGGGGAAAAGACTAGAAGGCAGAGACTCCCACCATTCTTGGTTGGGATCCTACCAAGAGAAGGCAGTGGATCAGAGATCCATAACTGAGGAAAGGATGTAGCAGTAACACTGGACACAAGGGATTCTTGGGTTCCCCGGAATGGGGGAGCACTTGAGGAAATTGCCAAAGCAGGAATAACATCCTTTAAGAATAGTCCTACTTTGAATCCCCTCAATTTCTCCTCCTCTTGCAATGCTAGGGATGTCACCTCTCCTCGGTGGGGGTCGGTGATGCGGGTGAGGCGGAGGTCACTCTGCTGCCAGTTGGGATTGACACTGTAGCCCTGGAGCTGCCACAATTCAAAAGAAGCGTGGAAAGCCTTGGAGTGAATCTTGATCGTGATGGAATTGACAACGATGAACATCCCCTCCACCACCTTCTCGGCAAAGCCATACTCACTACAACAAAGGAGGCAGACCAGCGTTCAGAATCACGTGAGACTTCACGCACACTCCTTCTACTGGAAGACAGCAGACCAGACTATTAGCAGTGCCAGTCCTTGGGTGCTAGAACTGTGGATTCGTTTTTTTTCTTTATTTCTCTTCTTCCATTTCTACTTTCTTATATTTTTTAAATTTCTAAAAATTTTTATGATGATTTAGTACTCTTTTTAATGGGACTTTTTTTTTTAAGAATGGAGTAAAAGAAAAAGAGTTGAACCTGGAAACAATCTCCCTCCTATTAGAAAGAATAGACTGAAAAGTCTCTTTATTGTCCATAAACTACTTAAATGAATACTTAAATACTGGCTGTGAGGGGAGGTATAACTACAGAAAGGAGACACTAGGTTCATATAAAATCTTCAAAGACAGAGCACACTCCGCAAAAGTAGTGGAAAGAGGAAAGCAGTACAGCCAGGTGAGCAAGGGGTTTAATCCTGTGAACGCTGGTCACGAGCAGTGCCACCTTTACCCTGTCAAATATATCCCAAAGAGCACAGCCGTACTTCCACAGTGAGAGGTCAGAAACGGCAGGGGCAGGAATGAGGGCCATCTTAAAGTCTTTCTGGATGTGGAAAACACAGACATTCTTGACATGAAGGTGAAATCAGTTCTCATTACAAGAGATAAAATGGAGGTCTGGAAATTACAAAATGAAAAAAATGTATCTATATTTGCAATTTATATCACAAAGGGCTAATATCTCAAATGTATAAAGAGCTTCAAAAAACTGAAAAGAAAAAGGCCAAGAGCCCAACAAAAATAGGGCAAAGTATGGACAGTTCACAGAAAAATAAAATGCAGATAGACATCAAACATAAAATGATGTTCAACCTCACTCATAAATCAAAACTACACTGAGAGACAATTTATGACAAAGGTGACAGTGCAGTAGGGAAAAGATCATCTTTTGTTTCTTTTTTTTTTTTTTAAAGGGCAATGTTTACAATTATTTTTTCTTTTTTTTGAGGAAGATTAGCCCTGAGCTAACTGCTGCCAATCCTCCTCTTTTCGCTGAGGAAGACTGGCTCTGGGCTAACATCCATGCCCATCTTCCCCTACTTTATACGTGGAATGCCTACCACTGCATGGCTTTTGCCAAGCAGTGCCACGTCCGCACCCAGGATCCGAACTGGCGAACCCCAGGCCACCGAGAAGCAGAATGTGCGTACTTAACTGCTGTGCCACCGGGCCAGCCCCAAGATCGTCTTTTCAACAATGGTGCATGGTCAATTTGAGGATATCCATAAGGAGAAAAAATAATATTGACCCCTATCTTACATTAAAACAAAAAAAATCAGTGTCAAGATTGACTATAGATATAAACGTGAAAGGCCAAAAAATAAAGCTTTTAGGGGCCGTCCCTGTGGCTGAGTGGTTAAGTCCACACACTCTGCTTTGGTGGGCCAGGGTTTTGCCAGTTTGGATCCTGGGCACAGACCTGGCACCACTCATCAAGGCATGCTGAGGCAGCGTCCCACATAGCACAACTAGAATGACATGCAACTAGAATATACAACTAGGTACTGGGGAGCTTTGGGGAAAAGAAGAGGAAAGAAAGAAGAAGAAAAAAATGATTGGCAACAGATGTCAGCTCAGGTGCCAATCTTAAAAAAAATAAAATAAAATAAAAATTAAAGCTTTTAGAAGAAAACATAGGAAAATATCTTCATACCTTAGGATAGAAAAAGACTCCTTAAACAAGATACAAAAAGTGCTAACTATAAAGGGAAAAACAGATATACTGGACTACATTAGAATTAATAATTTCTGTTCAATAAAAAAAACATTAAGGGGAATAGTTAACCTAGGGAGTAGAAGATATTTGTAATACACATATGTAACAAAGGACTTGTTTCCAGAATATATAGAAAACTTCTACAAATTAAGAAGAAAAAGACAAAAACAATCCAAAAGATAAATGGGCAAAACACTTACATCAATGCTTTATGAAAGAGGATATCCAAAATTTCAATAAACCAATCATCAAGAAAATGCAAATTAAAATCATAATGTGATACATACCTAACAGATGGCTAAAATAAAAATACAGACAATTCTAAGTGTCAGCAACTGGAATTCATGTACTGCTAGTGGGAAAAGTAGTACAAGTGCTCTAGAACCTGTCTAGCAGTATCTCTACTACAGCAGAACATATGCTCAGCCTATGACCCTGCAACTCTATGGCCAGGTATATATTGAACAGAAATGTGTACATATGTTACGAGATATGTACAAGAATGTTCATAGCAGCACTCTTGTTTCTTCTTACATATTTTTAATGTACATACAGAAAAATTCATTCTTTGTGGTGTACAGGTCTAGGGTTTTGACAAATGCATAGTCATATATCAACCACCACTGTAATGATGGAGAACAGTTCCACATAGCAACAGTATACCTACCTAATAGCCAGAAACTGGAAAGAAACCAAATGTCCATCTACAACAGAATGGATAGACTGTGGTGTGTGATGGAATAATACATGGTAACAAGAATGAATGAAGTAGAAATACATGCGGCAACACAGATGACTCTCACAAACATCATACTGAGCTAAAGCGGCTGGACACAAACGACGACATACTATATGACTACATTTATATAATTTTAAAAATAGGGAAAACTAACGTATGGTGTAAAAAGCAGGATAAAAGTTATCCTTGGGGGTGGGTATGACTAGAAAGGGCACAGAGGCTTCTGGGATTCTGGAAGTAGTCTGCTGCTTTTTTTTTTCCCCCCAAGATTTTATTTTTTTTACCTTTTTCTCTCCAAAGCCCCCCAGTACATAGTTGTATATTTTTAGTTGTGGGTCCTTCTAGTTGTGGCGTGTGGGACACTGCCTCAACATGGCTTGATGAGCAGTGCCATGTCCGCGCCCGGGATCCAAATCGGTGAAACCCTGGGCCGCCGAAGTGGAGCGCGTGAACTTAACCACTCAGGCCGCCGAAGTGGAGCGCGTGAACTTAACCACTCGGCCATGGGGCCGGCCCCACGTAGTCTGCTTCTCGATGTGTTAACTTTGTAAAGAATCACTGAGTTATACACTTAGGATTCATGCACTTCAATATAATGTACAAAAAAAACCACACTGAAATTCTATATGTCATCTATTAGATTAGGCAAAAATCCTGACGTTTGATAATATTCTCTATTAGCAAGGGCTTTGGGAAAACAAGATCTCTTACACATTGCTGATAGAAACAAAAAATTATAAAATCCTACGGAAGAGAATTTAGCAATGTCTATCAAAACTATATACGCATTTGCCCTTTGCGTGTCCCAATTCTAGGAATCTACCCTAAAATATGCTAGCAACAAAAGTGGAAACAACCCAAATGACCATCAACTGATGAATCGAAAAATAAAATGTGATATATCCATACAGCAGAATATTACTCAGCCATAAAAACATAACGGTACTGGGGCCAGCCCGGTGGCGCAGCAGTTAAGTTCGCACGTTCCGCTTCTCGGCGGCCTGGGGTTCACCGGTTCAGATCCTGGGTGCGGACATGGCACTGCTTGGCACGCCATGCTGTGGTAGGAGTCCCATATATAAAGTAGAGGAAGATTGGCACGATGTTAGCTCAGGGCCAGGCTTCCTCAGCAAAAAGAGGAGGACTGGCAGTAGTTAGCTGAGGGCTAATGTTCCTCAAAAAAAAAAAAAACCATAACGGTACTGATACATACTACAACATAGCTGAACCTTGAAAACATTAGGATAAGTGAAAGAAGCCAGTCACAGAACACTACATAGTACATAATTCCATTTATACGAAATGATCAGAACAGACACAGAAAGTAGATTAATGGTTGCCTAGGGATAAAGCAGGAGAGAATGGGGAGTGATTGCTAATAGGTATGAGGTTTCTTTTTGGTGATAAAAATGTTCTAAAATTGATTTTAGTGATGGTCACACAACCTGGTGTATATACTAAAAACCATTGAATTGTACACTTCAAATGGATAAATTTTATAGTATGTGAATGATATCTCAATAAGGCTTCTTTTAAAAATATGCTGGAGGGGCTGGCCCAGTGGCGCAGCGGTTAAGTTCGCATGTTCTGCTTCTCAGCGGCCCGGGATTCCCTGGTTCGGATCCCAAGTGCAGACATGGCACTGCTTAGCAAAAGCCATGCTGTGGTAGGCGTCCCATATATAAAGTAGAGGAAGATGGGCATGGATGTTAGCTCAGACCCAGTCTTCCTCAGCAAAAAGAGGAGGGTTGGCAGCAGTTAGCTCAGGGCTAATCTTCCTCCAAATAAATAAATTAATTAAAATATGCTGGAAAAATATTAAGTGACTTATGAACAAGGTCATTTATTGCTGCATTATTTATAACAGCAAAAACTTGGAAATAATTCAAATATCCATCAATAGAGAACTGGCTATATAAACTATGATGCCTCCATAAAATATTCTGAGTATTCTGCAGGTGCAAAAAGGAATAAGGTCTATCACTCTATATGCTTCTATGGAGAGATCTCCAGGATATACTTTTAAAAGAAAAAAGCAAGGGGAAAAGTGCTTACGGTATGCTACATTTTGTGTAAGAAAAGGAATAGGGACAACACAAACATACATACATATAACATACCTTGTTTTATAGTTTTAACTTTGGAACTAAGTAATTTTACATAGTTCAAAAGTCAATTAAAAATAACTTAAAAGTTAAAAACAAACTGATATAAAACTCCTAGAAGATAACATAAGAGAAAACCAAGAGGGCCTTGGATATAGCAATGACTCTTTAGATACAACACCAAAGGCACAATCCCTAAAAGAAATAATGGATAAGCTGGACTTCATTAAAATTAAAAACTTCTGCTCTGCGAGAAACAGCGTCAGGAGAATGAGAAGACAAGCCACAGACTGGGAGGATATATTTGCAAAAGACACATCTAATAAAAGACTGTTATCCAAAATATACAAAGAACTCTTAAAACTCAACCATATGAAAACAAACAACTCAATTTTAAAAATGGGCCAAAGACCTTAATAGATGCCTCATCAAAGAAGATATACAAATGGCAAACAAGCATATGAAAAAATGCTCTACATCATATGTCATCAGGGAAACGTAAATTAAAACAACGAGATTCCACTACATACCTATTAGAACAGCCCAAATCCAAAACACTGACAATACCAAATGCTGGTGAGGATGTGGAGCAGCAGGAACTCTCATTCATTGCTGGTGGGAATGCAAAATGGTGCAGCTACTTTGGAAGACAGTTTGGCAGTTTCTTCCAAAATTATACATACTTTACCATATGATCCAGCAATCACACTCCTTTGTATTGACTCAAAGAAGCTGAAAACATGTCCACACAAAAACCTGCACGTGGACATTTACAGCAGCTTTATTCGTACTTGCCAAAATTTAGAAGCAACCAAGATGTCCCTCAGCAGGTGGACAAATAAACAAACTGTGGTACCTCCAGACCACGGAGTATTATTCAGCAATAAAATGAAACGAGCCATTAGAGTCATGAAAAGACATGGAGGAATCCTAAATACATATTACTAAGTGAAAGCAGCCAATCTAAAAAAAGATAGAGTCACACTGTATGATTCCAACTATATGACATTTTGGAAAACGAAGAACTATGGAGACAGTAAAAAGACCACTGGTTGCCAGGGATTGGGGGAGAGAGATGAACAGGCGGAGCACAGAGGGTTTTTAGGGCAGTGAAAATACACAGTACGATAACATGATGGTGGATATGTGTCATTCATTATACATTTGTCCAAACCCATAGAATGTCCCACCAAGAGTGAACCATAATGTAAACTATGGACTTTGGGTGATTACGATGTCTCAATGTAGGTTCATCTATAGCAACAAATGTACCACTCTGCTGGGGGATGTCGATAATAGTGGAGGCTATACATGTGTGAGGGCAAAGGATATAGGGAAAATCTCTATACTTTCCTCTCTATATTACTGTGAACCTAAAATTGCTCTAAAAACAAAGTGTCTTAAAAAAAAAAAACCGAAACAGGGACCGGCCCATGGCCTAGTGGCTAAGTTTGCGCACTCCTCTTTGGAAACCCACGGTTTCGCCAGTTCAGATCCTGGGCGCAGACATGGCACCGCTCATCAAGCCATGCTGAGGTGGCTTCCCAAATGCCACAACTAGAGGGACCCACAACTAAAAGTATGCAACTATGTACCGCGGGGCTTTGGGGAGAAAAAGGAAAAATAAAATCTTTAGGAAAAAAAAAACCAAACAAATGAAACTTTCTGTATGTCAAATTGGTGCCCAACCATATAAAGAATGATTTCAAGTGACTTTAAAACACAGTATGCATAGAGAAATCTACAGCATTCAGTAGTCTTATTAATAGTTATAATATTGGTTTTGCTATTTTTTGAAACTAGCAAAAAAGTAAATCATTCATTACATTATTGTTGTTAGGAAAATATTAAAATCTAAAAAATTAACTCAAAATCCTCTTTTTTTAATTTGAATTGAGAAATATCAGGATATTGTCATTTCTTTTTCTTTTTTTTTTTTTTTTGAGGAAGATCAGCCCTGAGCTAACTGCTGCCAATCCTCCTCTTTTTGCTGAGGAAGACTGGCCCCGAGCTAACATCTGTGCCCATCTTCCTCTACTTTATATGTGGGATGCCTACCACAGTGTGGCCTGCCAAGCAGTGCCATGTCCACACCCAGCATCCGAACCAGCGAATCCTGGGCTTCCGAAGCGGAACGTGCACACTTAACTGCTGCGCCACTGGGCCAGCCCCTACTTTTCTTTCTTAAAAGTAACTTTTCCCTAGAACCGAACACTAAAAAAGGCCTTAAAGCAATGACAACTCAATGAAAACAATTTTGCCCAGACTGTTGTCTCTAAATAGCATTTCTCACTCAACAGAATCAGGGTTCCTGGGAGAAATGTCTGATTCCAGGTCTCAGGCAAGGATGTATAAGAGAAGCCTGAAACATCTTGTTCCATCTAAAAACAGGAAGATTACTGGGGTCTTGTCCGTAGGACACAGGCGGTAACTTTGAAAGGCTCTCACTGGCCAAAGATGAGGACATCCGAACATCAATAAGAATAATGATTATAAAGGTACGACAGAAAACAAACACATTTAAAAAGTAAACAAATGTAGGATGTAAAAAAATATAAATGTAAAAGCATGTAAAATAGTAAACCACCCTGGGAAAGTTAGACTGTTTCTTAAAAAAGTTAAGCCCTCACCTACCATACCACCCAACCATTCCATTCCTAGACATTCACCCAGGAGAAATAAAAGCACATGCCACACAAAAACTTGTATATAAATGATTATAGCAGCATTATTCACAATAGCCAATAACTGGAAATAAAATATCCATTAACAAGTGAATGGATAAACAAGTTGTGATTTATTCACACAATAGAATAATACCCAGTAATAAAAGGAATGTACGGATACACTCAAGAACATGGATGAATCACAAAATAATTACGCTAAATAAAAGCAGACAAAAAACAGTACATATTACATGATTCCATTCATATAAAATCATAGGAAAGCAAACTAACATATGTGACAGAAAGCCAATGTTTGTCTGGGGATGGGGTGCAGGGAAGGGAAGGAATACAAAGGAGAACAACGTATGAGAATAATGGATATGTTCATTATCTTGACGGTGTTGATGGTTTCATGGGTGCACGCATATGCCAAAACTTGTGAAACTGTATACTTTGTATATGTGCAGTGTATTTTATGTCAATTATACCTTAATAAAGCTGTCCAAAAAATTCATGGATTCAAAATGATAAGCCTCCTTCACCTTCTCCACCCCCGCAAAAAAATCTCTTTGGAGATTATTAGGCTGTCAACTCATAATTCTTAAATTTGATAAAGGTAAAGAATCCAGCATTTATCCTGAAATTCCTGGACCAACCGTATTTCAGGGACCACTGGACCAACTGCATTTTGCATCCTAAAATGAAATAATCGATCTAGACAACTATCATCAGTGGTCCTTAAACCATGAGGTGAAAGGTAAATGAGGAACTTATTGTAATGGATAAATCATGCCAACATGGTCTGAATCCACTGATTATGTGCCTCCTGACATGTGAGGATAGGAAACACACTGTACCATTTATGAAGTATTCTTACCAAGAAAACAAAAATATTGAATCAAATCAAGCCTTTAAATCTAACTACCAGATTAAACAAGAAACATTTTAAATGACACCTTGAGGTCACAATCAGCCAAAATAAAAAATGTGGGAAATTCTTTAGAAAAAATAATCCAGTTTCTACAAAGAATAAATGGCATATTAAAAAGTATTGGGGGGCTGGCCTGGTGGTGTAGTGGTTAAGTTCACAAGCTCTGCTTTGACAGCCCAGGGTTCGCTGGTTTGGATGCCAGGCATGGACCCATGCACCGCTTATCAAGTCATGCTATGGCAGGTGTCCCACACATAAAGTAGAGGAAGATGGGCATGGATGTTAGCTCAGAGCCAATCTTCTTCAGCAAAAAGAGGAGGACTGGCAGCAGATGTTAGCTCAGGGCTAATTTTCCTCAAAAACAAAACACAAAAGCAAACAAAAAGTATGGGGTGGGGGATTGTTTAGAATTAAAGAGCTTTAAAAGGCATACCCCAAAATGTAATGTGTGGAGCTCTTTGGATCCACACTGTATTGTAAAAAAATATTTTAGAGATAGTTCAGGAAATCTGAATATGAAATAAGTATTAGACGATACTAAGAAATTCCTACTAATTCTATTGATTGTAATAATAGTATTGTGGGGGGTTTTTTCTTTCTTCACAATCCTTGTCTGCTACAAACACATGATATTTACAGGTGGAATCATATGGTTTCTTGGAATTGCTTTCAAGTACTTCAGCACACACACACACCGTGATAGGAGAAAGGTGAGTAAAGAATGGAAAAATGATAATTGTTGAAGTGAGATCATGGGTGCATGGGGGTT
This sequence comes from Equus przewalskii, assembly GCF_037783145.1. Lineage (NCBI taxonomy): Eukaryota > Metazoa > Chordata > Mammalia > Perissodactyla > Equidae > Equus > Equus przewalskii. Next base: position 35,306,131 of record NC_091849.1, on the reverse strand, counting down.
CATTACAGTATTGTCTCTACTTTAGTGTATGTTTGAAAATTCCATAATAAAAGTTTTTATTTTTTAACTAAAAGGTAATCTGGACAAGTTAATATGTTGGAAATAATAGGGCCCAAAGCAACTAACCTCTGTCCTGAAGCGAGGGCAATGGGAGACTGTCCATTGGGGGGCCGAGGCTCCTCACACGTCTTCATCTCCAACTCTACCTTATCCAGACACTGAAATAAAAGCCATGGAGAGCTAAGCATCTGCACAAAAATCCACACAGCACAGATTGTGTCTTATTCATCTCTGTGCCCCAATGCCTAGTCAAGTGCTGAGCCCACAGTGGGCAGACAACAAATGTTTGTCAAATGAATGAATGAACAAACTGAACTGCAAGGAGAGGCCTCATCTTCCCCCCTCCATTTCCATTACCAGCAGAACTCCAGGACAAGCATGGGATTAGCTCATAGCAGGAAACTAAAACGTAAATCCAAGTTACAGAGATATTACTATTCCTGGGGATTCCAGTCTTTGGGATAAAGATATGCATCAATCAGTTCCTGAAGGGCTTTCAGCTGATAATCACCCAACAGTCAACATGAACTAAACTTCTAATGTTTCCTTTGTCAGGATTCCAAAGGAAATCTCAAGGTAGAACCTTGGAAGTGAAACTTGTTATAAAAAACAAAACAAAAACTAACTCAGGACTTCTGGGTCTTATGTCTCAATGCTAACTGCTGTACTGCACAGCAGTTCCAGAATAAGCCCAGACAACAGTCACTCTGTTTCAGAGAGAAGCTCACAAGCCAGACAGAAGCACCCACCACTCCCAAAAGGGACAGCCTATCAGGACTCCTCTCCACCTTCTCTCAGATCTTTTAAAGCCCTGCCCCAGCCATCCCATTTGAGTACTTGCAATCAAGAAAGGCCATTACCAAGCAAATTGGGTGTGTCTTCAACTTTGTCCACTGGATCTGAAAGAGAAGAGCAGAGACTCAGGACTGTGGGAGCCGCCCCTCAAGAAAGCAGGCCTGCTGGCCAAAGAAAGCAACAGCACTCTAAGCCCCATTCTCACCCGGATGGAGGCCCTGTTGCAGTAGACCCGAGTGATGGCTAACCAGGTGGGCAGCTCCAGCACATTCTGTAGAACCTCTTCATCCAGCTCCAGGTTGGTCAGCTGACCCTCTCCTTTCAAGGTGCTCAAATTGATTTTGTCTGGGGAAAGATTCTTAGTGAACCTAAAAAGAGAGATGATAAGAAGCTATTATTTCCTTGGAAATCTGCTAAACGGGGGCCAATAACACTTCTCAATTTGGAGAAAAGAAAAAGTTAAAGAACAAATGTTGACTAGTGACCACAGTCTCTACGCCATGTAAGATGTTAGGTGAGACTTATCATTCTATTCATGATTGTGTCATCTGTCTACTCAAGAACCTACGATAGGGAGTCCGGAGAAATGGCTATAGCAGTGGCCACCTAGCCTTTTGATGTTTCTGAATCCCCACATAAAAACACAGCAACTAGATAGCAACAGAAAAAGCCTATGGATAACAGTTAAAACAAAACCAGAAGATAAAGCATCCTCACAAACCTCCCTCATACAAGCAGGAGGGGAAAAAACATCAACAGCCACAAGACATGAGTACTATAAGCAGCCATGCAGATCACCCCAGAGGGATGCAAAAGGGCATCTGATGGGCCAGGGAGCAGGACTCTAAGACAACCAAGGACTACATGAAAAGCAACATGTGTCAATTTGAGAATAGCTATTGAAGCTGGAGGGGTTTGTCTGCTGAAAGGGATCCTCAGTGAGGCTCAAAGGAACTTGAGCAGTCTAACACCAATAACTCATGGAACTAACCAAGGCTCCTTCCTAGGACAGGGCCCCCACACTGAGAAGAAACTGCTGGGAGAGGAATTCAAATTAAGCAAGATAGGGACAGCAGATTGAAGAAAAGAGATGGCCCAAATAAAACTAGGGTAGGTTGAGGGAACAGACCAGACTATCTCAGAAAGCAAGCCATTATATATATATATATATATTTTTTTTTTTTTGAGGAAGATTAGCCCTGAGCTAACATCTGCTGTCAATCCTTCTCTTTTTGCTGAGGAAGACTGGCCCTGAGCTAACATCTATGCCCATCTTCCTCTACTTTATATGTGGGATGCCTACCACAGCATGGCTTAACAAGTGGTGCCATGTCTGCACCTGGGATCCGAACCAGCGAACCCCGGGCTGCCAAAGCGGAATGTGCACACTTAACCGCTGCGCCACGGGGCCAGCCCCAGCCATTATATTTTTTAACACTACTTGAAACAGAAGAAGGAGCTCCATGAAGTTAGAATATGAAACAGTAACAGGCTAATTATCGGCTTGTTAAGTAAGGTAAAATGAAACCCCAGACCCTTACAAATACCTTTACTGGTGTGATAAAAGAATATACAGTCATCTATAGTCTTGCCAAAGACAGTGACCCTGAATCTCATCATGCTACTGGGTCCAATTGCTAATTTGCAGGAAATACAGAGGATAGAGGAAAACTGCTGAACTGCACCATAACTGTGCAATTGGCAAAATCCAGACCATGGGAAACTATAGGTTCAAGTGGCCTGGATATAAAAAATTCACACAGGCCAGTCTTCTCACTATTCTGCACTCACTGACTCCAGCCTTTGCTCATGTGCTCTTGTGACTCACTCCCTTTCCTGGAGCATCCTCATCCTGATCTGCCATTCAAGGCCCAACTCAAGACTTCTCATTGAAGGTTTCTTTCCCTAACTGCTGCAACTCATGTTAAACTCTTTTCTTCTACATTCCTGGAATCTGTAACACACATTTAAGTCATAATCACAGAGGGTCTTACTCTAATTTTCCCATGTGTAACCACTCCTGCACAATTAGACGTTAAGCCCTTTGAGATCTGGGCTTAGTCTTAGCCATCCCTCCTAACCAAAATGGTTATCTGACAGAGGGCTGGGTCGACAGATCTCTTAACTAACTGCCCTGCTGGCTAACTACTCCCAGCTCCCTTCTCTCATCCTCTTGGCTGGATCACTTTAAGGCCACCTCCTCACAGCATAATCTTCTCTCCTGGATGACAAACTGTCTAGATGAATCTCATCTCTGTAATTCTCACTGTTGCTGCCTCTCACAGTCACTATCTTCCATCCCAACAATGAATGGTGTTTTGCACTTCATCCTTGACTTAGCCCTTACATATGCTAAATAGTTGACTTTAGAGTTATATATTGTTTACCAATTTTTATTTTTTCACACACATTCTTTCCTTTTACTAAGCTGTCTTTTTAGTGTTTTTGGTATTCCTTGGACCATGAGATCATGACATGCAAGAGTTTTATCTTTACAATATTTTTTCTACAAGGCCTAAAATGGTACTACATAAAAAGGCTCTTTAACAATTTTTGAAATGATAGTAAACTTTTTAGAAGTTTATAAACATGCAAAACAATATTGTATGATATTAAGGGATACACAGGAATGCACTGGCATGATAAATTCAGGAACGTGCTTTCCTGTGGGACAAGGGGAGGAGTCCACAGGAAGCTTCAACTGTATGGATAACGCTTATTTCTTGAGTTGGGAGGTGACTGCATGGTTGTTCATTATATTACTCTCTGTATCTTTTTGTATGGTAAATATTTCACAATAAATCTTTCTAAGATTTCTATGAATTACCTATTGTATGTACTTACTATGGGGAGAGCTACTCCTCCATGGGTCTCTCACACTCCTACATGTCTTGCTGGGTATGGCAAAAACACAGGACGCTGACCACTCCTTATCTAGGCCAGATCTCAGGATTGTGTTTGCAAAGAAAAGCTCTGAGGGATAAAGTAATGTCCCCCTCCAGGACAAAGAGCAGGTTTGTATACCACCTACCACAAAAGCAATGAATTCTCCAAGCTCAATATTCCATTCCTATAATACATGTGCAGGCATCCATCTGAGCTCATTCATGTCTCCCATGGGACTTGGGGGGCAAGGAGAACCAATGCAAACATATGCTTGTGCTGCTTGCAGGGCCATGAGTAATAAAGTCCTTTGTCTCTGATCCAGGAGTCTCGTATGTTGTGTCAGCATCCATGAACTGTAGCAGGCTAATTATTAGCTTCAAAATAGGGGAAAATAAAATCCCAGACCCTTACCCATGCTTTTACTGATTTTACTTCATAAAAAAATTTTTTTTAGTCAAAAGTTACTGAATATGAACCAATTTTATTCTCTGAACAAAAAAGACAAGCTTTCCATAATGGCTCCTATCCTCTGAAAACTGACTTGCCACAGAAGGAAAGAGAATTCCTCTTTTCCTGCATGGAATGGCTACGGAAAGGAAACAGGACTGGAGTGTGAAAGAGAAAAAAAGAACATCTTAAGCACTTCCACTACATAAAATAACAACCACAACAACAATTGAAAGCAAAGGAAGATATAGTGTCTGCCCCCGAGGAACTGGGAGAAAAACCCAGCCGTCAGGGAAGGAAAGGAAATTTCCTTTCTGTTCCCAGAAAACAGAATGCAACATTACTCATGACAAATAAAAATGGCAAGCAATAGGATATATTGCAGTATTTGAGGAAGACATTTGGTATAAACCTAATTCGGCCTGACTTTGTTTTTTTTTCCAAAAGGGCCTGACTGCGGCTGTTGAGCACGCATTGTATATCTGCTTAGACATTTTCTATGGCCAGAACAAAGGCCCTTGAGATAAAGGTGCAACTTTCCCCCACATTGGCATTTCCTTAGGGATAAGCATCTTTCCTTAGGCTAGGAACTGATTGCTGCACTCACCTTTGACCACCCAGCTCACCTGTGACCACTCAGCTGGAGACAGCAGACTGCCACCCTGCTGTATTCACTGAGACAGAAGACCTACCTGCTGTTTCCATCAATCGCTGTGCCACAGAGCAGTCTCGACTATTGTAAAAGGGACATTTCAATCCTATGGGAAACATCCTCTCTGGGGGTATATAAGCAGTCTGTGCACGCCACTTCTTTGGTGCCCTTTCTTCCTTCGGGAAGAAAGGCCCTGGGTTATAATCCTCAGATTTAAGCTCAGAATAAACTCACTCAAATTTTCATTTATAGATTGGTTATGGATTATTTTCATCGACACTCGTAATCACTAAGTACAGGCAGGCATTCTTTTCCAAGCCCTTATACAGTTAAATAAGATACTACAATTATTTCCTCCTAGCAATCCTTCCTCCACTCTGCAGTATTCCGGGAAACCACATCAGCTCAGAAATTAGGGCAGGGCATCCTTCCGAAGTACTAGTCTTAAAGATAAGAATTTTTGAAGACATAAAATTAGTGTTGAAGACTATACCTATATGTCTCTGCCTATCCTCCCCACAGATTCTGACAAGACTCTAACTCCCTACCTCAGCTGAGAACCATGGCAGGAGGGAGCCAGGGTCAGAGATGGGAGCAAGGATACCTTTAAGATGGAGAAGGGGGGAGAAAAGCCTGAGAATCACTAAGATAAGCTACTTCTCCTTGAGATAAAAGGCGATTTTTAAGAAAAGAAAGTGATAGGGACTTTTTCAAGTGTGTTCCTTTCTGAAAAATGAGGAGCACACTTCAAATAAAACGAAACATAAACACAGTCAAGAATAAGTTACACTGCATGTTAGCACTGATGTTCTCAGAGTGATTATACTAACTAGGTACCTTATATCTAATTGCTACATTGTGTTCTATGCAAAACTAACTCATTTACAGTTCCATATAAAATAAATGTCATTTTTCAAGCTTTCAAGAAAAAAAAGTATGAGATTGTGTTCATTTCATCATAACCTTGCCAGTATTTAGGGAATGTGCCTCAAACTATGGTCCTCTGATCACATGGGTGGAATCACTTTGGTATGTTTATATTGACATGCAGCTTATTGGGCCACAACCCCAGATATGCTGAATCCCACTGGGGAGAGGGGACAGGAGTCTGCATTTTTAATAAACTGAAGGGGATCCTTCTGTTCTCTATAGTTTGAGAATGGTTTAAATTTGAGGTTTCAGTTAACCAACTGAAATGATTCAAGGAAGGGAAAATGGGAGGCTGCAAATGGAAAAGACTACATAAATCCACTCTTCAAGAACAATCAAAATCTGGCTATCTCACTTACTAATGCTCTGACTTTAGGTAAACTGTTCAAGTAACCTCACAGGGCTGTTGAGATTAAAAGAGCTAACTAACATACATTAAATACCTGGCATTTATTAAGTGTCCAATAAATAAATAATCATTATTATTTCAGGATTCCACTGCTCTCTCCCTTTAGAAAAGGCTTAGGGGCCGGCCCTGTGGCCGAGTGGTTGGGTTCACGCCCTCCACTTCTACGGCCCAGGGTTTCGCTGGCTTGGATCCTGGGTGAGGACATGGCACCGCTCATCAAGCCATGCTGAGGCAGCGTCCCACACAGCACTAGAAGGATCTACAACTAGAATATACAATTAGGTACTTGGGCCTTTGGGGAGAAGAAGAAGAAAAAGATTGGCAACATATGTTAGCTCAGGTGCCAATCTTTTAAAAAAAAAGAAGAAAAGAAAAAGAAAAGGCTTTAAAAAAAAAACGGTTTTAGAGGCTTAGATTATTATCCTAAGACTCCGGCAGTCCTCAAGAGACAAACCCTCAGATCCATCATTCTATCTCAATGTATCATCCTCCATCCCCAGTATGCCTATTTCTATCCTTTTGACCCAGCTATCTAGAAAGTGAACTCTGGGGCCAGCTCCGTGGCAGAGTGGTTAAGTTCACACACTCCGCTGCGGTGGCCCAGGGTTCGGATCCTGGGCGCGGACATGGCACCGCTAGTTAGGTCACGTTGAGGCGGCATCCCACATCCCACAACTAGAAGGACGTGCAACTAGGATATACAACTGTGTACAGGGGGAGTTTGGGGAGATAAAGCAGAAAAAAAAGAAAGAAAGTGAACTCTGAACCAAGTTAAAGCTGAATTAATGCTCCCCAGAAAGCCTTCTCAGTATATCCCACTCTGGCTCCAGGAATAGATTTTCATCTCTTCTCTCTCTAGTACTAGTGGGTCTCAAGAGAACAACCAAAGACACGGAACAAAATTATCAATGGAGATAGTCAAAATCAAGCTTGTAAAGACAAAGCCAACCAATCGAAAACAAGAGGCCTATAGTTGGTAACCAGCAGAGTTCTATAAACTTTGTAGCCATGTCATCTGGCAAATGACAACATTGACTTCTTCAGGGCAGTTCTGTGGAGGAGAGAACCCTGTGCCTCACTTTATCCTGAAAGTAACAAGGTGGACTTCGGTTTCTGACTGTCTGGGAAAAGACTGCACACCACCGGCCAGGGCTGGAGACGAACCCCAGTGAGGACTGCTCACCAGTCTGTTGGCATACTGCCCTTGTTAACAGGACTAACACAGAGGAACAATCAGAAAAAACACAGAACCCAGAAGGACCTGTCTTCCCACACCAAAGTGGGTGAAGCCCTGGATGAAAAGTGATCACTCATATCTCCAGGTGGGGTACAGAAGAATAAGCAAGTGAGAGGATAAACTTCATTTTATTACATAGTTTTGACTATTAGAGAATCTCTCCACAGATTACCTGCTTCAGTCTCTATCTATTCACACAATCCCTCTTAACTTTTGTCCCAGACATTTTTACTCTGCCTAGACATGCAAGAATGCTGATTTAACATCTTTTTCTCAGCTACCACTGAGTAGGGAGATGGACATACAGTTTAAAATAACTGTATGTCTTTTCACCCTATAGGCTAGGCCAGATCAAGGTCCTTTGGTCAACTAAGAAAGTGTCATTTAAAAACATAATTTACTTTGTACACCACAAGTGGGAAAAAGCCTCATCCTCTGACCTGGACTGGCAGAACCAAACTACTACTAATAGTGACAACATTTTACTTTGTACCAAGCACTGAACTAAGGAACTTAAATACATTATCTCAATTAGTTTTCACAATACCCTATATGAGGTATGCATCATTATGCCCATTTTAAAGAGGAAGAGAATGAGGTTCAAATGTGAAGTAATTTGCCCAAGGCAACAAGGCAGGAAGAGGCAGAGGCAGAGCATGAATTCAGGTCTGCTCACTGGACATTTTTTTTTTTTGGTGAGGAAGACTTGCCCTGAGCTAACATCTGTGCCAATCTTCCTCTATTTTATGTGGGTCACTGCCACAGCACGGCTTGACAAGTGGTGTAGGTCCACACCCAGGATCCAAACCCACAAACCTGGGCTGCCAAAGCAGAGTGCACCAGACTTAACCACTACGCCACAGGGCCAGCCCTCACTGGACTACCCTACTTCTACTAGCATCTTCTCTTAACATCATGTTCCTCCAAAACACACTTGGCACAGAACAAATTCATAAGCTGTCTCAGAAATGGTTGGAGGACATTCTTCCCCTTTTTACAACCTACTGTGGACTGTTTAACCTGTATAAGAAGAATAAATCTAACTTTGGGGGAGTAAAGTTATAATGTAACTCCATCAAAAACTTTTCTGCGCTTCACCAACCCAATCAGATTAATAAAATCTTTCTTAAGTATGCCCAGGGCTAACTCACTACTATTCCAGCTGGAATGCCCAGCCTCTACCAAGACAATGACAAGAAATCACAGAGGTTACTGTGCCATCAGCTCTATAATCAGATATGTAGGTAACTAAGTAACCATCAAAGCTGAACAGTGCTGAACCATCCTGAGTTCCTCAGTACTCTCTAAGCACTGCTGATGGTGCACGCAGGTCTGTTAGACCACCACGGGCTGCTCTCCTGTAACAGTAGTAATGACATAACATATTTTGCTTTTCATTTATCAATTTACTTTTACGATTCAGCAAAAAAAATGGATATCACTTTATTAGCTTCTCAAAAAAGGCAGTAAGAAGTCAACCGATTTTGTCTGCATTTTATGGAAATAACAAAGAACAGGTAAAAAGGTGATCCGAGGGGCCAGGACCCACATTGTGGAGGTTTATGGAGGTTTGCTTTACCAAGGAAGCCACTGATCTGAAACCATCCCACAGCCCCTGGCACAACTTTATTCAGTATTTGTGTTTCTTTTTTTTTTTTTGGTGAGAACAATTCACCCTGAGCTAACATCTGTTGCCAATCTTCCTTCCCCTCCCCAAAGCCCCAGTACATAGTTGTGTATATTCTAGTTGTAAGTCCTTCTAGTTCTTCCATGTGAGCCAGCGCCACAGCGTGGATACTGACAGACAAGTAGTTGGTTCCACACCCGGGAACAGGGCCTGGGCCTCCAAAGCAGAGAGAGCTGAACTTTAACCACTAGACCATCAGGGCTGGCTCCAGTATTTGTGTTTCTAGTTGAAGATAGTATCACTGAGTCCAAGGATGGCTGAAAAGGCTAATAGAAGCCTGCTATTTATTCCACCTCAAATATGTGGGAAAACATTTTCTGGCCATCTGTTACTGTTGCAGAGCATAGAAGCTAAGACGAAATCAAGTTGGAAAACAGATTTTGATCAGGTTTCATTTCTGCCAGAGGATTGCAATTTGCCAAAGAGACAACAGAGAAAGGCTCTCAGACATCTTGTGAAAATGTACCACAATGTTAAGAAGAATTCTTAGATCTGCAGATTCACAGAATTTCAGGGCTAGAAGGGATCTTAAATAATCATACAGTCCAAATCTATAAATTGCAAATAGCCAGAAAGTTAAATGACTTGCCCAAGAGTCACAACTAGCCAGTGGTAAAGCTGGGACTAAGCAAATAGCAGAAATTGGACTTAATCTAGCATTCATTCAATTCTTCCACTACCCTGCACCCTGTAATTATCTTTATTGTTAAAAATAGGGTCAATAAATTGCAACAATCAGTCTGCTTCAGGTCTCATAGAAATTGAGCCCTCGTAAGAGAAATAAAAATGTCTGCAAATACACTTTGCTTCCTTCACTATTTCTTCCACTAAGGTGATCACAGCCCAGGCCTTGGCTTCTAAGTTTCCTACCCAAATCCACATAGAATTATTTTCACTACTCACACAGGCTTGTCTGAAACAGCTGATTCAGATGCAGGACCCCTACATCAGCTAAACAAAACATCTCAATCGCTAAAGCAGCTAACATTCCATGCCGGATAATCTGCTGGAGTATGCCATTCAATCTTAAGAGGTTTGCCCTAATAGGTTTTACTCTTAAAATTTCTGCATAAACAGATATATGCCTTTCTTAGGGGAAAATTCTCTTTCCTTCCAGATTTTTGCTTGTTGTTTACAATGTTGGGTTTTTAAATTGCTTTTGTGTTATTTGAGGTACAACTTACATACAGTGGCTTATTTCTGAACCTTCTATTTTGTTCCACTGATCTATTTACCCTTATGCCAAGACCACACTGTCTCCATTACTGTAGCTTCATTTTAAGTCTTGAAAGTAGGTAGTATAAATCTTCTCATTTTTTTTCAAGATTATTTTGACCAGTCCAGGTCCTATTCATTTCCATATAAGTTTTTAAATCAGCCTGCCAATTTCTGTCTAAAAAAAAAACTACCTGCTGAAATTCTGATTAGGATTACACTGACTCTATAGCTCAATTTGGGGAGACCTGATATATTAACAAAAATGAGTCAGCCTGTCCTTGAACATGGTATACGTTCAAGGCATGGCATACTTACTCAGGTCTTCTTTAACTTCTCCCAGCAATGTCTTACAGTTTTCAGCATACATCTTTTCTTCAACTTATTTCTATATATTTTATGCTTTTGACACTATTGTAGAGGAAACTTTTAAATTTTCTACTTGTTTGCTGCTGGAAGATAGAAAAAAAAATGATATTTTTTATATTAACTTTGTATCCTGCAACCTTACTAAGTTCCGTCATTAGCTCTAGTGTTTGTATTGTAGATTCCCTTAGCTTTTCTATGTAAACAATTGTATCTTCTGTGAATAACAACATTTTACTTCATTTCCAATCTTTGTGATAATTGATATTTATATACTGATCTTGTATCCTGCAACCTTGCTAAAAGTTTTAACGACTTTTTTTTAAAGAACCTTTAAGAGGGCCGGCCCGGTGGCACAGCAGTTAAGTTCACACGTTCTGCTTCGGCGGCCCGGGGTTCATCAGTTCAGATCCCAGATGCAGACCTACACAGGGCTTGGCAAGCCATGCTGTGGCAGGCATCCCACATATACATATAGGGTAGAGGCGGATGGGCACAGATGTTAGCTCAGGGCTAATCTTCCTCAAAAAAAAAAAAAGCAGCCTTAAGATTTTCTACATAGGCATTCATGTTGTCTGCAACATCTTCGTCAGTCTTCTGTTATCAGGGTTGTGATGGACATATTAAACAAGTTGGGAAGTGGTTCCTTTCTCTATTTCCTAAAATAATTTGTGTTAAATGGGTATTATTCCTTCCTTAAGTGTCCATTAGAAATCCCCAATAAAATTATCTGGGCCTGGAGTTTTCTTTGTGAAAAAGGTTTTGATAACAAATGCAATTTCTTTAATAGATACAGAGCTACTCATGTATTCTATTTCATTTTCTCAGTTCTGGTGAGTTATGTTTTTCAAATAATTTTTTGCATTTCATCTGAGTCGTTGAATTTATCGACAAAAGATATTCATAATATCCCTTAACATCTTTCTAATGTCTATAAGATCTATATCCCCTCTTTCATCCCTGACAGCATTTATGTTTTCTCTCTTTTTTCTTGACCAGTCTTGCTAAAGTTTAATTTTCTTTATCTTTAAAAAAAACCCAACTTGTAGCTTTATTAATTTTCTCTATTGTTTGTCTAGTTTTCAATTTCACTGATTTCTACTGTTAGCTTTATTTTTCCTTTCTTCTACTTACTTGGGTTTATTTTGCTCATCTTTTCCTTGCTTAAGTTGGAAACTTCAATCATTGATTTTTAAACATTTTTCTAATGTAAGCACTGAAAGCTATAAATTTCCCAATACTCACTTTATTTGCTACATCCCACAAGTTTTGATATGTTGAATTTTCATTGTCAACTAGCTAGAAATATTTTCTAATTTCTTTTATGATGTCTGCTTTGACCATGACTTATTCAGAAATGTATTTTAAATATTCCACATTTGGGGAGCTTTCCAGGTATCTTCTTGTTATTGATTTCTAATTTAATTCCATTGGGGTCGAGAATACACTAAGTAAGTTTTCAATATTCTGAAGTTTATTAAGACATATTTTATACTTTAACATATGGTCTATCTTGGTGAACATTCTCTATGCACTTGAAAAGAACATGTATTCTTCAGTTGTTATGTGTAGTGTTCTATAAATGTCAATTAGGCAAGGTGATGCATAATGTTATTCAGATCTTCTATATTGATATTTTTAAAATATTGATATTTTTCGAGTTATTCTATCAACTATTGAGGGAGGAATATTAAAAATGGCTAGCTATGATTGTGGATTTTCCCTTTCTGCTTTTAATTCTGTCTGGTTTTGTTTCATGTATATTGAACCTCTTTTATTAGGTTCATATACATTTATGATTATTACATGTTTATGATGAATTGATCCTTTTACTACAAAACGTTTCTTTTTATCTCTAGTAGTAATCTTTGTCTTCAAGTCTATTTTGTCTGATGATAATACAGCCATTCCAGCTTCCTTGTGCTTACTGTACAGACAGTATACATTTTTTCATTCTCTCATTTCCAACTTACTGGTATCTATCCCTTTTTTATCCAGTCTGACAATCTCTGCCTTTAAATTTGAGTATTTAATCCTTTTACATTTGATGCAATTATTGATACTGGCTGGATTTTGATTTACCATTCCACTATTTGCTCTATCTGTTTTTTTTGTTCCTCTACTCCTCCTTTCCTTCTTTCTTTTTAGGTTAACCTAGCATTTTTAGTATAGGTTTACCCCACTATCTGAAAGTTTGCTTTACACCACTTCACTTTTATGAAAAACTTATATTAGTACCTGTTTTCGATAACCAAAAGAAATCCAAAGAGAATTTCCACTTTTATTAAAAAAAGGCAAAAAGCAAAAACAGCTTTCAGTGTTTGTTTTGCAGCAAGCTGATATAGCAGCAGCACACAGCCTGATCAGCGAGAGTGGCACTGCCAAGCTCCTTCTCCAGAAACCACACTCAGCAACTGTGCTTTGTCTTCATTTGTTTTGGTAGGTTATTTTTGGGGTCTAAGAATGCTCAGAAATGTTTCCCATATAAATTCACGGTAATTCCTTCTTTGCTTTATGCCATCTTGGCTAACAAAGATTTCATAGGAATGCTCTACTTTTAGACGGCAGGGGAAACCTGTATTTCATTATAAATTATCTTATGGGCTTTTTAGCTACGCCTCTTTGCTTATGCACGTGTGTGTGATTGCTCTAGGAACACAATACCTAACCTTAACTTATCACAATCTACTGAAAAGTTAATATTGTACCACTTCAGATAACAACGTAAGAACTTTGCAACAATATAGTTCATTTACCCTTCATCTTTTGGGCTATTGTCACATCTATTACATCTACATACGTTATAGACCCACAAAATAGTTTTCAATGGTCTTGTCTTCTAAAGAAATTAAGAGAAGAAAAAACATGTCATTTTTTATATCTACATTTCCAGTATTCGTCACTCTTTCCTGTAGATCCAAGTTTCCATCTGCTGTCATTTCTCTTCAATCTGAAGAACTTCCTTTAGAATCTCTTGTAGCACTGCTAACTCTCAGTTTTCATTTGTCTAAAAATGTCTTTATTTCACCTTCCATTTTTTAAAGGACATTTTAGCTGCATATGAAATTCTAGGTTGAGAGTTTCTTTCAGCATCCTAAAGATATCATCCCATTGTCTTCTTGACTCTGTTGTTACTGATGAGAAGTCAGTCATTAAGTCATACCATTGTTCTCCTTTATGTGATGAGTCATTTTTCTCTGGCTGCTTTCAAGTTTTTCTCATTATCTTTAGTTTTCAGCAATGTGACTGTGATGTGCCTGGGGTGGATGTCTTTATATCCATCCCGCTTCCGATTCACTGAGCTTCTCGGATTCTATAAACCTATCTTTCACCAAGCTTGTAATTTTTTAGCCATTAATTCTCTCCTTCTCTCTTTTTTATAACAGTTTTATTGAAATATAATTCATGTACCATACATATATCCATTTAAAATGTGTACAATTCAATGTTTTTTAGTATATTCACAGAGTTGTGCAACCATAAGCTTAATCAATTTTAGGACATTTCATTGGCCTGAGTAGCTCACTCCAAAAAAACTCATGCCCTTCTTATGCCCAAATCTATCAAATCAAATCCCCAAAAAAACTCATCCCCAATCTACCATTGCCCCCAAACCTAGGCAAGCATTATTCTATTTTCTGTCTCTATAGATTTGCCTATTATGGACATTTAATATAAATGGAATCACATAATATGTGGTCTTTCGTGACTAGTTTCTTTCACTTAACGTAATGTTTTCGAGGTTCATCCATGTTGTAACATGAATCAGCCCTTCGTTTCTTTTTATGGCCAAAAATAGTCCATTGCATAGGTATACCATATTATGTTTATCCTTTCATCAGTTGATGGACATTTGGCTCATTTCCACTTTTTGGATATCATGAAAAATGCTGCAAGTATGTTTTTGTGTGGACACATGCTTTTATTTCTGTTGGGTATACACTTAGGAGTAGAATTGCTGGGTCAAAAGGTAACTCTGTTTTACTTTTTGAGGAACTGCCAGACTGTTTTCCCAAGTGGCTGCACCATTTTACAGTCCTACCAGCAGTGTTTGAGAGTTCCAATTTCTCCACATCCTCACCAACACTTCTTATTATCTGTCTTTTTTATTACAGCCATCCTAGTAGCCACTGTGGTTTTGATTTGTGTTTCCTTGATAGCTAATTATGTTGAGTATCTCTTCTTGTGCTTGTAGCCATTTGTGTATCTTCTTTGATGAAAGGTCTATTCAGATCCTTTGCCCATTTATAAATTGGGTTGTCTTTTTATTATTTGTCAGCCATTATTTCTTCAAATTTTCTTTTCTGTCTTGTTTTAATTATCTACTGCAACATAACAACTCACTCCAAACCTAGTGCCATAAAACAGTAAGCATTTTATAAAGCTCACAGATCCCATGCATTAGAAATTTATTCAAGGGACAACTGGGGTAGCTCTTCTCTGACTCATGACATCCAAGGCCTCATCTGGGAAAACACAAATTGCTGGGAGCTGGGATCACCTGCAGGCTTCTTCACTCACATGGATGGCCCCCGGGCTGGAATGTCTTAAAGGCTGAGCTCAGCCAAGAGTGTTAACTGGAGCACCTACATGTGGTTGCTCCACGTGGCTTGGACGTCACTTCCACCCCCATTCCATTGGTTACAAGTGAGCTCCTAAGGCCAAAGAAGAACATGTAGGATGCAGGATGGTAGATATTGTGCAGACATCTTTGGAAAATACAATCTGCCAAGTGTCTTATTTCTCTCCTTTCCTTCTAGGACTCCAATTACATATATATTAACATTGTCCCACAGTCATTGAGGCTCTGTTTGTTTTTGTTTTCAGTCTTTCCTCTCTGTTCTTCAGAGTAGCTAATTCCTATTGCTTTATTTTCAAGTTCACTGACACTTTCTTTGGTCATCTCCAATCTGCTGTTGAGCAAGTCCAATAAACTTTTCATTTCAGATATTGTACTTTTAAGTTTTAGTTTATACATTTGATTCTTTTTTAATTTCCATTTCTCTGCTGAGATTTTCCATCTGTTCATTTATTATTACCAAATTTGTCTTAAGGTGCTTATCTAATAATTTCAACATGTGAGTCATCTTGGGGTAAATTTCTATTGACTGCTATTCTCTTGACAACGAGTCACATTTTCTTTCCTCGCACATCTAGTGATTTACTAAGGTATACTGGACATTACTGAGATTCTGGATTCTGTTTATCTTCCTCTGAAGAGTGAATTTTGTTCTGTTGGGCAATTAACTTTGCTAGATTCATATTCCAAACTCTGTCTCCTCTGCAGGGGAGGGCAGAGCTGAATCTTGGCTCAATTCTTTCATCTTTCCAACTATTGCCTTTTCTAGGCTCTATGGAGTCTTCCCCCATGCAGATGAAGGATTTGCACAGAGTTTAAAAGCAGATTTTAAGGCTCCCCCTTCTGTTGCTCCCTCCTTTCTGAGATTTCTCCCCTCATTTTCCAGTTCCTCCTGTAGCCCTGAACTCCATCCCCTGATTCCCCAAGCTAGTATGACTGCAGACTTTTGCTTGAGTTCTAGCCACCACTCACCATGCAAACTGAGGAGTATCCTCAGGCAAAAAGTTGTATAAATGAGAATCTTATGCAGTGCAGTTCCCATCTTTCAGATTCCCTGTCAGTTTCTGCCTGATTTGGTCACTTTCCAATGCCTTCAAGTAGTTTGTTTTCACATATTGTCCAGAGTTCATAAATGCTGTCTGAGGGATGGTTAGGCTGATATAGAATACTGCTATATAATTAGAAGTACAACGCTCTTCTACTAGATCTCATTGGTATTATGTCCTCCCCAAGAGGCAACCATGATGTGAGTTACCAAAAACACATATGACCAGATGTGCACAAATGCAGTGTGCACATCTCAGAGCAGTCTGATAGATGATGACGATAGATAAGTCATCCTCTGGGTCTGCTGATGAAGTGCTTATCATAAAATATTACAATAATATAAAAAGGTATAAAGAGGGGGCCAGCCCCATGGCCGAGTGGTTAAGTTCGTGTGCTCTGCTTTGGCGGTCCAGGGTTTCACCAGTTTGGACCCTGGGCGCAGACATGACATTGCTCATCAAACCATGCTGAGGCAACATCCCACATAGCACAACCAGAAGGACCTACAACTACAATATACAACTATATACTGGGGAGCTTTGGGGAGAAGAAGAAAGAACAACAAAAAAAAGAATATTGGCAACAGATGTTAGCTCTGGTGTCAATCTTAAAAAAAAAGGTATAAAGAGAAAATGACAGTTTCTACTACATAGAAGTAACTACATATCTACATAGACAGATATAAAATAGAATTATTCCATATATTCTCTTCTAAAACTTGCTTTTATTTTCAATGAACAATATATCGGGCATCTTATACTGTCAAATTTTTAATGCTTTTTAATAATTGGAGAGTTATGTACAAATGACACCTCTGTATGAATTTAAATAAATAAAACTTATTTTAATAAAGTCCCTTCTGATTTCTCTTTTACATTAATTTCATCAACTAGCCTCCTAGGTTTTGCTCACTTGTTTGATTCCTTCTATAGGATGAATTCATAGAAGTGGAATTGCATATTTTACATTTTGACAGATATTGCCAAATTCCCCTCCACAGACATGACACTGACTCACACTCAACAACTGTAACCGATTGTACACATTTCCCCCCACCCATGGTAGCTGTGTAGTCCAGATCTTGAAGCACTCCCATTTACCCTACTCCCTATCTGAATACTAGACAAGCTGATATTCTGGAGAAGTTCTCTTTCCTTAATTCTCAACAGTAGCCCTGATGCACATTCTAAGTGTTTCCCTCCACTAAGCCTGGAGCCTTGCTAAAACCTAGCCTGTTTAGCTGAAGCCCTAACAACCTGTCTGGTTTGAGCTAGTGTTCTTCTAGAACTGACTACTTGCAATCTGGCCCACTAGCAAGAATCCACGCATGTTACCTACAGACTCCTCATCTAATTGACTATTAACATATTTGACTACCGCCTGGAATTATGGCTGCAATTTCTTTTCTTTCTTTCTTTCTTTCTTTTTTTTTTTTTGAGGAAGATTAGCCCTGAGCTAACTACTGCCAATCCTCCTCTTTTTGCTGAGGAAGATTGGCCCTGAGCTAACATCCATGCCCATCTTCCTCTACTTTATATGTGGGATGCCTACCACAGCATGGCTTTAGCCAAGCAGTGCCATGTCCGCACCCGGGATCCAAACCAATGAACCCCGGGCGGCCGAGAGGCAGAAGCAATTTCTTATCCAATGTCTTTTCTACATTCCCTTTTATTAATCATTCTAGTATTAGGGAGGAAGGGGCAGAGCAAAATGGCAGGGTGAGCTGACCTGGGACTCTCTCCCCTCCAAAATACAACAAAGGATTGGAAAGACTGAATTTCAGACAATAAATCAAATGCCAACACGTTAGAGACCTACAATACCAAGAAGGCGGAGAACAGAGACCTTGCTGCCGGCCTCAGAGGAGCTGTAACAGGGTAGGAGAGAACATCGCTCCCTCCCCTAGAGTCTGCGATTGCTGCTGCGGGGGTCCAGGAAGGAGTGGGGAAGGGGCCGCACGACCGGGGGATCATCCAGGACTCCCGCCGCTGGTACAGTGGAAACCCACTCACGGGGGAAAGCTTCCGTGCACGGGGACCCCATAAACCCAGGGCCTCGGGAGACCAGAGATCAGAACTGATCCAAATCCAGATCAGCGCAGGAGAAAAGCAGCCCCTCCCTCATGGCAAAGCGCAATGGGTGCCGCCATCTTGCTGGAAGGTGGAGAGCTCAGAATGTGCGGCTCTCGACCCCCATCTACTGGTGACAGGCTGTAACTGCAACTGAATTCTACCACCATGCGAAAAAACCACTCATCTACCATCCAGCAATTTATAAAAGCCCCAGACCAGAAGGAAAACAATAAAAACATAGAATTAAGTCCTGAGGACTTGGAATTAGGTAAACTAAGTGAAAATGAGTTCAGAGCAGCTATAATCAAAAAATTCAATGAGGTAGAGAGAAAGATAGAGAGACAAGCCAACGAGTTCTGGAGTTACTTCACAAAAGAGATTGAAATTATAAAGAAGAATCAAACAGAATTACTAGAGATGAAAAACACAATGGACCAGATAAAACAAAATGCGGACTCCCTGAATGCCCATGTAGACACCATAGAGGAGAAAATTAGCATAATTAAAGTTAGACAGGCTGAATGGCTCCAGACAGAAGACTAAGAATTTAAAAAAACGAGGAAACTCTCCGAGAGATAGTGGATTCAATGAGGAGAAAGAACTTAAGGATCATAGGAATTCCCGAGAACGTGGAAAAGGAAAATGGAGCAGAAAGTGTGCTTAATGAAATTATAGAAGAGAACTTCCCAAATCTAGGGATTGACGGAGAAAGGTGTGTAGAGGAAGCTTTCAGATCTCCTAGATTTCTCAATGTAAAAAGACCTACTGAAAGGCACATAGTAGTACAAATGGCAAAAAGGAAAGACAAAGAAAGAATACTCAGGGAAGCGAGACACAAGAGAATAACCTACAAAGGAGCTCCTATTAGACTTTCAGCGGGTTTCTCTACAGAAACCCTACAAGCTAGGAGAGAATGGAGTGACATACTCAAAGCTTTAAAAGATAAAAATCTTCAGCCAAGAATACTCTATCCAGCAAGAATTTCCTTCAGATATGAGGGAGAAATTAAATCTTTTCCAGACAAACAAAAGTTAAGAGAATTTGTAACTAAAAGCCCTCCACTACAAGAAATCCTCAAGAAGGCTCTCATACCTGAAAAAAGAAAAAAGGGAACAAGGGGTCACAAACCACAGAGTAGGGAGACCAATGGATAGAACCAGAACAGGATAGCAAATATTCAACTATAGCATTAGGGTAAAAATAAGGAAACTACCAAAACAAGGACGATCTTAGCACTCTAACTACAAATTCATAACACGAGTTGGAATAAGAAATGAAAATAATTATTTAGGAGGGGAAGAGCAAAGGGTCTAAATCAGTCTAGGCAAAGTAAGTAAGAGAGCACCAGAGAACAGACTATATTGTACACGAGATTCTAAATACAAACTTCATAGTAGCCACTAAACTAAAAAACAGAACAGAGCCACAAAACATAAATAAGGAAAAAATCTAAGAAACCCAGCATAAGAAATTGCAGTATTAAATGGGTAGGCTAAAGCACATAGGAAAAGAAACGTAGGAAAACAAGATAATGAGAGACAGATTGACAGCATTAAGTCCACATGCATCAATAATCACTCTCAATGTAAACGGATTGAACTCACCAATAAAAAGACACAGAGTGGCAAAATGGATTAAAGAACAAGATCCAACAATTTGTTGCCTCCAGGAAACACACCTCATCCCCAAGGACAAACACAGACTCAGGGTGAAGGGGTGGAGGACAATACTTCAAGCTAATAGCAAACAAAAAAAGGCAGGTGTTGCAATTCTTATATCAGACAAAGTGGATTTCAAAATAAGACAGGTAAAGAGAGACACAGAGGGACAATATATAATGATCAAAGGGATACTTCATCAAGAAGAAATAATGCTTATAAATATCTATGCACCCAACACAGGAGCACCAAGATTCATAAAGCAACTATTAACAGACCTAAAGGAAGATGTTAAAAACAACACAATAATAGTAGGGGACCTCAACACCCCACTCACATCAATGGACAGATCATCCAGACAGAAAATCAACAAGGAAATAGTGGAGCTGAATGAAAAACTAAAACAATTGGACTTAATAGACACATATAGATCACTCCATCCTAAAACAGCAGAATACACATTCTTCTCAAGTGCGCATGGAACATTCTCAAGGATAGACCATATGTTGGGAAACAAGGCAAGCCTCTACAAATTTAAAAAAATTGAAATAATAACCAGCATCTTCTCCGGTCATAATGCTATAAGGCTAGAAATTAATTACAAGAAAAAAGGTGAGAAAGGCACAAGGATGTGGAGACTAAACAATATGCTACTGAACAAGCAATGGATCATTGATGAAATTAAAGAAATCAAAAAATACCTGGGAACAAATGAAAATGATAACATGCCCTACCAACTCATATGGGATACAGCAAAAGCTGTATTAAGAGGAAAATTCATTGCAATACAGGCACATCTTAACAAACAAGAAAAATCCCAAATAAGCAACCTTAAAGCACACCTAACTGAACTAGAGAAAAAAGAACAAATAAAGCCCAAAGTCAGCAGAAGGAGAAAAATAATAAAAATCAGAGCAGAAATAAATACTATTGAAACGAAAAAGGCAGTAGAAAGGATCAATGAAACAAAGAGCTGGTTCTTTGAGAAGATAAATAAAATTGACAAACCCCTAGCCAGACTTACAAAGAAAAAAAGGGAGAAAGCTCAAATAAACAAAATCAGAAATGAGTGAGGAGAAATAACAACAGACTCCGCAGAAATACAACGGATTATAAGAGAATACTACAAAAAACTATATGCCAACAGAATGGATAACCTAGTGGAAATGGATAAATTCTTGGACTCCTACAATCTCCCAAAGCTCACTCAAGAAGAGGCAGACAATTTGAACATACCAATCACAAGGAAAGAGATTGAAACAGCAATCAAAAACATCCCAAAGGGTAAAACCCCAGGACCAGATGGCTTTCCTGGGGAATTCTACCAAACTTTCAGAGAGGATTCAATACCTATCCTTTTCAAGCTATTCCAAAAAACTAGGGAGGATGGAACACTTCCTAACACATTCTATGAGGCCAACATCACACTGATACCAAAACCTGACAAGGACACCACGAAAAAAGAGAACTACAGGCCAATATCGCTGATGAACATAGATGCAAAAATTCTAAACAAAATTTTGGCAACCAGAATTCAGCAATTCATCAAAAGGATCATACATCATGATCAGGTGGGATTCATACCAGGACACAGTGATGGTTCAACATCCACAAATCAATCAACATGATACACCACATCAACAAACTGAGGAATAAAAACCACATGATCATCTCAATAGATGCAGAGAAAGCATTTGACAAGATCCAACAGCCATTTATGATAAAAACTCTGAACAAAATGGGCATCGAAGGGAACTACCTCAACATAATAAAGGCCATATATGACAAACCCACAGCCAACATCATACTCAACGGGCAAAAACTGAACGCCATGCCCCTGAAAACAGGAACAAGACAAGGACGCCCTCTATCACCACTCTTATTTAACATAGTACTGGAGGTCCTGGCCAGAGCAATCAGGCAAGAAAAAGGAATAAAAGGAATCCAAATAGGGAGGGAAGAAGTGAAACTCTCGCTGTTTGCAGACGACATGATCTTATATATAGAAAACCCCAAAGAATCCATTGGCAAACTCTTAGAAGTAATCAACAACTACAGCAAAGTTGCAGGGTATAAAATCAATTTGCATAAATCAGTAGCATTTCTATATTCTAATAACGAACTAACAGAAAAAGAACTCAAGAGCACAATACCATTCACAATCGCAACAAAAAGAATAAAATACCTTGCGGTAAATTTAACTAAGGAAGTGAAGGACCTATATAATGAAAATTACAAGGCCTTTCTGAGAGAATTGGATGACAACATAAGGCGATGGAAAGACATTCCATGTACATGGATTGGAAGAATAAACATAGTTAAAATGTCCGTTCTACCTAAAGCAATCTACAGATTCAATGCTATCCCAATCAGAATCCCAATGACATTCTTTACAGAATTAGAACAAAGAATCCTAAAATTCATATGGGGCAACAAAAGACCCCAAATTGCTAAAGCAATCCTGAGAAAAATGAACAAAACGGGAGGCATCACAATCCCTGACTTCAAAACATACTACAAAGCTACAGTAATCAAAACAGCATGGTACTGGGACAAAAACAGGTGTACAGATCAATGGAACAGAACTGAAAGCCCAGAAATAAAACCACACATCTATGGACAGCTTATCTTCAACAAAGGAGCTGAGGGCATACAGTGGAGAAAAGAAAGTCTTTTCAACAAATGGTGCTGGGAAAACTGGAAAGCCACATGTAAAAGAATGAAAATTGACCATTCTTTTTCACCATTCACCAAAATAAATTCAAAATGGATCAAAGACCTAAAGGTGAGACCTGAAACCATAAGGCTTCTAGAAGAAAATGTAGGCAGTACACTCTTTGACATCAGTATTAAAAGGGTCTTTTTGGACACCATGCCTTCTCAGAGAAGGGAAACAATAGAAAGAATAAACAAATGGGACTTCATCACACTAAAAAGCTTCTTCAAGGCAAATGAAAACAGGATTGAAACCAAAAAAACAACCCATTAACTGGGAAAAAATATTTGCAAGTCATATGTCTGACAAAGGCTTAATATCCATAATATATAAAGAACTCTCACAACTCAACAACAAAAAATCAAACAACCTGATCAAAAAATGGGCTGGAGACATGAACAGACATTTCTCCAAAGAAGATATATGGATGGCCAATAGGCACATGAAAAGATGCTCATCATCACTGATCATCGGGGAAATGCAAATCAAAACTACACTAAGATATCACCTTACCCATTAGAATGACAAAAATATCTAAAACTAATAATAACAAATGTTGGAGAGGTTGTGGAGAAAAAGGAACCCTCATACACTGCTGGTGGGAATGCAAACTGGCGTAGCCACTATGGAAAACAGTATGGACATTCCTCAAAAAATTAAAAATAGAACTACCATACGATCCAGCCATCCCACTACTGGGTATCTATCCAAAGAACTTGAAGTCAGCAATCCCAAAAGTCCTATGTACCCCAATGTTCATTGCAGCATTATTTACAATAGCCAAGACATGGAAGCAACCTAAGCGCCCATCAACAGATGAATGGATAAAGAAGATGTGGTACATATATACAACGGAATACTACTCAGCTGCAAAACAGAATAAAATCATTCCATTTGCAATAACATGGATGGACCTTGAGGGAATTATGCTAAGTGAAATAAGCCAGCTAGAGAAGGATAATCTGTGTATGACTCCACTCATATGAGGAATTTAAAAATGTGGACTAAGAGAACAGTTTAGTGGATACCAGGGGAAAGGTGGGGTGGGGGGTGGGCACAAAGGGTAAAGTGGTGCACCTACAACAAAAATGACAAACATTAATGTACAACTGAAATTTCACAAGATTGTAACCTATCATTAACTCAATAAAAAAAAAAATCACTTCTAGTATTAGGACTAAGATAGTGGGGCTCCTCATCAACTGTAACTCAGAGTAGCTGCACTCTGCCCTCTCTTAATTCTTCAACCATTCAGTTCCCACAGCTACACACAGGCTCTTGGATTAACCAAAGTGAAAATGCACTTGCTAATGCCCAGAAAAGGAAGCTATTCCACTAACAGACATTGCTGGATTCACTGTTGAATGAGAACAGATATTTCTTCGTGGTATAGCCTCAACCAACTATTAGAGAAGTGTAGCACGTGGATTACCTGAGCTTTGAGAATTGCCCAAAGAGGAAACTGAAGAAACAGGAAAATCATGTACACTGGGGCGGGCTATCCTTAATTTTTGAGCAGAACTGGCCCTAATTTTGACCAACATGTATGCTTACTTTAAGAGGTAGAGATTTCTCAAAATGAGCTGTCTTCCACATCTAATGGTGAAAGAAAAGCCCTGTCAAAGCTTTGAGTAGTGTCCTCTGCAGAGATCACTCAATGGGCGAATACCTAAGACAGCAGCACATTCCACTGACCAGGACTTGTAGGTTCTAACCATATAAACAGCTGTGGAGGATACAAAGAAGAATTTAAAATTCAAACAAAGGTCTCTAACCCTAAGGAGGACTATGAGCTCCTCAAGAGCTAGAACTGTCATTGAGACCTGTGTCCAGCACAAAGCCTAGAATAAGGATGCTCAATTAATGCTTATTGATGATAATACAAAGCAAACTAATGATAATTGCCAAATAGGTGGAATGAACTAAGGGGTATGTCCAACAATTCATCCACATCCTCTCACATATTGCAAACCAACTATAATATGTCTGATGAACCAGACAAGTCAAGCCATGTTTAAGAGTGTCATCTGTAAACACAGAAATAAGTTTCTCTGTGAAGCTGAGGCAGAAGGTATACCCTTCCCATTAGAGATAATTAGAAAAGGCAAGATTTTTAAAAAGGAGAGAGAGAGAAAGAGACAGATTAGTATATTCTAAAAGCTCTATCTAGAAGCTTTTATAATAAAAAAAAATAATATCAGGAAAAATGAAAAAGGATAGTATCTCTGAGTACAAAAATTATTTTTAAAATAATAGTTAACATTTAGTAATTGCTTACTTTATTCCAGTTACTGTCCTAAGCACTTTGTTAAACATTTTAATTAATTTATTTCTCTCAAAGACCCCATGATATAAAAGACAATTATTATCTCCATTTTATAGATGAGGAAACTGAGGCATAGAAAGGTTAAATAACTTGCCCAAGGTCACAGAGCCAGCAAACTAGGATTCAAAATCAAGCAGTCTGGCTCAAGAACTTCCAGCCTTAACTACACTATACCGTCTCTATACTATTAACAAAGTCAACAGAGGTGTAGAGATTTGGAGAAGTTCCAGTTGCCTCAGAACCAGGTCAATGTCAACAGAGAACAAGCTGAGCCCTATCCAGATGCCTTGGCACAGTATACAGGCCTCTATGATCTAGCCCCTCCCTATCTTTCCTCTTTCTATCCTAATATTGTTTCTATAATAATGTTCCACCCTCAAACCCTACATTGTAGTGATAAAGAACCATATAAAGTCTCCTAAAGGCACCTTGCTGCTTCTCAACTCAGTACCATTGCCCAAGCAGCTCCTTCTGCCTGTCATCACCTCTCTGTCCCTGACCCTCTGTGCCCCTCAGGCTCTACAGATACTTTTTTTATTTTTTGCTGAGGAAGATTTGCCCTGAGCTAACATCTGTTGCCAATCTTCCTCTTTTTGCTTGAGGAAGATCCACCCTGAGCTGACATTCGTGCCAATCTTCCTCTATATGTGAGTCGCTGACACAGCGTGGCCACCAACAAGTCGTGTAGGTCCACACCCAGGAACCGAACCTGGGCCACCAAAGCGGAACACACTGAAGTTAACCACCAGGCCACACAGCCAGCCCTCCGCAGATACTTCTTTTTTTTTTTCAAGATTTTATTTTTCCTTTTTCTCCCTAAAGCCCCCCAGTACATAGTTGTGCATTTTTAGTTGTGGCACATGGGATGCTGCCTCAGCATGGCCTGATGAGCCGGTGCCATGTCCACGCCCAGGATTCGAACCAGTGAGACCCTGGGCCGCTGAAGCAGAGCGCGTGAACTCAACCACTCGGCCACAGGGCCAGTCCCCCACAGATACTTCTTAATGCTTTACTGAGATTATTGTTTACAGGTCTGTTTTTCTCTACAGGCAGTTAAGTCTCTGAACAGGAAATCTGTCTTTGAGTTCCCAGTGCTTAGCATACAATGAAGGTGGTCAATAAAAGATTCCTGAAAGAACTAATGAATAAATGGTCACAGAAACAAGAGTCCTCAAAAGCAGCCCAGGGTCTGGGGCTAGCTGAGGGGAAGGCTACTCCCCATCTTAGAATGGCTAAGTCACTAACTGCAGCTGAATATCCAACTTTCTCACAGCAAACCCCCCTCAAAGAGGCTGAGGAACCTCTCTTGCAGGCTGAGAGGGCTAAGGAGCCACAGCCAACTCCACCTGAAAGGAAGGGAGACAGACAGGGCTCTGCTGAAGTCCAGCAAAAGGATATCCTACAACACACGGCCAGGCCTCTAACTTCATACAACTTCTGGTTAAGACATTTTCTCAAACGAAATGTGTTTGTGAACTGCAGCCCCTTCTTTCACACAGATTAAAAAACAGATTTCAAAGAGAGAGAAAGAAGGCAAGAAAGAAAGAAAACTAGATTTCTCTTAGAAAAGGGAAATGCATGTTTTCAGCTCTGCCTGGGAAAGCACTGGACCAGACGACTGGAGGCAGTCAGCCTGAATGAACCCAGCCCATCCTTATCTGGATTGTCTACATATTGCAACTCCTCAACTTTCAAATGACTCATATTTACCACAAACTGCTGCCCGGACCCCTGTCCCACCCCCACTGCCACTGCCACACTAACTATTTTTGGAAAATCAAAAACAAACCAGGAACTTTCAGAGTATCTGTGGATTCAGAAGCTATCAAAATAAGAGTAGCTCAGACCAGTTGCCCCTGAAGGACAGATTCTGTTGGTCTAATTACGGTAGCTTGCCTGCTCCAAAATATGTTCTCTACTTCTCCCCTTGACTTAGGTGAAATCATATATTCCAAAGAAGTGGGAATTTTGATGAGAAAGTGAGGGGAGCAGGGCATGCAGGCCTGGCAGGTGGTATGGTGGCAGAGGGCTGAGGGTAGAATGGGGCAATGGGGTGCATGAGAAGAGGGGCCTCAGGAGGTGGGGAAGAGACATAAAGGAGAGAAGAGAGAGTGTATCAAGGACAAACATCAGCTATTTTAGAATTTAGTCTAAGTCAGTTGTTCTCGACTCTAACAGACTCAATTCCACAAGTGGCGTTGCCAAGAGTGACAGCATTTTCTAAAATGGTAACAAACATTTGCTAAAGTTCAAAACAATCTTTCCTCATGGTAGTTGCAGTCCTTGAACATCCACTGTAGTTTAAAGCTGTGCAATATTTTGTGTCTATATGTAAAACAGAGTTAGAATCTAGGCTTATATAATCTAAACTGGTAATTCACCTACGTAAACATCTAAGAAACATACTGAAGTCAAAAAAGAGAAAAGACAATGCTTCTTTGTGAGAGATTATTCTGCATACTGCATGACATCAGCATCTCCAGCCTGTTTATTAAATGCCGGTCACACCCCTCAGTTACAACCAAAAAAAGTCCTTGCTGAGACACAATGATCTCAATGATCTAAAAGATCTTACTCCAAAGAATAGGAAAGAAAAAACTTTTTCTTCTTCTTCGTCTTCCCTCCTCCTTCAAATGGTTCCCTAACAAGCAAGATCTAGAACTCCATCTAGTGAGCTTACATTATATATCAACAATCCACTACAGCTTTTGGGGGCTAACTTGGGAACCTATTCAATATTATCATAACACAATTTCTACTGGATCACACACTCCAACTCAAACTTAGAAATAAATTTTGAGAACATAACAATTCCCTAAGTCAGAGACTTAAATACATTGATCTCTCACCATCAGTGATTTAGTTTTTGAAGTGAGGAGCTGACATCCAAGCTACATATGACCAGTGCACTATAAGGACTGAGTATACATGTGAAATGACCATTGCTGTAGGCAACTAAAACAACGTCAATCCAACAAATATTTTATAATACATCTGGTCCTTACTTTTGAGGCAAGAAAGTACAAACTACATACTCTTTACCTAAATTACTAATGTGCATTATTTTCACACTTTAGTTTCCCCCTTTACTATAGATACTGATTGACTCTACTGCTTAAATAGACTGGAAAACGTTCTTCACTATCTACGATCAGCACTAGAATTTAGTACCAAGTAGCACTAGTAGCAAGTACTTGCCTCATCACATAAAAATAAAAGGGCCCTCGATGATACTGGGTGAACTGGATTTCCTTGCCCTTCTGCTCCACCCCCACCACTCCCCAGGTCTAAGATTCCTCGAGTTCCACCCAGGCACTCCCATCCGACACATCTTCTCTGGCACAGATGTCACCCACGCAAAGTGTCCTCAAACTCTCTGGTTTTCGAAGCAGCCAAGGGACACAATCCCTGCCGTCATGGAGGACACACTCCAGTGGGTGTACAGAATTGAGCTATGATGAAAGGAATCTTTTTTTCTCAGTGATCAGTGCCATACTTACTTAATGCCATACTTAATAATCCGTTAAGTATTACAGATTATTATTCAACCAGGTTCTATGTTAGATGAGGGTAACTGAACAACCTCTAATTTTTCTTTCACTCTAAGGATACAGTATATGATTGTGCTATCTTTTTAGTCTCTATATAGGTAAATCCTCTAAGGATCCAACCTGCCATACACATTCCAGCTATCTGACCTATACTGCGGTCAAAGTTTCCTCCTTGTAGTATGCCTTGATAGGAAAAAAATGATCAACAGGAACAACCCTTAAGGAGATTTAAGCACTGATACAGAGAACATTCACTTCTCTGTATTAAATTCTCTGTATTAAAATGCTAAGAAACATAATTCTTAACTATCTAAAGAATTACACATTTGGATAAGTTAGGCACAACTTTGAAGATGCTGAAGTGTTATCTCCAGAAACTAACAGCGATCTCTCTTGAGCAACTTTAATAAGTAAAGATAAATAGTAATAGTCACTGTCTACTGAACACTTTTTCAGGACCAGGCACTTTTACATGTTATTTCTAATTCTCAGAACAACATTGTGCATTATTATCCCCCATTCTACAGATGAGGAAAACTGAAGCTTCAAGAAGCTAAAAAACTTCCTGAACACAGCTTACAAGTGGCAGAGTCAAAATGCACAGCCACCTTTTGGAATCCAGAGTCCTGGTTCTTTCTGCTACCTTGACGTGCCTCTCAATGAATTTTTCAAAGCAGGTAACTTCATTATCTGCGAACCATACATTAAGCTGTTATATGTCAGATACAAATGACAGTACTGCTTTGAAATTTTTATTGCTTTTAAATTCTACTTTTGAAAACACAAGACAACCATTTTATGATAAAAGAGAATTACCTTTGGAAAGGTGTAAAAATTGCAACACAAAGCTATGAAATTCAAATTTATAGTTTCCTTAGTAAGGATGAAATACTATGCCAACAGGGTGCTAAGCTTTCAGAACAGAATGAAACTATCTAATACCCAGTGTAGTGAGAAAACCAAATATTTAACAAAAACCCAAACGCCCAAAGAAGAGCCCCTCCTTTCTCTTAATGTACTTTATTGTTATTTTTACAGGGAGCTAAGCATCACATCCATTCCAAGCAATAAATATTATGGGTTCATGGTTATAAATTATCCTATTTATCTTCACTGAACCTACCTAATTTGAACATTTCTCCAAAAAGATCTTATGTTTTCAAGGTTCTGACATTTGCTTGTGACTAAAATTTACAAACAGATCAGAATTCAAACATTAAACAGAGGCAAAAATAAAGTGGCCATCTGGTTTTCCACACATGAAGCAAAAAAATTTTCAAGACACATCCACCAGAATGGCTAAAATGAATGGCTAAGATGAAAAATATCAAGTCTTGGAAAGGATGTCGAACCACCAGAACTGTCATATACTTCTGGTGGTAGTGTAAACTAGTACAGCCACTTTGGAAAACTGTTTGGCAATATCTATTAAAATTTAACATATGTATATCCTACAACCCATAAATTCCACTCTTATGTATATCCCCAAAAGCTATGTGTACACTTGTTCACCAAAGGACATGTACTAGAATGTTCCCAGCAGTACTATTCATCATAGCCCTAACCTGGGAAACTATCCAAATGCACATCAGCAGCAAAACGTATATATAAACTGAGGTATATTCACATAATAGAATACTATACAGCAATGAAAATGGAGAATCCACAACTTGATGTAACAGGGATTAATCTCACAAAAATAATGTTGAGCTAAAGAAGCCAGACATAAAAGCATACATACTATATGTTCCCATTTATATAAAGTACAAAAACAGAATCTACACTGTTAGAAACCAGGACAGTGGTTACCCCTTGGTGGAGGTAAGGATAGAAAGAGACATAAGGGGGCTTCTTGGGTGCTGGTAACATTCTGTTGCTTCATGTGGGTGCTGGTGACAAGGGTATGCTCAGTTTTAAACACTCAACAGATGAGAAGCATTACAGCGGCAGAGTGGTTGAAGAGCATGGCTCTGGGATTGAAGCACCTGCATCTGAATCTCAGCTCCATCCCTTACTAGTTATGATTTGGGGCAAGTTATTTAACCTCTGTGCCTCACTTCTTCATCTATAAAATGGACCTAGGGGCCGGCCCGGTGGCGCAGCAGTTAAGTGCGCACATTCTGCTTCTCGGCGGCTTGGGGTTCACCGGTTGGGATCCCGGGTGCGGACACGGCACCGCTTGTCAAGCCATGCTGTGGCAGGCGTCCCACATAGAAAGTAGAGGAAGATGGGCACAGATGTTAGCTCAGGGCCAGCCTTCCTCAGCAAAAAGAGGAGGAGTGGCAGCAGTTAGCTCAGGGCTAATCTTCCTCAAAAAAAAATTAATTAAATAAAATAAAATGGGCCTAACATCTACCTAATAAGGTTACTCTGAGGATTAAACCATCATAAGACCTGTAAAGAGCTTATTCACATAGTTGGCTATTATTATTAAATATTTGCCAGTAAATAAAAGAGATTTATTCTGAAGCAACACAAGAAAATGAAGGAAGGGAAACAAAGACATACAAGATTTGACTATTACTAGAAAATGCACAAAGTACTTATCTGGGAAAGGAAGATGATAATAAGTAAAGTCAAGTATAAAGGGGCATGACCCGGAAGTTGAGACTATTCCTACAAACCTTCCTCTAAATAGACCTCGGGCAAGCAGTCAGCCTCCCTGAGCCAGCAGCTCCCCACTGTCCACCAGGGGCTGGTCCCAATGATCTCTGCAGGATAACGAATAATAACAAATGGAGGAACTAAGGGCCAAGCTCACAGTCAGGCTCTCTTATCGTCCAAAAGGACTCTGAAATCTTCCATGCCCCTGAATTTCAGCTAATACTTATGTTTTAAAAATATCTATCACATCTATCAGCCATGTCTCTGTCACTCAGGGTCACATTTCCTTCAGCCATTTAGAATAAATAATTAAGACTCCTGACGGGTTTCTAAAAGAGATAGTCAGGTTGCTGTCATCTATACCATGATAGTGTCCCTAACTTCTCTGGCCATGTTGTAATAGTTACTCTTTACTAAACCCTACTTACATGCCGGACACTATAATAAATACTTTATCCTCAATCCTCAAAAAAACCTGCTAGATATGTTGTATTCTTCCTTATTGTCATCCGTTACAGATAAGAAAGCTAAGGCTCAGACAGGCTGCCCTGTTCATTAAGCAGCAGAACGGGAAGGTGAGTCTGGCTTGTCTGTTCCAGTGACCATGCTTTCTCCATGAGCCACAGAACCCTGACTTACTTTATAATCAATCATATTTCTCCTTACAGGTCGAACAAAAGGTCATTAGCTAAGGTAATCTAAAACAAGAATAATCTAATTTAGTGAAAAATGACTTTTGGGTACTTTTTAAATGGTTACTTTTCTTTCTAAGTAAAGGTCTCCTCCTGAGTCTATTTAAATGAATCCTGAGCCTTGAAGCTATCTGTATTACGCAGCAGTCATCCAAACCACAGGTTAACAGCCCTTAAAAGACGTTTCTATTTCTTCCCTGCTGAATCCCCAGTGCCCAGATCAGAGCCTGGTCTAAAGTAGGCACTTAACAAAAATATCTTGAATAGCACCTCCCTCAAATCTTGTTTACCAGAATACTCTACTAACGAGGATACACTCCAACAAGACACTTTGATATCTGAAACTTCACAACCAAAATTAAACAATATGAGAGTTGCTGGGATCTGCTTCCTGCTGTAGGACACTCTCCTCCAGGTCAAGTGGCACCATCATCATCGGCAACAAGTAATTATTAAATACCTACAAATATTTATCTAACACAGTAACGCAATATACCTTCTCTCTCATTCCCCATCAGGTTTGACAAGCCACAGAAGCCACAGTTCCCCCCGAGGCAGGCCAACCTCTGTATGTGTAGCAGAGACCATACAAAGACACAAATGTCACATGTGATTAGGTGGTTTTTCCAAGTTAAACAGATACAAAATCCCCAGGAGTTTGACCTCTCCCCCAACCAGACCATGTCCCAGCACCTTTTCCTGGAGCCCTGAAATTGCAGCCCTGAATAACTTTCTCCTCCTCCTCCTCACTCAACCACACAACACTAAGGAAATCAGAAATTTCTCCCAATGTCTCTCACATCTATTCCTACTTCACCTAAAAGAGATGCTTTGTTCACTAAGGATTCCCTGGATGTGTCAGCACATACCATTAAAATTTTTGTTTAAAAATCCTGTCTTCATGGAAAGTGCACAGAATACGTGTGTACACCAGAGGAAAGTGTACCAGAGTCAGGAAGCTGGGTTCTATTCCACTAGCTTACCTTCCGCTGCCACTTGGCCAACTCACTTCTCTTCTCTCGGCTCTAGTTTCCTCAGGCATAAAATGAGGGGCACTTAGTTCCAGGATGCCTTGCAGGGTTCAGGCACGCTTTAGGGGGCCATAACTTACCCCCCCACCCCAGAACTCCCATAAAAAAATTACCTGTTTACATATGTGGATTTTTCTGGAGAAGTGCATGACTTATATTAAAATGTCACACAAGGTGTGGCCCCAAAAATAACCATAGCACATGTCTTATTGAGCACTTACTATGTGCTAGGCACTATACTAAGTCCTCACATATATTAATTCACGTAACCCTTACAATAACTCTGTGAGTCAGATGCTTTATTATCCCCACTTTACAGTTGAAGAAGTAAACCAGAAAGAGGAAACTCAAACACAATGCTAGGTTGGGTGAGACCATCTCTAAACCCTAAAATTCTACGTTCATTCAAATTAATAGTTTTCCTTTAGTTAAATTCTCTGTCCCATTTCATGATCATTAGTCCTACTTTTAAATCTTTACACAGAACAACCAAACTCATGGAACACCCAGATGAATGCTACCTGAAAAAGAATGTATTAGGGAGTTAATTGTAGTCAGGGGTCCAAAGGCACTTTCCAGCTCCAGCCTCCAATCCACTTTTACTTTTATAGCAGGGTGTAACCAAAAGATGTATCTGAATCTAATTACTAATTAATGTCTAAAATCAAAGTGACAGTAAATAAGCCAGAATGCCCGCCAGAAAAGGGGATGCAGCAGCAGTAATAGTGTCTTACACCCCATTCCCCAACGCGATGAGAAGACCAGGAAAGACACAGGAGTGCAAGGCCCAGTGTCCCATAGTGACCGGCTTCTCCCCCCACTCCCTCCTCCTGATAACCACTGACCACGGTGGGGCCGAGGCTTGAATCGCTCTCCACGTGAGACACAGAGGCTGGCTAAAGGTATTAAGGCATCGCCAACCCCCGCCTGGAATAAGGAACGAAAACTAAATGAAAGCCTAGCTTCCAATTTTGTGGACACCAGTTCTGACAACCTGCCATCCTGACACGGGGGTCAGCAAGTCACCCGGCTACACCTGAACACTGTTTTGCCAGCCACCCGTCTCCGGCCCAAATTACCGAGCGACAGAACCTTGCTTAATAAATGCCTGCGAAGCACAAGTGGACGTTGTTAGCTCTTTTCACAGGCTGTCAAAAACCCTCCACATCCTAAAGAGAGGGTTGTTGAAACTTTACGCCCGACTCTCCTGGCCCTTCTCCGTTTAGTCTGTGTAATGAGAAGAGAAGCAAAGGAGGGCGAAAGGAGCTCAGAGGACCGTCCTGGGTGCAGGGACTGTATCGTTTTCAAGGGTGATGCAACAGGGTCAGACAAGACGATGAAAGAGGAGCTGGGAGCTGCTGGGAAGGAGAAAACCAGTGTGGGAGCTGGAAATCGGAGTGGAAAACGGGTGACGAAGGACTGGGTGCCAGGGTTATTTAGAACGGGCTGGGGGACAGTCTCGTCCGGAGCAGCAGAGGAAGGAGAGGCAGGCAGTGTGGCGTGGGGGGGCGGCCGAGAGGCGGGCAGGGGCCCCGAGGGAAGGGCAGCGGGCCCCGAGGCGAGAGGAAACACAGCGGGGCGAGCAGGAGAGGGTGGGACCCGAGGGGGCCTCGGAGGGAGGTCAGAGGGCACGGGGGACAGGCAGCAGAGGACGGGGTGACCTGCTCGGCGGTGTGGGGACCGAGGGCGCGGGCAGCCGGCCAGGGGATCCTCGAGGGTCGGCGAGGGTAGGAGGGCTGTTAGGGTCGGGAGGCGCGCCCCGTACCCGAGGGCCCAGGGCGAGGGAGGAACAGCAGTGACAACGGTCGGGCCAGCGGAGCGGCGACGAGGCTGTCCACCTCGACTTGAGGCGGGGGCCGCCAAGGAGTCCCGGCTCGGGCAGAAGAGAGGGAGGCCGGGCCCCGGGCACTGGGGAAGGGAGGAGGGTCGGAGCGGGGAGGAGGGGCCCCGGGACCGCTGGGGACCAGCGCGGGCGCTCTCACCGGGACAGGTGCTTCAGGATCTGCTTCTTAATGATCCCGGCCATGCCGGAGCCGAGGCCCGCGTGGAAGGCAGGCGGGCAGCTGCGGCCTCCTCAGCCGCGAAAAGGCGGTCCCTCACCTCGCGGCGCCGCGGGGACCGGATGCCGCCGCCACAGCCACCGCCATAGCGCTCCCCGGCCGTGCCCCGGCGCCCGGAGCTCCGCCACTATCCCACCCACCCGCGCGGCGCCGCGGCCGCCAGCCCAGAGCGCCTCCGAGATCGCGCGCTGCCCGCCCACCAGGCTCGCGGCGGCGGGGGTGCGCGCGGCGGCGGGGGCGCGCGTGGTGAGCGCGGGGGCGCGCGGGGGCGCGCGGGGCGAGGGGCGGGGCGCGCTGCCGCGGGCGGGCGGGGGAGCTCCGCGGCGTCTTCCGCAGGCCGGCCGCCAGCCTCTCTGGGGAGGAGACCAGAAAGGCTTCGCCTCTGAGCTCTGTGAGCTTCACGCTCCGGCCGTCGCCTTGAAGCGTCGCGGAAAGGAGGCGCGTTTGTGGGGTTTTTGCCGGGTTCGCTAGATAATTGCGCAGCTCTTGGTCCACTTCTCATTCATTTCCCCCACACATTAGCTCGTTATTTGTTGAGCGCCAACTAAGTCGACTCCAGAAATCAGTCTCGGGGGTGAAAAGTAGTCTCAAGGACCTCACAGGCCCGTAGACCTGCTGCGGTCTGCTGCTTCGTGCTAAGGAACTGAGCGAGGCCACCTCGTCATCCTCTGTGTACGCCTCTCAGCCTCTACCTGGTTAACCAACGGGCGGATGTTTGCTGGACGCAGAAGAGGTGCAACTCTTCCCAAATGGGGGCGGGGGTGAGGCAGAAGAAAATGAGTCAATGATTGTTAAAATTAACAAGGACACTACAGATCAATTTCTTCGTTTTACAAAGAAGGAAAGTAAAGTCCAGGGAAATCGTTGAATGAGCTTGTCAAGGTCACAACTACTCGTGAGACTCCTGAGTAGAACCCAAGTGTTCTGTCAGTCCAGTCCTATTTCTACTTTCTTTGGTCCGTACATTTAAAAATGTAACCCACGTGCCAGGGACATCTGTAGACCTAATGGCAAAGGTGGGAAGGTGGCAGTTTTCTGGATAAAAACCTAAGCAAAATACTCTCTGAGACAGGCTTACTGGAAATGTGCCACCAGTTAATTTTAAAATTATTCATTCTTGTGAATAGATAATGCATGCACATAATACAAAAATCAAGATAAGTTTCCCTCCCTCCTCTGACCCTGAGCCATTCGATTCCCTTCCCCAAAACAATTGTTACCTGATTTCAGAGACAGTCGAAGCATGGTGAATGGTAGATTTTAAAATAATCAACAGACTTCATGCATTCCTATGCCTATCTCTTAGTCATCGTAAGTTCAATTTTCCTCAGAGATCCCACCAAAATTACCTTTTTAAAAGGGAAGCAAGTCATCCTCAGCCTGGGTGCTCTACTACCCAATCCCCTCCAGCAGGACTGCAGAGTCTGTCATTATTTGTCCCTCTGCCCACCAGGGATCAACA
Source organism: Equus przewalskii (assembly GCF_037783145.1). Taxonomy (NCBI): domain Eukaryota; kingdom Metazoa; phylum Chordata; class Mammalia; order Perissodactyla; family Equidae; genus Equus; species Equus przewalskii. The sequence continues at coordinate 35,269,649 of NC_091849.1, read as the reverse complement.
GATTCTATGAAAGAGGTTTCTTGCCAGGATTATTGACCATTATGGCTCCCTCCCTACAACGGTCAGCTGCAGGAGCCTCAGGGCAATTTCTTGCATTTCATGCTTCTTTTCCCGGAGCACTCCAGCAGCTGATTAGATATCTGACATCAGCTATGTAAAACAAAACCTGCCTCATGCTCAGAGGCTCAGCATCCTTGTGAGCAATTCCTCAGTCCTGTTGAATGAGTTTTTGTTGAAAGCAAAAATTCATGCTCTAAAAAAAATGGCCTCTCCAGGGACGATGGAATAGTATTGTGTTTATCTTTCCCTGCCATGCTAAAAATGCAAGGCATATAAAAACAAAAGGAATTTTTAATTTTTAATTTTGAAATATTTTAGACTTACAAAAAAGTAACAAAAATAGTACAGAGAGTTCCCATATATCCTTCACTCAGCTTCCCCTAAGAGCCAATCCATACTTTTTTTTTGGATTTGGGGCCAATCCATACATTTTTTTTAAGTAAAACATTTTTATTTTGAGATGACTGTAGGTTAACATTCAGTTGTAAGAAATAACGCAAAGAGACCCTTGTACCTTTTCCCTAGTTCCCCCCAGTGGTATGTCATGCAAAACTTTAGGGCAATATTACAACCAGGATATTGATATACTCAGTATACAGAACATTTCTTCCTTTGTAATATGAATGCCTTTTATTTCCTTTTCTTACCTTATTGAGCTGGCTACAACTCCTGGCACTTTGTTTAATAGGACTGGTGAGAGCAGACATCCTTTCTTTGTTCCCATTTTAGGAGGAAAGCATTCAGTCTTTCATCACTAAGTATAATGTTCATTGTAGATTTTTTTGTGGATGCTCTTTATGAAGTTGAGGAAGTTCTCTTCTATGCCTATTTTTCTAAGAGTTTTTATCAAAAGTGAATGTTTAATTTTTTCAAATGCTTTTTTTATTGAAGTAACATTGGTTTATAACACTTTATGAATTTCAGTTATATCATTATATTTCAATTTCTGTGTAGATTACATCATGTTCACTGCTCAAAGACTAATTACCATCCATCACCATACACATGTGCCCAGTCACCCTTTTCACCCTTCTCCCTTGCTGCTTTCCTTCTGGTAACCACCAATCTATTCTCTGTATCTATGTGTTTGTTTGTTGATGGTGATGTTCTTATCTTCTATTTATGAGTGAGATCATATGGTACTTGATTTTCTCCCTCTTACTCATTTTGCTTAGCATAATACTCTCAAGGTCCATCCATATTGTCACAAATGGCAAAAGCCATCTTTTTTATAGCTGAGTAGTATTCCATTGTGTATGTATACCACATCTTCTTTATCATTTTGTCCCTTGAAGGGCTTGTCTTCCAAGTCTTGACTTGGCTATTGTGTCTATTGTGTCTTGGCTATTGTGAATAATGCCTCAGTGAACACAGGGGTGCATATATCTTTATGCATTTGTGTTTTCATGTTCTTGGGATAAATACCCAGCAGTAGAATTGTATGCTAGTTGTGGATCATATGGTATTTCTATTCTTAATTTTTTGAGGAATCTCCATTCTGTTTTCCATAGTGGCTGTACCAGTTTGCACTCCCAACAAGTATATAAGAGTTCCCTTTTCTCCATAGCCTCTCCAACACTTATTTCTTGTTAATTATAGCCATTCTGATGGACATGAGGTGAAATCTTATGGTAGTTTTGATTTGCATTTCCCTAATAATTAGTGATGTTGAACATCTTTTCACGTGCCTGTTGGCCATCTGTATATCTTCTTTGGAAAAATGTCTGTTCAGATCTTTTGCCCATTTTTTGAGTTGTTTGTTTTTTCATTGTTGAGATGTTTGAATTATGTATATATTTTGGATATTAACCCCTATCAGATATACGGTTTGCAAATATCTTCTCCCAATTGTTAGGTTGTCTTTTCGTTTTATTGATGGTTTCCTTTGCTGTGCAGAAGCTTTTTAGTTTGATGTAGTCCCATTTGTTTATTTTTTCTATTGTTTCCCTTGCCTGGTCAGACATGGTATTTGAAAATATGCTGCTAAGACTCATGTCAAAGAGCATATTGCCTATGTTTTCTTCCAGAAGTTTTATGGTTTCAGGTCTTACACTCAAGTCTTTAATCCTTTTGAGTTAATTTTTGTGTATGGTGTAAGATAGCGGTCTACTTTCATTCTTTTGTGTGTGGCTGTCCAGTTTTCCCAACACCATTTATTGAAGAGACTTTCCTTTCTCCATTGTACATTCTTGGCTCCCTTGTCAAAAATTAGCTGTCTATAGATGTGTGGGTTTATTTCTGGGCTCTCGATTCTGTTCCATTGATCTGTGTGTCTGTTTTTGTGCCAGTACCATGCTGTTTTGATTACTATAGCTTTGTAGTATATTTTGACATCAGGGAGTGTGATACCTCCAGCTTCGTTGTTTTTTCTCAAGATTCCTTTGGCTATTTGGGGTCTTTTGTTGTTCCATATAATTTTAGGATCCTTTCTTCTATTGCTGTGAAAAGTGTCGTTGGAACTTTGATAGGGATTGCATTGAATCTGTAGATTGCTTAAGGAAGTATGGACATTCTAACTATGTTAATTCTTCCAATCCAACAGCATGGAATATCTTTCTATTTCTTTGTGTCTTCTTCAATTTCTTTCAACAATGTTTTATAATTTTCAGTGTACAAGTCTTTCACCTCTTTGGTTAAATTTATTCCTAGGTTGCAATCATAAATAGGATTAAAGTCTTAATTTCTCTTTCTGGTACTTCATTGTTAGTGTTTAGAAGTGCAACTGATTTTTGTATGTTGATTTTGTATCCCACAACTTTACTGTATTCATTTATTATTTCTAAAAGTTTTTTGGTGGATTCTGTACGGTTTTCTATACATAAAATCATGTCATCTGCAAATAGTGATGGTTTCACTTCTTCCTTTTCAATTTGGATCCCTTTTATTTCTTTTTCTTGTCTGATTGTTCTGGCTAGGACTTCCAATAAGATGTTAAATAAGAATGATGAAAGTGGGCATCCCTGTCTGGTTCCTGTTCTTAGAGGGATAGATTTCAGTTTTTCTCTGTTGAGTATATTTGCTATGGGTTTGTCATATATGGCCTTTATTATGTTGAGGTACTTCCCTTCTATAGCCATTTTTTTCAGAGTTTTTATCATAAATGAAGGCTGTATCTTGTCAAATGCTTTCTCTGCATCTATTGAGATGATCATGTGATTTTTATTCTTCATTTGGTTAATGTGGTGTATCATATTGATTGATTTGTGGATGTTGAACCATCCCTGCATCCCAGGAATAAATCCCATGTGATCATGGTGTATGATCTTTTTAATGTATTGTTGTATTTGATTTGCTAGTATTTTGTTGAGGATTTTTGCATCGATGTTCATCAGTGATATTGGCCTGAAATTTTCTTTTTTTCTGTTCTCCTTTTCTGGTTTTGGTATCAGGGTAATGTTGGCCTCATAGAATGAGTTAGGAAGCTTCCCTTCCTCTTCAATTTTTTGGAAGAGATTGAGGATAGGCATTAAAGTCTTCTTTGAATGTCTGGTAGAATTCACCAGGGAAGCTGTCTGGTCCTGGACTTTTATTTTTGGGGAGGTTTTTGATTAATGTTTTCATCTTCTTACTGGTGATTGGTCTATTCAAATTCTTTATTTCTTCTTGATTCAGTTTTGGAGGGTTATATGATTCTAAGAATTTATCCATTTCTTCTAGATTATCCAATTTGTTGGGATATAGCTTTTCATTGTATTCTTTTACGATCTTTTATATTTCTGAGGTGTACATTGTAATTTCTCCTCTTTCATTTCTGATTTTATTTATTTGAGCCTTCTCTCCTTTTTTCTTGGTGAGTCTAGCTAAAGGTTTGTCAAATTTGTTTGTCTTTTCAAAGAACCAGCTCTTAGTTTCATTGATTTTTTTCTTTTGTGTTTTTAGTCTCTATTTCATTTATTTTTCTTGTCTTTTCTTTTCTTTTTTGGCAAGGAAGATTGGCCCTGAGCTAACATCTGTTGCTAATCTTCTCTTTTTGCTTGAGGAAGACTATGCTGAGCTAACATCCATGCCAAATGCCTCTATTTTGTATGTGGGACGCCACCATAGCATGGCTTGATGAGCAGTTTGTAGGTCTGTACCTGGGATCCTGTGAACCCCAGGCCACTGAAGAGGAGCTGCATGAACTTAACCACTATGCCACCAGGCTGGCCGCTTGATGGCTTTCTTTAGTATTATGTTTAGGTTCCTTTCTCTTAATGTGTTGTGTATTTTACTATAGGTTTCTGGTTTGCGATTACCATGAGGTTCATATATAATAACCTACATATATAGCAATCCATATTAACTTGATGGTCTCTTAAGTTTGACCTCTTGCTAAAAGCTCTATTCTTTTACTCCCCTCCTCCAACATTTTATGTTTTTGATATCATATTTAATTTCTTTTTCATGCCTGTGTATCCATTACCTTCTTATCACGGAAACAGATAATTTTAGTACTTTCATCTTTTGACCTTCATATTAGCTTCATAGGTGGTTGATATGCTACTTTTACTGTCTATTTGCCTTTACCAGTGGTTTACTGTTTTGGGGGGGGGGGGTTGATAATTTTCTTATTCCTATTTGTAGTCTTTTGTTTTCCACTTAAATAAGTCCCTTTAGCATTTCTTGTAAGGCTGGTTTATTGGTGATCAACTCCTTTAGTTTTTGCTTGTCTGGAAAACTCTTTATCTCCCCTTCCATTCTGAATGATAACCTTACTGGGTAGAGAATTCTTGGCTGTAGGTTCTTCCCTTTCAGCATTTTAAATATATCATGCCACTCCCTTCTAGCCTTAAGTTTTCTGCTGAGAAGTCAGTTGATAGCCTTACGGGATTTCCTGTGTATGTAACTTGTTGCCTTTCTCTTGCAGCTTTTAGGATTCTCTATCTTTAATTCTTGACCTTTTAATTATAATGTGTCTTGGTGTGGGCCTCTTTGGGTTCACCTTGTTTGGTGCTATGCTTCCTGAACCTGGAGGTCTGTTTCCTTGCTTAGATTTTTTTGTGGATGCTCTTTATCAAGGTGAGTAAGTTCTCGTCTATGCCTATTTTCCTGAGAGTTTTTATCAAGAATAAATGTTTAATATTTTCAAATGCTTTTTCTGCACTGAATGCTATGTTCATGCGATTTTTCTTTAGCCTGTTTAACATGGTGGATTATACTGACTAATCTTCAAATACTGAACCAGCCTGCCTCCCTGGAATAAACCTCATTTGGACATGGTGTATAATTTCTTTCATATACTGCTGAATTCTATTTGTTAATATTTGGTTAAGAATTTATATATATTTCTTTGATGGCTAATGATATTGAGCATCTTTTCATGTGCATATGGACCATTTATCTATCTTCTTTGGAGAAGAGAAATGTCTATTTTGATACCTTGTCCATTTTTAAATTGGGTCGTCTTTTCATTATTGAGTTGTAATAGCTCTTTTTATATTCTAGCTACAAGTCCCTTATCAGATATATTATTTGCAAAAATTTTCTCCTATTCTGTGAGTTGTCTTTTTATTTTCCTGATGATGTCCTTTGAAGTGCAAAAATTTTTAATTTTGATGATATCCAGTTTATCTTTCTTTTGTTGCTGTGCTTTTGGTGTTATATCTAAGAAATCATTGCCTGATCCAAGGTCACGAAGGTTTACACCTGTGTTTTCTTCTAAAGGTTGTATAATTTTAGCTCTTACATTTAGCGCTTTGATCCATTTTGAGTTAATTTTTGTATATGGTGTGATGAAGGGGACCAACTTCATTATTTTGCATGTGTATATCTAGTTGTCTTAGCATCATTTGTTGAAAAGAATACTCTTTTCCCATTGACTTGTCTTGGTGAAAATAAATTGCCAATAAAAGTAAGGGTCTGTTTCAGAACTCTCAATTCTATTCCATTCATCTATATGTCTATCCTTACACTGGTAACACAGTGTCTTGATGCGTGTAGATTTGTAATGTCTTAAAATAAGGAATCTAGTGTTTTTTTAATGTAAACCTCTCTTTATAGCTTTTACTTGTACAGTGTTGTTGCTCTAGTTACTACATTATGTAAACGTACCTTATATAGTCCACTGGGATTGCCATTTACCAGTTCAAGTCAAGTATAGAAACTTTACCTCCCTGTATGTCCTTTTTCTCTCCTGTAGGTCTAATTATCTTAAATATTTTCTCTACATACTTTTAGAGCTACATCAATCAGGATCTGGGCTTCAACCATCAACATAATTTAGAAAAATTCATGAAAAATAAAGTCTGTGTACTTACCCATATTTTTCCTTACTGTATTCATTCTTCTTTCCTAATGTTATAAGATTGATTCACTTATCGTTTCCTTTCTATTTAAAGAATTTTTTAGCCATTCTTTTAGGGTAGGTCTGCTGGCAATAAATTCTCATTTTCTTTCATTGGAGAATGTCTTTATTTCCCATTCATTCCTGAAGCATATTTTCACTGGATATAGGATTCCGGGCTGATAGTTCTTTTTGGTTTGTTTGTTTTTCAAAGATTGGCACCTGAGTTAACAACTGTTGCCAATCTTTTTTTTTTTAATTGCTTTTTATCCCCAAATCTCCCCAGTACATAGTTGTATATTTTAGCTGTGGGTCCTTCTAGTTGTGGCATGTGGGATGCCACCTCAACATGGCCCAGTGAGCAGTGCCCTGTCCGCGCCCAGGATCCAAACCAGTGAAACCCCGGGCCACCAAAGCAGTGCGCAAGAACTTAACCACTCAGCCATGAGACCAGCCAAGACTTTCCATTTCTTCTACTTCTTTCAAGCATGTTCATAATTACTCATTTTTACAATGGCTGCTCTAAAATCTTTGTCAAATAATTCTTGCATCTCTGTCATCTTGGTGTTGACATTTATGAATTGCCTTTTTAAATTCAGTTCGAGATCTTTGGTTCCTGGTACGATGAGTGATTTTAGATTGAAACCTGTACATTTTCATATTATGTTCTGAGACTCTGGATCTTATTAAAACTCTCCATTTTGCTGGCTTTTTCTCATAACAGTGTGACAGGGGAAGGGAGAGGTGCCCTCTTGTTACTGTCAGGTAGAGAGATAAATCCAGGTTGCCCAGTTAGCCCCCTTGGACACTCAAGGGAAGGGTTCCTCATCACTGCTGGGCTAAGGTGGGAGTTCTGGCTCTCAAGTAGACCTCAACTAGTACTTCCCTAGCTGGGAACGGCAGAGTGCCTTGTTAGAGCTCCCCACAAGGCCTCCACTGACATGGGGGTGGTTTATAGCCTCATTACCACTGGGCAGTGGTGAAAGTCCTTAAGGTCCAGACTAAGCCTCTTCCGACACTACCTCAGTCAGGAGGGGGCAATGCCTTGTACTGCCAGATGGGGATGATAATCCCAGCTCTTCTCTGATACCACTCCAAGGAGGGGTTTGGGGAACGTCATCACAGCCTCATGAGGGTGGAAATCTAAGCTCCATACTTGGTCTTTGTGACATGGGTTGGAGTAGGGCCACAGTTTTATTCTGTGGTGTTTAGCTGGAGTAGAGTGGTTATTGTCTGAAAATTTTCTGTCTTGCTAAGCTGCCTCTTTTCTGGTCTTTTGGCCAAAGAAAGCAGACTTTTCTTGGGGTGGTTTTTGTCTGTTGCCCATTGGTGCTTTTTGGTTGCCAGCTTCTTCATCTCCAAGTCTGGGATGTATGAGGCAAAAAAGAAAAGGCAGAGAATTCCTTACCTTTGGGTCCCAAGTTCCCTAGCAGGTCTGCCTTCTTCTCTTTATCTTTCAGGGTCTTCTTATGTTCGGTTTATATACATATATATACACATACATACATAATTATTCATTCCAGGGTTTTACTTGTACCTAGCAGTAGGAATAGGGAAAAGTACATCTAGTCCATCTTTCTGGAAGCAGAAGTCCATACATAATTTTTAAGACTTTTTATTTTGAAATAATAGATTCACAGAAAGTTGTAAAGATAATACAGAGAAGTCCAGTGTACCCTTCACTCACCTTCCTGCAACGGTTACATCTTACATAACTATAGTACAACATAAAACCCAGGAAGTTGATATTGGGGTGTGTGTGTATAATTCTGTCATTTTATCACTTGTGTAACTACTACCACAACCAAGACAGAGAACTATTTCATCACCACAAAGATCTCCCTCATGCTACCCCTTTATAGTCATTTCCTGCTGCCCCTGCCCCCAACACCATTCCTAATCTCTGGCAACTACTAATTTGCTCATTTTGATAATTTTGTCATTTATATGGATGGAATCACGCAGTATGTGACTTTTTCCACTTAGCATACTGCCCTTGAGATCGATCCAAGTTGTATATCAATAATTCATTCTTGGGGCCAGCCCTGTGGCCAAGTGGTTAAGTTCGAGTGCTCTGCTCTAGCGGCCCAGGGTTTCGCCAGTTTGAATCCTGGACACAAACATGGCACCGTTCGTCAAGCCATGCTGAGGCGGCATCCCACATGCCACAACTAGAAGGACTCACAACTAAAAATACACAACTATGTACTGGGGGGCTTTGGGAGAAAAAGGAAAAATAAAATCTTTAAAAAATCATCATCATCATCATCATTCATTCTTTTTCATTGCTGAGTCATATTCTGCCATCCATACATTTTTAAAACACCTAGCTGAATGACTTTATTTCAGACCCAGGACTTCCCTCACCTGCTTGGCAGGATGGCCACATCTCTTAATTCATGATTAAATATTCATTTTTATAAAGTGTGCTATGTATGGAACAAAAGGACATACACAATGCCCAAAGAAAGATAAGACTATGCAAACAAGAAAAGGTAATTTTATAGAAAACTTAAGAGCAAGAGGGTTGAGTAGCAAAGATATGTTCTGTCTATAAGGATTCTTGAAAGTAGTTTCTAGTTTGTGCTAGCTATGACTTTTAAAAACAACTTTCTTGAGGGATGACTGACATACAACAAAGTGCACATATTTAAAGTGTACAATTTTGAGTTTTGACATGTATACACACCTGGGTGAAATCATCACAACTGAGACGATGAACATCTCCATCATTCTCAATGGTTCTGGCTGTTTTGAGCTCCACTGGTATCCCTGCTGTTTCTCCAAAATAGTAAGTAGACTTCCACTTCAGGGTCTAGAAAGCCTGTCCCTAGACATCTGTACCACACCATCACTTCCTTCATTTCTTTCCCGCAGAGTCATTCCTGATCTGTCACTCCCTATGCCCCTCACATGCTTTATTTTTCTTCATGGCATGTACCACCCAACATTGGTATTTTTTATTTGTTTATTGTCTGACTTCCTCTTTAGAATGTAAGCTCCATCAGAAGAGTGGCTTTGTTTTATTACTGTGTTCCCATCACTAAGAACAGTGTCCAAACTCAGAGCAATATTAACAGAATGGCAGACCTGAGGCGTTTTTCTAAGAGGATGAGTTCAACAATATTACTCTCCTCCTTGAGCGTCTCTTTGTATCAGTCAGGTTAGGTTTAGCTGCATACAGGAGAAAACTCAAAATAATGCATAACTTTGATTAAAAAAAGATGTTTATTTCTCTTTCACATAAAAGAAGTCTAAGGGCCAGAATGGTGGCACAGTGGTTAAGTTCACGCACTCCGCTTCGGCAGCCAGGTGTTCATGGGTTCAGATCCTACATACAGACCTAGCACTGCTCATCAAGCCACATTGTGGCAGCATCCCACATAAAATAGAAGAAGACTGGCACAGACGTCAGCTCAGCAACAATCTTCCTCAAAAAAAAAAAAGAACTCTAAGGTAGGCAGTACACAGCAGCTCTTCAATCACGAGGGACCTAAGTTCCTTCTATCTTGCCACCATCCTTACTTGCTAATTTGTGGTCTAAGATGTTGCTTACATTTCAAACATCATATCCACATTCCTGTCAATAGGAAAGAAAAAGGACAGAAAATTGCCATATGGCCTTACCTAGCTACAAGCTATGGGAAATGGGCTATTCATTGTAGATGGCCATGGACCCAGATAAAAATTAAGGGTTGTTATTATCACAGACAGTTATAGACACTGAGGTGGGCAATTAGTAATGTCTGCCTGCCACTCCAGGCTCTACTGCATTACTCTTCTTTTTGTCCCTCTTTACATGCTTCACTCTATCAACAGAGGCCATAAAAGGGATGAAAAGGGGGAAAATGTAGCATTTGAGTATAGAGGTAAAATTCTTTGTCCTTTTACTTCTCTATTTTTTCAACAACCATTGCCCAAAAGTACTAGGATGTAATGTACAGGCAAAGAAAATAGGGGAAGGATTAGGAGACCTGTTTCTCAGGGTTGTTGTGAAAGCTGATTAAGTACTTAGAAACGGGTTTGAGATGTTGACTTCCTATGCTATGTTCAAAGTCTTATCATTAGATAAGGACATAACTCAATGGGCTTTTCTTAATTGGGAGCTGGGGAAAGATACCTATTCAAAAGGAACAAATATGGAGAAATTGGACAATCACTTTGGTGGGTGATCAAAATTACTATCACCAATGAGGGGCAGATGGACCCTGTGTGCCTGCCTACAGATGTGACAGCCTAGGGACACAACTGAGGACACGACCAGAATATAATCATGAGGAAACATCAGGCAAACTCAATGAGGAGTAAGGAACATTCTATTAAACAAAAGCTGGGGAGATTGACAGTGTCATAAAAGACAAAGAAAGGCTAAGCAATTGTTCTAGATTAAAGGAAACTAGAGAGTTGTGACCAAAAACAAAGTACACGATTCCAGAGAGGATCCTGTACAGGAAAGGGAAAAAAGTACAAGGACAATGTTGGATCAATGGACAAAAATAAAATATGGTGGGTAGATTAAATTATTGAATCAAGGTTCAAACACCTGAGCCTGACTGAGCCATCCAACCAGAATTTTCTAAGCTTGATAATTAAACCATGGTTGTGTAAGAGGATGTACTTATTCTTGGGAAATACACACGAGTCACAAGTATTTATGATAAAGGGCATGATATAAGCAACTTACTCTCAAATGGTTCAGAAAATAAAAAGAAAGGATATATTTAGAGAGAGAGAAAAAAATAATAACAAAGCAAATGAGATGAAATGCTAACAAGAGGTGATTCTGGTCAAAGGGCATATAAGTGCTCTTTGTACAGTTCTTGCAACTTCTCTAAAGTTTGAAATCCCCTCCAATCCCTAAAGAGCAAGGACAGTCAGTAAGCAACATTCAGACTGCTTTATTCCTGCGTCTGTCTGATGAACTATTCTACATGTTGTATTTGATTCTGTGCCAGAAAGTCTAACCCCTAAGCTTTCAACTGGGCAGGAAAGAAATGTTTCCAATTAGTTAATATTTATTAAGGTTTTCATGAAAAACAATATACCAGGCAAGCCTTCAGGACACCTGTGTCAGAGAAACCTAAAGTACACCAGGCTTTTCTCTTCTCTTCACCAAATGTATCTAGGATCCTCAAAGATACCATCTGACGGAGCTATGTAATCGGGACAAACACTTAATCACCACTGGACTTTTTCCATATAGGATGACCAAATTAGCCTGTGGCTCTACGCAAGGATCCCATTTCTCATGCAGCTTGGAATCAAGGGGATTGGTATTCTGACAAACCATTAAAGCCACAGCAGTGGAAATGATGACAGCTTGGACTTTGAACTCCTGATGGCTTTATCTGCTCACAGCAAAGGAAGCAAGTATGTTACCCCATCTACACTGACTTCTTCAATTCTTCACATCTAGTGGTACTCTTGTTTGTACCTATACAAACTCTCGCATTATAGTTGACTCATATTTTAGAATTAAAACCAGATGTCTACAGGCATAAATCAATAGTTTGTCGTCTTCATAGCCTCTTACAAAGGAAATGTCTTATAATCATTTTAATAATAGTTCATCCTAGAAGGAATAAAAACACAAAAAGAACCTTCTTGGAATGATTTATTCCTATTTTTGTTCATTGTAGTTAAAGCTTGTCCAACTTTTAAGTCATGGTATTGTTTTCCTTAAACTACGTAAAATACTTTCTTCAAAGACTAGAAATGTTTCTAGAATGGATATTCAACCTCAAAAACACACTTTAGAAAAAGCTTCCTTTTAGGAAGACTTGGGTTGTTCCTAACTACCTGAGGCTGTTTTAAAAACCTAAATAGCTATCTGTGGGCTTTCTGTGTATACACCTGAGCCTGACTGTGGGCTTTCTGTTTATACACCTCAGCCTGACTGAGCCATCCAACCAGAACTTGCTGAGTCTCATGTAAGCTCAGTTGGCAAGCTTTCCCCTAACAAACTCTTAGGTCTGCAGCAGGTTTTAATAACAAATCTGAGCCATAAAAGTCAGATATATAAACTATCATTTCTAAGACTTAAGTCCTTCTTAAAAAGATGTGACGCCGAGAAACTAAAAAGCAACAAGTAGTCCTGGCAAAGGCTCAGATTAGGAAGCTGACAGCTTTTACAGAGGCTGAGCATAAAGATCATCTCTTTGTCAGGATTTCTATTTCAGATCTCTTTTTTACCTAGATAAGGTTGTTTATTTGCCTAAATTAGCCCCTCTTCAAAATATTCACAAGTTTCTAAAAAAAAAAGGAAACCCACCTATTGCCATTTCAATTTCTAGCTACAAATCTTTTAAAAATTATAGACACACACATACATACAGAGTTATATTCTTGAGTAGAACAGATCCCTAAGACAGAGTTTGCCAAACCCACTAATAATCAAAATTCCCTAGGGAGCTTTCCTAAAATGCAAATTTCCTAAGCCCCACTCCAAATATATTGAGTCAAAATCTGGAATCTGGGGCCGGCCCTGTGGCAGAGCGGTTAAGTTCACATGCTCCACTGCAGTGGCCCAGGGTTTCGCTGGTTCGGATCCTGGGCGCAGACATGGCACCGCTCATCAGGCCACGCTGAGGCAGCGTCCCACGTGCCACAACTAGAAGGACCCAGAACTAAAATATACAACTATGTACTGGGGGGATTTGAGGAGAAAAAGCAGAGAGAAAAACAGAAAGATTGGCAACAGTTGTTAGCTCAGGTGCCAATCTTTAAGGAAAAAAAATAAAATAAAATCTGGAATCTTTAGTTTGAAAAAGGTCCCCCATGATTCTGATCATCAACCAGGTTGTAAACTGCTGGTTTAGGGCACCCTCTGCCATAACATCACTATAACAACAACCTCAGGTGGCAAAGGTGATTTGTCGTGTTTTTTAAACAATGATTCAAAATCCAAACGCTACAAAAAGGTGACAAGGCTTTCTCCTTCATCCCTGTCCTCTAGCCAACCATTCATCCTTCATGAGCAACCAATATTACCAGTTGCTTATCTGCCCTTCCAGAGATCCTTTAAGCATACACAGGCACATACGGATATTTCCTTTAAAAAAGGACAGCAGTGAACAATACATTGTTATGTGAATAAACTGAGGTGCAGAACAATGTGTGTCTTGGAGATCTTTCCCCATTAGTACGTAGAGCTTCCTTATTCTGTTTTAATCTGCATGGTATATCCCATTTTGTGGATATATCGTACTTAACAAATCATTCCCCTTTCACTGGATATCTATGTTATTTCCAGTCTTTTGCTGCAATGCATAATCTTGTCATTTAGCACATGTGCAAGTCTATCTAGAGGATAAATTCCTAGATGTGGAAATGCTATGTCAAAGAATATAGGTATTGTAATTCTGACAGATATTGCCAAGTTGCCCTCCCTGGAGGTTATAACAATTTTCACTCCCATTTTCAATGTGAAATAGGAGTTTAGATTTTACACTGAGCTAAACATGAACCAAAGCCAATGGTTTACTTCCTAGGTGCTTCCCTGAAAAATTCTACGTTAGCCCAGTGATATAACAATGATAGTCTGAAGACACCTTCTATACCATGGAAATCTGTATAATTTTACCATGGCTATTAGAAAGTTTTCTGGGGCCGGCCTGGTGGCGCAGCGGTTAAGTGCACACAATCCGCTTCAGCAGCCTGGGTTCACTGGTTCGGATCCTGGGTGCAGACATGGCACCGCTTGGCAAGCTGGCATGCTGTGGTAGGCGTCCCACAGATAAAGTAGAGGAAGATGGGCACGGATCTTAGCTCAGGGCCAGTCTCCCTCAGCGAAAAGAGGAGGACTGGCAGCAGTTAGCTCGGGGCTAATCTTCCTCAAAAAAAAAAGGAAAGTTTTCTGATTATTTGAAACCCAAGAAAAAGAGGAGCTGAGAGAAAGAAGAAGCTGAAGTTAAGGCAATTCTTGCCATTTTTGGCTGACATGCATTCACTGTGAAGTCTTTTTCCCTACTTCAGCATAAAAGACTTAAAATCTTTCACTTACTAGACAAAGTAGTATTCACATGAAAAATTAACCAACTGTGCTGTTTATTATTTTAATCAACAAAAGCTCTACAAGTGTGAGATTTACCCAAGTCTTGTACAAGAGAACTTTACTAAATAAAGGCAGGGTGCCCAAAGGGATCTACTCTATAGCTAAGGGAAAAGAATGTCATGCAGAGGGCATGCTAAAGAGAGAATGAGCCAGAGAAACACAACTGAAATGCTTCATCTCCTTTATAATACACGAAGAATACAGAGGAGAGAAAAAAAGGAACACATTTTTAACTAAAAGAGCTGACAATTTTATTTTCACATTTCACAATACAAATGAAAACCGCTGCTTTTTTTGTCCCACCACTCCCCTCCAAAATGATTCTCTCTTTGATGGGATAGGGAGCAAGTCTTCCTTGTCAGGCTGTGAGAAAACACCCAGAGTCACAGCACCATGATCTCCTGGTGAAGTAGAACAAGTAATATAAAACGATAGAAAGAGGCTCCCCTCTCTCCTTATCTGTCTGGTCGAGTCATTCCTGGACGAGTGGGTACCATCATGGGACGGGCAGGTGGTCTCATCATTGGGGGCCCGGGCATCATTGGCATGTGGCCTCCCATAGGTGGCCTCATTCCAGGAGCTACAGGACAAAATAAAGAAAAGGAAAAAGGAGAGTCAGAAAATACTACTTATGAGAGAGCTTGATGGGACTTTCTAATTAAAGACAAAAAAGTAGCCCCCCCTGCAAAATGCTGGAAAAAAGACATACTGGACAGAAGAAATGCAACAAATCCATCACATCTGTCAATTACTTAGACATTCTCAAACAAAAAACAAAAAGGTCAACACAAGAACCATATGGGAATCATGATCTAATGATAGTAAGGGGGAAACTATTAATAGACTGTTTGCCAGAAACCACCACTGCTTTCCAGATACTAGTTCCCTAAACTGATCTTTTTTACTCACTCAGGGAAATTCTCAACTAAGTCACATGTTATTCAGTCAGCTCTTTTAATTAGCTCTATCCACCATATAACCAGGAGCTATTCATGGATGTACACAGGCACAGAGGACAGTCTTACCACTAAGCGTTTGGTCGGAGCTGTAGGAAAGGTGAGCAGGAGGCCCATGCTGGGAACCTGTCAGTAACCATACTTAGCTCAAGTCAAGAAAAATAACAGGCAATAATGTGATTTATAACAATCAGCACACACACAAAAATCTGATTTTTCTAACGCATTTTAGGAAGTATTAATGAATTTTTTAAAGTGTCTCATCAATACATCAGCCAAATAAATGAGCCAGGGAAGGGAGGGCAAGCAGAGAGGTGGAGGATGGGGAGGAACACAGGCAGTTTCACAGAACTGGTAATGTTCTACTTCCTCAGCTGGGTGTTGGGTTCACAGGTATTCATTCTATTATGCCTCATTTTCATGTTACATATTGTCTTTCTAAACATCAAATTTTAGGGGGCAGGCCCTGTGGCCTAGTGGTTAAGTTCAGCGTGCTCCACTTTGGCGGCTGGGTTTGCAGGTTCAGATCCCATGCACGGACCTACACCACTTGTCAGCCATGCTGTGGTAGCGACCCACATATAAGGTGGAGGAAGACTGGCATGGATGTTGTTAGCTCAGGGCTAGTCCTCCTCAAGCAAAAAAAGAGGAAGACTGCCAACAGATGTTAGCTCAGAGCTAATCTTCCTCAGCAAAAAGGAAAAAATAAAATTTTACCTATTTATTTTTAAGTAAATCGTTTTGATTAAAGGCTTGCAATAAATGGTTCAAGAGAAAACTATATTCACATCTGAATATAGCCTATCACAAAAAGTAAAATACAAGTATATAAAAGACACAAAATCCAACAGGTACAGAATTTTTTTAAGATCAATTTCAACAAGAACAGTGAATACTAAACTTATAAATATCTTATTAAAAAATCCCAGCATAGCATAACCTATATTCAGCATTTCTTAGAGAAAACTGATCTAGACCAAAGATTGAAAACAAGGGACCTATAAACTTGTTTTCTTTGGTCTCCAAAGTGCATTTAATTTTAATTAGTTGGCAACTAATAAGTCTAATTACTAATAAGTCAGTCTAGATTCCTTTTTTCAACTTTTTATTGTGGAAATGTCCAAACATCCACAAGAATAGGAAAAAAGTATAATGAACATCCATGTACCCATCATCCAGCTTTCACAATCATCCACCCATGGCCAACTTTGTTTATCTTATCCCCATCCATTCTTATCCCTGCCCAACCCCCAAATACTCAATTATTTTAATGCAAATTCCATAATCTTACTATTTTATCCTCGTTAAAGACAATATAAGTGGAGAAGTGGAAACACCAAGCCTGCATTCTCAAATGTCAACCACAGGCTGAAGCTGAGTTCTAGAAGCCTTCTTTAGATGTCATATATTCCCCAGTCACCACAACCCTAACCCCTCCAGGAATTTGAATTTGTGACCCTGATTTAAGAATGCAAAAGAAGCCATCCAAGTCACTTTGAATGTGTTTTGGGTTCACAAGCCAGTAAGGCAGGAACTCTTTTTATCTATACTCTCCCACCCCTCTAAGTGATAGCCACAGCAAGCACACTGAATGCTTCTGGCTGGGAAGCAACTCTTATACCTTTCTTTGCACCTTGTCTTACCAGCTGAATTGTAGGCTTCTCATGTCAGCTGTATTTACTCTAATTACATAATTTATTCTTCAAACCAACAAAATATGAGTGTGAAAAAACAACTGCTTCTCTAAAACTAAGTTGATACTTAGACTGAGGCAAATCATCCCTAAAAGGTGCTCACAGATTTGGTAGGTGAGACGATCATAAAAGACTGGAACTAGAGTGCCTCACAAGGTCTCTAACCACTTCAAAGAAAATGAAACTACAGCTGGTAAAGGATGCATTATGGGTAGTTTATTGGTTCATGCAAGAAGTATATGGTGTTCCAATTAGGAGACTCGTTCTCAAAGCAACGGCCCTGACAAAGTATCAGAAAAATTTGCAAATTAATGTACATTTAAGTTTATGTTAAAATGCTTGAGGTGTAAGTTTTTTTCCCCCGTCCTGAATAAAAGACTACCACGCCTAAGACCCTTTTCATGTACTAATTTGGCCTAGTTAAGCTGCAAGACTAAATCAGCAATAGGAGGTAGCTCTGTTCCAAATCAAAACTGAGAAAAGTAGCAGCACAAGTATATATCCACCCTTCCCTCTATCCTCCAGCGGAACAAGCTCATCTATCTTTCTCTTCGTTATAAAAGGCCACAAGTCAGGAGAAGTCAAGGAAACAGGAGGGAGGGAGAAGAAGAAAAAAAGAGGCAGCCTTACCCCGCTTTTAGTAGCACATGCTCTTTGGATACCATCCAATTAGAGTGATAAACCAAATATTTCTTTTTCTTTATCATTACAGATTCACCAAATGTAATTTGTTGCAATAACACATTTAGACAGCTAATTAAGAATTCCATTTAAATGGAGAATTACAAGACAATGGAGCATCCTAGAAGGAAAGAGATTCAAACTTACCAGGTCCCACTGGCATCATCCCAGGAGGAGGAGGACCCATCATTGGCATCATGGGCGGACCTCCCATATGAGGTGCTGGCATCATACCAGGGCGAGGAGGACCCGCTGAAATAAAGAATGGGGCCTGAGGTTAAGATATACTTATATATTACCATTTTCTGTTCTTAATGAAACAAATAGGGTCTTATGATCTGGTCCAAATTCTGTAACAAAAGACTCCTCATGGTTTCTTTTCTAACAGAAGATTCAAAAAAATCAGCATGCCACAAATCTTCAGTTACTCTATGACCAAAAAGCAAGAACAAGCCTGCCTAGATAGAAGTATAAAATTAAGTCAGGCTCCTCAGGTTAAAAAAATTCTAAGAGAGTTTAATTTTTAAAAAGGGGGTATTATACCTTCTGCAGAGCTCCTAAGAAAAAAGCTGATGTACATAAGCCGCAAGTACCTAATTTCAGATCTTTAAGAAAAAAAAAATCAAAACCTAGGTTTAAAAGATTCTTTGGAAATACAAACATGTATATGCAGAAGTATTCCTAACAGTATCATTTACAATAGCAACAATTTGGAACAACTTACATGTCCAACAACAAGAAAAGGTGAGGTGAATTACGGTACATTCATACCATAGACCTCTGCTGTTAAAAATAATGGAGTTGAGATGCTGGCCCGGTGGCACGGTGGTTAAGTTTGCATGCTCCCCTCAGTGGCCCAGGGTTCAGAGGTTTGGATCCTGGGCACAGAGATATACACTGCTTGTCAAGCCATGCTGTGGCAGCATCTCACATACAAAGTAGAGGAAGACTAGCACAGATGTTAGCTCAGGGACAATCTTCCTCAAGCAAAAAGAAGAAAGATTGGCAATAGATGTTAGCTCAGGGCCAATCTTCCTCACTAAATAATAATAATAATAATAATAATAATAATAATAATAATAGTGGACTTGAGTGCCAGCCAGTCAGGATAGAGAGAGAGAGGTGACCTGGGAGCTGCTGTGAGCAGAGACCTGACCAGGTCCCAGGATGGCAGAAGCCCAGGAAGGCTTTGGTGGGCCATGAGCGGTCCACCTGCATTAGTGTGCAAATATTATAAACAGCCTACAGAGAATACAGAGAAATGTATTTATACCCATGATTACTCATAGGATTGAGTTTAGGTCTGAGTTTAATTTCAATCTGAACCCTCCCAGGAAAGTCAAAGAACTTAAAACCTAGTTACTCAATCTCCTCCTGTCTGCCATGCAGAAACAGCAAAACTCCAAAGAGAAGAGGCCTTTGATCTACTTCACTTTCGACTATCCAATTCCCATCATTCACAAGATACATATATTGGTATTAGGTAGGTTAGAAAATAGGAAGAAAGACTGAGGAGTTTACCAGCTACTTCAATCCTCCAGTGTTGTGTTCGCAACAATAAATAATGTACTCAGCAATACCTCTTCATATATGAGCTCATCTAATCACAGGTACATTCTGAGCTTTCCACTGAATCTGTCTCAGATCCACGCCTGGGATGCCACAAATACAATATCCTACTAATAATGCAATCAGAAGATAACTCTAAAGATCCTTCAGAAATTATACCACTAAAGTTGTTTTCTATTACTATCTATGTATTCATTCAATGAGCATTTGAAAGCCAACTGTGAGATAATCTAGCAAAATCAAAAAATAACCTGGGGGCCAGCCCAGTGGTGTCATGGTTAAGTTTGCCTACTCTGCTTCAGCAGCCCAGGGTTCGCAGCTTCGGATCCCAGGTGCGGACCTAGCACTGCTCATCAAGCCACACTGTGGCAGCCAGCCACAAAAAATAGAGGAAGATTGGCACAGATGTTAGCTCAGTGACAATCTTCCTCAAACAAAAAGAGGAAGACTGGCAACGAATGTTAGCTCAGAGCCAAGCTTCCTCACCCAAAAAAAGATAATCTGCCCAGTTACACCCCTTAAGATAAAAACTTCATAAACTTACGGAGACTAGGAGGAGGTGGGATCATTGCCCCTGCAGGAGGAGGAGCAGAGAATGGAGTCGGAGGTATCTTTCCTTGTTGAAATGCAGCGGCTTTGGAGAGAGTGAGAAAAAAAAAGCACACACAGTGAATAAGAATTCAACAACCCATTTACTAAAATAATCACTTTCTTTGGCTGAGTTAATTCTGGGAGATTGGAGTGAAAACCTCCCACCTATCAATGTCTTACCAAAGAGAAGCACGTATCTTTAATACAGATGTGGTTTGTAACCAATTCAAATCATTCATAGTTTTGTTTGAAAAATGTGCAATACCTGCCCAAAGGCCAAGCTTAGTAAAACTTCTATCCTTCCTATACACGCTGTTCTGAGTCAAAACAACACACCATCTTGGTTTACCAGTTTTGAAATTAAGGCACTGAGCTAAGAGATGTGAAAGGAACAAAGATCTCAAAGCAAGAGCCTGCTCTGAGACGGATTATGATCTTAAAAAATGTCCAATACAATCAACTTTTAATTTTTCTTTCAGACAATATGAGACACAAATGAAAACAAAAGAAATTGAAGATCATTTATATTTTGTTTTAGAAAGGAATCATAAATAAATACTAAATACACACTCATAAAGTCTATTCCTGAATGTAAGCCCTACCTAATTCATGCAGTCCACAGCCCAGGCACAACCCCACTCCGCTCCACCCTACCAGGGCAAAGGAGGTCAAATCACTCAGGTAAATCACTGATAATTAATAAGAACCAGATCCAAAGAACTGACGTAGAGCAGAGATTTAGGAACAGCTATTTATAGTCCTCTGACTAGAGCCTGTACTCTATAAGGAATCATATCCCAATAAGAGCTTTTCCAGTCAAAAAGGCACCTCCCACACTCTGTGTACAAGGACAGCTTATAAAGACTGAAGAGGGAGTGGCTAAGCCATTGGCTCAGTAGCAGACTCAATATCAACACAATCATGGCCATGATGAGGTGTGTCCCTGAGGACTCCCCTCCTCTCCTCCAAAAGTCTTCCATCAAAAATGCTTACTCATCCTAAACTCTTCTGCTGCATATGAAAAATAACTAAACGAATATAATGTTAACTATTAATACTAAGAAATTTCTAACATCTTCTCAAATAGAGAAAAAAAACGTAATTTATTTTTTCAAATGAAATGAGACTATCTCTGAGATTTGCTCCTTAATAATCCAGGAGAGAGAAAGGGAGTAGATGAAGATATTCAGTGGCTCTCAATCAGGGGCAATTTTGCCCCCCTGGGGACACTGGGCAATGCTTGGAGATATTTTTAGTTGTCACAACTGAGAATTGCTACTGGTATCTAGTGGGCAGATGTTAGGGCTGCTGCTGAACATCCTACAATGCAGAGGACAGCCCCCACAACAAAGAATTATCTGGCCCCCAAAGTCAACAGTGCTAAGTCTGAGAACCGTGGTATACATAAAACAAGACTGCTGCAGCCGGGTGAAGGGAACAGGGGCAGGAGCAGCCATGGAGGTTCATTCATTAAACTTCTACTTTGTTTGGAATTTTCCATAATAGTTTGGCTTTTTTGAAAAAAATCACATCACAAAGTCCACATTTGCCTGCCAGCTCTGAGTACAATAATTGGTTTAAAAAAGGCCACATTTCGAATACACCAGGATGATCTAACGTAGAAAGGCAACATGTCCTTCTGTCAGTGACTTGGACTCAACTAGCCTAAACAACAAAAGCGTTCCTAAACAAAGAGTATGGCAGGTACCACAGGAGTCCAAAGCATACCCAGACTATTCTAGCACATCAGTTACTTCCTTTTTGATCAGTTATCTTTGCCAGGACTACAAAGAATAAGAAACTCAAAGTCTCTCAAACTCTTCGAAGATACCTACAAACCCACCCCCAACCTTTTCCTACTCTAACAGGAAAACAGTCCTAAAAACTATGGATCACGACAAAGGAGGTTTTATATAAATTTGCTACAAAATCTGGTCCACATCAATAAAAAGTATTAGGCAACTCATTCTTCTCTACCCAACTTCCCAGTCTAACCAATAACTGATTGATCTAACCCCAATAATTAATATTAATGTGTTCATATATCCCTGGGAAACCAATGACCTTCCCCTTCTTTCATTCAACACACCAGAATGCTCCTATTTACCATTCAGAATGAGTTGCTTCTGTGAAAAGCAACAGAGACAGGGACAAGAAAGAATGGGACCATTCTACCACATCAGAACAGGAGACTGAAACATACTTGTTTTGTCAATCAGGCTCTGAGCCTGCTCTTCCATCCATTTCTGATAGTAGTCTTTCACATTCTCTTTGTGTTTCCTACCACTGCAGTGTGTCTTTCTCACAGATGGCTGTAAAACAAAAACGTCATGTCACAGAAACACACTTTCAAAACTAGAAATTTTATAAAGCCTTACCTTTACATAGGTAGCCTGGCCACCTTCAGCAGCTTTAGCTCAGTGCTAAAGCATCACTTGTAAACATTATCCAACAATGTATTGTGGTAATTTATCTACTATATTTATTATCTAAACCAGGGGTCAGCAAACTATGGCCCATGGGCCAGCCACCAGATTTTGTAAAAAAAAAAAAAAAAAAAAAAGTACTGGAACACAGCCACATTCATTGGTTCATGTATTGTCTATATCTTCTCTCTACAACATCAGAGTAATTGCAAAAAGACCATATAGTTCACAAACCTAAAATAATTACAATCTGACACTTTAAGAAAAAGTTTGCAAACCCCTGATCTAGAACACAATGCCGTTTTAATGCCCTTTCTTAGGTCATTTCCTGGCAAAATAACCTGGCTTACCTACATTTAAATAACACCGTTTATCAGAATATATTCTTTTAAAGGACTATGACTCTAGAATATAGACTCTATACGATCACATCCTGACCTTTGTCTCTACCCTACTAATCCTTCTGTTCCTTTTTTTTTTTTAAGACTGGGACCTGAGCTAACAACTGTTACCCATCTTTTTTTTTTCCTACTGCTTCTTCTCCCCAAATCCCCCAAGTACATAGTTGTACATTTGAGTTGTGGGTCCTTCTAATTGTGGCATGTGGGACACCACCTCAATGTGGCCTGATGAGCGGTGCCATGTCCGTGCCCAGGACCCAAACTGGCAAAACCCTGGGCTGCCGAAGCAGAGCACGTGAACTTAACCACTCAGCCACGGGGCCAGCACCCTGTTCTTTTTTAAACAGTTTTATTGAGGTAAAACTGACATATAATAGACTCTACACACTTAATCTTTTGTTTTTTTAAGTTAACATTTACAATGAGCCAGACACCATGCTACGTACTTTACAAACAGTGTCTCAATCTTTATAAAAATCACAAGTGCACAGTACAATGGACTACTAATCAGAAAGAACTTATCACTGCTACATGCAAAGTGGATGACTCTCAAACACATGCCAAGCAAAAGAAATGAGACACACATACACAGAGTATATACTGTAAGAGTCCATTCATATCAAGCTTTAAAATCAGTAATACTGATCTTTAGTAATAAAAACCAGATCAGCAGGGGCCAGGGGTGCAGGAGATTGCAAAGGAATACGAGGGAACTTTCTGAGATGATGGAAATGTTCTCTATCTTGATGTATATATACATCAAGGTGTAATCATTTGACACGTCATCAAACTGGACACTTAAAATGTGTGCATTTAACTGAACACAAATTACAACTCAACAAAATTGATGGAAAAAAATCACAAGATTATTATCTTCTATTTATGCTTAAGGACTTGTCTCAAAACACAGAGCTGGTAAACAGGAAGCCAAGGCCTGGAATCCGGGTCTCATTCGGACGCTCCTCACGGCTGCCTACTTACCTCCTACTGGTATACCCGCTCCTCATAGGACTGCTTCAGCAGCAGCAGACATGACCAACGCTACGTGAACAAAGACTGTCTTTCCCTGTCTCCCAAACCCCTGCTGACACTAACACAACAAGGAAGCCTTAAGCGTAATAACAAAATTATGCCCAAGAACAAGCAAAAGTTCAAAAATTACAGCACTGAATGTTTTGTACATTTCAAAGTCGACCACAGGGAATTGCTTCAACCATCATGGAAATTTCCTACTGTTTTCACAGGATATCATGATAGAACAACAGTATTACAAGGATTCCTGATGTTTCTCGTAGACACTTATTATAAAGAGGGACATTTCAATTCTCTGAATTCTGACATCAGCAAGATGAGTGGGTATACGACAATCTAGTGCTGAAAAAGGATAGAAAGGCATAGTCTCCTACTAACAACTTCAGAAAATTATGACTAGGTGTTTGACCTAGAGAGGAGATTAGAGAAAAAACAAAACAAGAACAAGACTGGGGATCTACAGGCACGCTACCACCAATACCAACTTAATGGAGGGGGTCTCCTCCGGGACGACCTATAATACTATTCAGAACTATTTTTCTTCAAGAGGAACTGCCCTACTAACATGTTCCACAAATACACTAATGCTGAACTACATCTGGCTGTGTGTTAGAAAGAATTCCAAATGAAGTGAAAACAAAGAAATCATTGGCTAGGTTCCTGCAGCTACTACTCAAGATGAAAATAACCAAGAGTTCTGATTTAATCGGGTTTCTGCACAGGTAGAAAGGTAGAGAGCTGCAGTTCTCAAGGTGTGGCCCACAGATACCCAACGGTGTCTTAGAACCACCTTTCAGGGGGTCTGCAAGGTCAAAGTAATTTCATAATAAAACTAAGCCATTACTTTCCTTTTTCACTGTAATGACATTTGCACTGATGGTGCGAAACTCCTGGCACTTTAGAATGAATCAAGGCAATGACAACCCAATGCATTAGTGATCACTGTATTTTTCAATCTCATGTATTTACAGGGGGAAAAAGGCCAGTTTCACTAAGACACCTTGATGAAGCAGTAAAATTATTAATTTTATTAAATCTCAACCTTTGAGTTCATGTCTTTTTAATATTTAGGTGACAAATGGGAAGTAAATACAAAGCGCTTCTGCTGCATGCCAAAATATAATGCTATTTCAAGGAAAAGCAGGCATGCAATTGTTCAAGTTGTGAGCTCTACCAGCTGCTTCACTGACAGAACATCATTTTTACTTGAAACCAATTGAGAAACAAACTGGTTATTCAAACTTCTCAAAGATAAATGAAGTGAGCCTGTCACTTCAAGGAAAACAATAGATAGTATTTGTTGCCAATGATAAAGTTTAAGCTTTCAAAGACAAATTAGAATTTCAGAAAACCTGGTCTGCCACCATGAGCTTGTCAGTCTCCCAATACGTAAAAGCCGTTTCTGATTAGACTATGACATTAACGACTGACTTTTTATATTACATAGTTAAACGTGTCACCACTTAGAACACCTGCATAACTGAGTAAACCAATATTTTCCAAATGACCAAAGCATGTTACAAAATCATACATAATAAAAGATCCACTCGAAGTGCAAGACAGACCAGTGAATTTTAATGTAACAGAGTGTGGAAAGTTTGATATGGTTTCAGATTCCATACTGCAATTAACCACGTGTTGGATTTTGGTACAGTAATATAAAGTATTAAAGAACACTCATAATTATCTAAAAAGGCTATTAAAATTCTCTTCTTTTCAACTATATATCCATGTGAAGCTGGATTCTTCAAATAATTTGACCAAAACAACACAGTGCAACAAATTTAATGCAGAGGACGAGAATCTAGCCATCTTCCATTAAGTCAGACATAAAGAGGTTTCCAAAAAATGTTAAAACAATGCCATTCAAGGGGCTGGCCCTGTGGCCGGCTGGCTAAGTTTGCACACTCCACTGCGGTGGCCCGGGGTTTCACCGGTTCGGATCCTGGCGCGGACCTAGCACCGCTCATCAAGCCATGCTGAGGCAGAATCCCAAACAGCAGAACTAGGAGGTCCTATAACTAGAACACACAACTATGTACTTGGGTGCTTTGGGGGCAAGAAGAAGAGTAAGACTGTCAACAGATGTTAGCTCAGGGCCAATCTTAAAAAAAAAGAAATTCTTCTTAAAAAAATATCATTCTTCATACTAAAATTTTTGTTTTGGAAAACATTTAT
Organism: Equus przewalskii; assembly: GCF_037783145.1. Classification (NCBI taxonomy): domain Eukaryota; kingdom Metazoa; phylum Chordata; class Mammalia; order Perissodactyla; family Equidae; genus Equus; species Equus przewalskii. The sequence goes on along the minus strand of NC_091849.1, from coordinate 35,243,746 downwards.
CTTTCACTGTTAAAATGTTATTTGCGTTATAAGTAAAAAGTCTGTTATTGTTACTTTTAAATTACTAAGTATTTTTTAATGAAATTTTAATTTCAAATACAGCAAGTATTAATAGACATAACTCACTAATTTTTTGTTTATACATAACAGTAATTTTTAAGAGTATAACAGGACCATGAGACAGGAAGCTTGAGAGCTGCTGGTATAGAAGCTCTGGAGTTAGACTGCTAGGCCTATCTTCCAGCTCTATTCAACTTACTGGTTTTGCAACATCCAGTCAGTTATTTGTCCACACTCTGCCTCAGATTCCTCCTCTGTAAAATGGAGATAATACTAACCTCATAGGATTATCATGAGCATTAAACACGATGACACATGTAAAGCATCTGCAACACTGCCTGACACACAGTAAATATTCAATCTTAGTTGCTGTTATTATTTGTTAAGCAGTTTTTAATCAAAGTAGCCACTTTCAAATTTAGGCCTTTCTTTCCAATTTAATCAATCAGCTTTATTATTTTGGATTTCCACTGAAAACACTCACTACTGGAAGACTAATAACTTCAAATTATGAAGACAGTTCCAGGAAGGGTGGGGAGAAAAACACCCCAAATTATTTTCTCTAAGCAGTAGCGCTTAAACCTCAGCAAGATGAAAAGCACAAACTTACACCTTAAGAAAACCCTAATTTATTACATATAACATTTTTCGAAATTGAAAACACTACTTACAGAGTCATGAGTGAGGTATGTATCGCAGTAGTCACAATAAAACCTGGAAAGAGATGGAAGGTAGAGAAAAAGAGAAGGTGACAACCACTTAGTAGATGCCCACCCACCGAAGTGCTGTTCTTTGAAGGTAAAAATAAAATAAAAGACCTACTCAGGATTCGAAGACGTCAAACAGAGCGTCCTGACATAAATCAGGCTTTTTTGTTGCCTTACGCGGAGCCGACCGCCACACTCTAAAAGGGGTATCTAGAGCTTCCGGTCTCCCTCCCGCCCCCAGACCCTCGCGCTTCCCCAGAGGCTTCAAGGGCCAGAACTGGCTCTGCGCTCCCCCCACGGGGCCACAATTCATGACCTTAACTGCGAACACCCCCAGATTCAGGCCCCACTCACTTGGGCATGGTGCTCTACAGGCCGTTAACCACTCCGTTCCGCGCCGCCCGGAAGTGACACACACAGCAAGCGCCGACGCCGAGAAACCGACGAGTCACGCGCGACTTCAGAAACCCTACCGGGTCGTCCAATCCGCTTCCCGCGCTGCGCTGCGAAGGCTTTACTCGCATCTAAGGCGAGCGAGGGGCGGGGCTTTCCTTTCCCTTCCCTCCACCTATAGGAAGGCGGGAACCGGGAGGAACAAGGGTGCCTTAGGTTCAATCCGCTTCTGTTTCATCTTGACTGGACGCTTCCGGAAGCCTGTTATTCATTCTGTCAACAAATATCTAATGATTGCTTGCTCTGTGCTAGGCACTGTTATTAATGCTGAGAAGACAGCAGTGACCAAAACAAAAATCCTTGCCCTCATGGAGTTGACATTCGAATTGGGGAGAACAATGATAAAGTCAATATGTAGCAGGTTAGGTGGAGCCAAGTACTGGGGGAGAGGGGGAAAATGAAGCAGGGAAGAGGGGAGTTCAGCTTTAAGCAAGACAGTCAGAAAAGCTTGCTGGGGAGGTGACAACTGAGAAATAATGAGTTTCTTAAGGCAGTAAAGCCAGGCGCAAGCTATTTACATACCGTCGCTTTTTTGAGTCTCATTAACCACAGGAGATAGTAGGATCCTCAGTTTCGAGTCCCGTCTCACAGCTTTCTAGCTGTGCTGCTTGCACAAGTTATTTCATTTTTCTGAGCTTCAGTTTCCTCGTCTGAAAAATATGGGTAATAATTCTTACTTGTGGGGTTTAAGGCAGAATTAAATGTGGAAATGCTTGTAAAGTGTTTAGTACAATGTCTGTATATACTAAGCCCTCCACACGTGGCAGCTATCTTTAGACTGGAGGAAACTGATAGAAGTAACTTGTCCACAGAAATAACCTGTTCTAGCAACACCACCAAACTTCCAGCCTGCTCTATCAGATTCCAAAATGGCCTCACTCCTCCTTCAGAAAACAGATATAAGTATTAGGAACTGGAGGAGAGACTTTTGATTCTCCTACTCCACATTCTCTGATAGTGGAGTTGCAACCAAAATAATACTGATTGCTACTTTATTTGAATGTTTACCATGTCCTAGGTGCTTTAAGTGCATTAATTTATTTTATCTATTCAATACCCAGTATTATTCGCATTTCAGATGAGGAAACTGCACTCTAACAAGATTAACTGTACCACAAAGATTACTTCCTGGTCTTAAAAGAAAAGTTAGCTGCACAATGAAGTTGTCAGGCCTTTACCACTCTAATAGAGTAAATCTTAGCATTATTAATGGAACAATCAGATATTATGTGTCTCCTGCTGAGATGCCAACATTAAGTAGACACTATCAACTGTGATGTGTTCTTACCAAAAATGTTTAACTTGGATCTGATCAAGTTTATAGGATAAAGTAGAGGAAAGCAAAAGGCAGCAAACAGATTGAAAAGGTGGGACATTCTGCAGGACAACTGGCCTCTTTCACAAAGTCAAGAAAAGGTGTCATTCCAGATTAAAATATTTTAAGAGACAAAACAACCAGATGTAGCGTATTGTCCAGGGTTAGATCCTAGTTTGGACAAACCAGCTATAAAGGACATGTGAGGGGGTACTGTCTGGGTCTTAACATTGCAGTTCTAGAAACCCACCTTTGTGCAGGCACCCTGAGTCGATTCTTCTCAAGGGAATGGGTTCATTAATTATGTTTTGATTTTTCCCTAATTTCTCCCTGTGCTGATCTGGACCCATTTTGCCTCAAACCTGTTCGTCATCTTTCCTCTTTATCTTTTCAGTATAGTGGTGGTGGGCTGACATGAAGGCTGCGTGGTCTGGACTCCTATGCTGTTTGGCCGCCAGGCTGAGTTGCTGGGCTCTATCAATGTGAGGCACTTTTGGAGATTGGAGGGATTGAAGGAAAAAACAGAGTATTCTCACCCCACCCCCAACCTCAGGCTGTCTCCTCCTACCTGCCTGGCTCCAACTTCTAGCAGATGATCACAGCCCCCGGGCTCTGGTAACATGATGTCCTTCATGTGTAAGGGTCCCTCCAGTGTAAGGGTGCCAGTAACTTCTTGCTCTTGCTCATCTCTGGGCTACTTCACTGTTCTCTGTTTCACTTTTTATATCTGCCAACACATATATAACCAGTTCTCTGAATTAAATTCTCTCTGTTTTAAATACCTAGAGTGGTTTCTGTTTTCCAGGACTCAGAGGGGATCTTACCTCCAAGTTCCAAGGGGTATCTCCCCCATGTCTTGCCCATGGGCCCTATTATCTTGTAAAGTAGTGCTTTTCACACTTTTCTTCTGAGTGTTCCAGGCAACTGAGAGAATTCATTTGTTACCCTCATTTCCCTAGGTCTAGGGTCAAAATCCCAAGGGTTCACCTGAGCTTGAAATGCCCTTGAACTCGTGTGGTGTCTTAAAAACTCACAATATTTCACTTTTTCCTTAGGTATTTTACGCTTAAAATGTATTTTATTTATTTATTTTTGAATAGGTAACTAATACACATGGTGGAAAATTAGAAAAGCACAAAGGAATATGTTCCCCAGCCACAGCTCTAATACCAGTTTCTTAAATATCCTTCCAGAGATAGACTATACATATGCAAACATAAACGTATGTTTCCTGATTCTATTTTACAAATGCATAGTATTTCATTGTATGGATACACCTCAATTTATTAACCAGTCTCTATCAATGAACACAAATTCTTTCTTGTCTTTTGCTATTACATTGATGTTGCAGTGCATAGTTAATTCGTACATATGCAAATATATTTGTAGGATAAATTTGTAGAAAAAGTGAAATTACTGGGTTAAAGAGCTTTGCATTTGTAATTTTGAAAAATACTGCCAAATCACCCTCCATTGTAGTTGTACCTGAGAGTGCTTTTTTTTTTTTTGAGGAAGATTAGCCCTGAGCTAACATCTGCCGCCAATCTTCCTCTTTTTGCTGAGGAAGATTGGCTCTGAGCTAACATGCGTGCCCATCTTCCTCTACATTATACGTGGGACACCTACCACAGCATGGCTTGACACGCAGTGCCATGTCCGCACCTGGGATCCGAACCAGCGAACCCCGGGCCGCCGAAGGGAAACGTGCACACTTAACCACTGTACCACAAGGCCAGCCGGTGAGAGTGCTTTTTCATCTTTTCAATCTGATAGGTTAAAATGGCATTGTATTATAAATTTAATTTGTGTTTCTCTTGTGTATAAACTTGAGCATTGTTTCATATGTTTAAGAGTCTTAAAGAGTCTACGTCTTCTATATAGACTGGCTTTTCATGCCCTTTGCCTCTTTGTCTTAATAGTCTCATTATTTTCTTTTTGATTTGTGGAGAACTCTTTATACATTAAGGAAATTAACTTTGCCTGTAATATGAGTTGCAAATATTTTTCCATTTGTTGTTTGGCCTTGGCTTTATTTGGGGGGATTTTTATCATGAAAAAAATTTTAACTTTATCTGTTGGTCAAACTGATTTATCTATTCCTTTACAGTTTCTGGGTTTTATGTCATACTTAGAAAGCCTTCCCCTCTCTGAGATTTTTTTTAAAATTCTCTAATATTCTCTATATTTCTTTTATTGTGTCATTTTTTTCATGTTTATATCTTTTATCTTTCTGGAATTCATTTTAAAGTCGTGTGGAATAGAGATCTAACCTAATTTTTATTTTCACAAACAGCAATCCAGTTATCCTAGCACCAGTTGTTGAATAATCCATTGTTTTTCCTACTAATTTGAAATACTACTTTTATTGTATTCTAAACTCTTCTATAAATTCTGTTTCATTTCTGGGTTCTTAGTCTGTTTCATTGGTTGATCTGTTAAGGTACCTCTACCAATCATTTCAGTTGTTACAGCTTATATCTTATTTATGGTTATTTTAATATAAAAGTATTTTCCAATTACCCAGTTAAATTACTTAACTTTATCCCTTCCTAAAAAAACATCTTACAGCAGTGACTCATGTGTTACATTTTTCACGTGGTTTGACACATCATCTGGTACACTGTTGTATATCACTGTAGGGTAGAGTTGTCAGCTAAATATACAATGCCCAGTTAAAGTTGAATTTCAGATAAACAATTAATAATTTTTAGTAGAAGTATGTCCCATGCAATTTTTTGTATATCTGGAAAATCTACTATAGAGTACTCTATTAAAAATTATTATTTTAGTGGCCGGCCCCATGGCCAAGTGGTTAAATTTGCATACTCCACTTCAGCGGCCCAGGGTTTGGCAGATATGAATCCTGGGCACAGACATGGCACCGCTCATCAGGCCATGCTGAGGTGGTGGCCCACATAGCAGAACTAGAGGGACCTACAGCTAGAATATATAACTATGTACTGGAGTGGTTTGAGGGGAAGAAGAAAATAAAAAAGAGTAAGACTGACAACAGATGTTCACTCAGAGCCAATCTTTAAAAAAAAAAATTATTATTATTATTTTAGTTATATGTGAAAAATATAGACAAATAGGAAATATAGAGGCCCAGAAAGCTGGGACACTTAAGGGTAGATTTATTTTCAGTTATGGTTGATGTAGGGTCTCAAATAATGTTACTTGGTCTCTTTCTCTCTCCATCTCTCATCTCTGCTTATCTGCTTCTCTTTGCACATTGGCCTCATTCTCTCACATGCAGCCTGGTTTTCTCCATGCAGATATCTCCATGCCTCATTTATCTCCGAAATTCTGTTCTTCTAGCACCATAATGCCAAAAACCAGGAAGGGGCCTGAATGGCCAGACTTGGGTGGAGAGTCCTCCTCAGGTGGGGATAGGTGGGAAATTATAATCAACAGTCCCACTCAAACCTCAGGGAGTGAGGGAGGATGCCCAAGAGTTGGGGGAGTACTATTTCAAAAGTACCGAAAACTCAACTCAAATGAAATGCCAGTTTAAGGTGATAATTTCCATTGTGCCCATGAGAAGACTTCAGTCCTTATTGCCTTAATAATCTACACTTCTCAACTTTCCCATCTCTTTCCCCAATCCTAAGACACAGAAAGTAATATTCAGTTATTCAGTATTTAGTCAACAAATATTTACCTAGCACCCACTTGGTGTTCAGGTCAGTGTTGGCCACTGTCAACAGCAAGTGAATAACACACTGTGCCCACCATTAAGTTTAGTGTAGGAGATAAGAGTTTAAACAAAGAATCATAGCATTACATGGTAAGGACTATGATAAGACAACTTCATCAAGAAGTAGTACCGGGTAGTGGTAATGAGCACAACTTCCAGATCCAAACTGCCTGGATTTGAACCACAAGCTACTGCGTTGACCTTAAGGAAGTTACTTAACCCCTTTGTGTCTCAGCTTCCTCATCTGTAAAATGGGGACAATAATAGTACTATTACATAGGGTCGTGACTGTGAGGACTGAATAAGATAATTCTCACAAAGCGCTTAGCCCCTGATAAGCACACAGTAGTTAGTGGATAGTGTTGGCATTGTCAGTAATAAGAATCAGTACTAAAAACCCAGGTCTCTTGAATTCCACATCCAGGAATCCTTCTAGGCCTCTTCAGGGCCTCACAAGAGATGGACTGTGGACCTCAGAGGCATTTTCTCTCCCCTTTCAATAAGAAACTTCAGCCCCACTTTGCAGCCATCATTGGCCTCTGACTCTTCTATCTATTAGGCACTCTTCAGAATTCACAATTCTTATTCCATTTTCAGCCCTCAGGTCTCTGAAATGCTGGGGAGAGGCTGAATCCCGGAGGTGGATCTGCCTCTGCGCTCGGAGCTGTACTTCCAGCTCGGCGGGGGCTGATCTGTTGATACATCCTCACTGGGGACGGTCATACCATTGTGACTGTCCCCTGTAACTTTTCTTTTTGAACTGAGGCGTCACTGCCACGAAGTGGGCCTGGAAGGCTAAAACTTGATCTTTCTATTTGGAAACAACAGCAAGACATAGGGGGCCAGTTGTGGAAGCTCCCACCAGGCCTCCTGGGTGGGTGTAAGCATAGCTATGGCTGGGATCTCATGACGGCTGCTGGTGAGAGGAAAGGAAATCTTTCTGAGGACTTTAGCCAATCTTTATCCCATCCCACCCTGCAAGGGAAATCAGTTGAGAGGTCACCTAGCTGCTGCTTTCCAGGGCCAGTGCCTGGAGACAAGGCTTACACCAGTCAGCCTGGGCAAGTGAGAACCGCAGTAGGACCCATGAGGATGCCCATCTGGCACCTGCAGGATGGCTGCAGACCCCATCCATTTATGTCTGGCTGAGTGAGGAGAAAATAATTATTCATTTTGTTCTGCTCTGATTGTCTTGCCTCCCTCACAGTAAAGAGAGGGTGTGCTGCCCGGAGTAGAAAAGGCCGAAGTCCTAGGGCCTGGAGAGCAAGTTCTTTTCTGAACCTCTTAATAATCTAAGGCTGTTGGACCAACAGGTCATGGTGTCAGGAGGAATCCAGGTCGGGCACTAATCACCAAGGCAGAAGAACGGGTTTGGCAGGGTGGTTTTGAGTAACTCCTTACTGAAAAGGAGTTATTACTCACTCTTGGAATGTCTTCTCTTAGACAGATATGATATTTTCTCTGTGAGCCCATGTTATTAGCACAGGGAGCTTTCAGCCTGACTCTAGGGGTGCCAAGCTGGAAAGCTGGAAACAGTCACCTAAGTGGCCTCTTTGTGGCTTAATACCCCAGCAGGACCTGAGGTCATGGTTGGGAAAGAGGTGCACACGCACACACACACACACCATTCCGCAGCCGCTGAGCGTGTTGTCTGTAGTGACTTGGCTTTTACTGGAGAAAAGGGAAACAAACATTTCTTTTTTGAGGAAGATTAGCCCTAACATCTGCCAACCCTCCTCTTTTTACTGAGGAAGGCTGGCCCTGAGCTAACATCTGTGCCCATCTTCCACCACTTTATATGTGGGACACCTGACACAGCATGGCTCGACAAGCAGTGTCATGTCCGCACCTGGGATCCGAACCTGCAACCCCTGGGCTGCCGAAGCAGAACGTGCACACTTAACTGCTGCGCCACCAGGCTGACCCCAAAACTAACATTTCTTAAGCACCAAGATTGTGCCAACGCTAAACAGTGTGCTTTCATCATGTTATCTTTCATTAGATAATGGGATTTGATTTTGAGGAATTTTTACTGATGCGGAAACTGAGACGCGAAGATGTAATGTAATCTGATCAAAATCCCATAGTTAATACACAGCAAAGACAGGATTTGGACCCAGATAGTCAGAGACCACTGCTTATGTTCTTTCCATCAAACACACTGCTTGTACATCTGAGACCTTAAAAATCTCGGCCTGGGTGTCGCCTGCTCCCAGTAACTCCCTTACTACAATTGATGAGCCTGAGTTTTTCCAATAAGTATTTCGGAGTATCAATATGTAGCAGCCCCCAGTTGGAAGGCCTTCTACATACAAAGGACAGCTCCATTAAAAGGTGAATCTTATTGTATGCAATTTATACTTCAATAAACCTGACTTTTAAAAATATGTTGAGTATAATATATAAAAAGCTCCTACAAAATAATAACAAAATGACTATCAACTCAATAAAAACGTACAAATGAAAAGGAAATATAAATGTCCTTTAAACATGTGAAAAGATAGTCATCTTCACTCATTATAATATGAATTCAAATTAAAAGTCACTGAGATATAATTTATTACTTTTCGGATTTATTGCCGGCAAGAGTGAAAAATAGTATAACTACTATGGAAAAATATTTGGCAGTTTCCTTTAAAGTTAAACATACTCCTCCCCTGTGACCCAAGAATTCCGCTCCTCAGCAGTTCCTGCAGGGAATGAAGCATATGTCCATACAAAGACTTGTACGAGGCTGTTTAAAGAGGTTTTTTTCATAATAACCTCAAGCTGGAAACAACTCAAATGTCCACTCCAGTAGAACGGTTAAACAAATTCATGCAATGGAAACTTACTCAACAATAAAATGGGGCAAAATACTGATATACACAACAACATGATCTTTATAGATACAAACATTATGCTGAATGAAAGAAGCCAGACACAAAAGAGTGCACGTGGTTTATTTCCAATTATATGAAGATCTAGAACAGACAAAACTAATTTATGGTGGAAAAAAAGGAAAACAGTGGTTGTGCTTGGGGGTGTCAAATTGCTGAGGCAATGGAAATGTTCTATATTTTGACAGGAGTGTGGGTTACATATATTAAGGCATTTGTCAAAATATTAAATTGTGAACTTTAGAATTGTGCATCCTCTTCCCTTAAAAAAAAAACATAAATAAATACTGATCTATACTTAGTAGATCAGGCCTGAGTAACTGAGAAAATATGCGGAAGGTAATGGGAGCCAGTTTTCTCACAGTTGGACAGAGGGAGTTATAAAAATGGAGAGAGGGAATATACCATGTCACACTGGACTAGAATTGAAGGTATCGGCATGAACTCACGGTTTCATGCAAATTTCCTAGCTTTATCCACAGAGAAAGCCAGGAGAAGAAATGATACACCAGTTGCAATGAGCATACATAGCACCCAGATCTTGGTTTCTAAATACCATTCTCCAACAAAAGGAGGAACCAGGGTTTCTGGGAGAACAGACTTCTACAGAGAAAGTATGACATGAACCTGAAATATCTTCTAGTGCCGGAAAGTAGGAAAGCGCTCAAAGAACACTGGCCATATATCAAAAGAACACAGAAACCAGCTTTAAGGGGCTTCCACTGGCCAACTCTGGGACAATCTGAACATCAAAAATAAACAATGATGGTAGTGGATTATAGCCTGCTGAATCAAATAGGAATCCATGAGTCTATTCTGATATATAAGTAAATAAATGTGGGAGAATGAGGAGACCTTCCTTATATTAGAATTATATCGAGTACTAATATAGAAGGAATGATGGAGTTAGAAATCATCATGGATGCTAAAACTAGAGGGTTAAAGCATGATGAGGAAAAGTCTCAAAGTATCTCCCCACAAATTACTTTTTAGTTACAAAGAGGAAATGATAACTTTACAGTGGAGAGATCTGGCAGCCTCCACCTTAACCAAGTGATCAAAATCAACATTATTAATATTGGAACAAACCAGCATCATGTAGCTCTTGAAATGACATTATACTCCTGTTGAAACGCATAATCTGAATTTAAGGATGAAGGAACATCAACCAAACAAAATTTGAATGACATTCTGTAAAATAAAAAGCTGTACTTTTCAAAAATGTCAAGGTCGAGAAAGACAAAGTAAGGCTGAGGAACTGTTCCAAATTAGAGGAGACTAAAAACTCTTGACAACGAAGTGCAAAGTGTGATTCTGAACTGGATATTAGATTGAGAACAGAAATAGGTAAAATGGATACTCTCTGGACACTTGCCACATTTTGAAGATGGACTGTATTAGCTTCCTATGGCTGCTGTAACAAATTGCTACAAATTTGGTCCATTAAAATAACACACATTTATTCTTTCACAGTTCTGGAGGTCAGAATTCTGAAATCAGTTTCACTGGGCTGAAATCAAGGTGTTGGCAGAGTCATAGTCCCTCTGGAGTGGTAAAGCACACAATGTCTCCAACTTACTTTTGAATAAATCAGAAATATATATGTAGGGGCAGCCCCAGTGGCCTAGTGGTTCAACACACTCCACTTTGGCGGCCCGGATTCAGTTCTTAGGCGCAGACCTACACCACTTGTCTGTCAGTAGCTATGTTCTGGTGGCAGCTCACATACAAAAAGAGGAAGACTGGCAACAGATGTTAGTTCAGGGAGAATCTTCCTCAGCAAAAAAAAAAAAAAAAAAAAATATATATATATATATGTATGTATGTATGTATGTATATATATACATGTAAAATGGGGCAAAATATAAACAATTAGGAAATCTGGATAAAGCGTATACAGGAGCTCTTTGTACTATTTTTGCAATTCATCTACAAGTTTATCTCAAAATTTAGAGATACCAAAAGAATAACTATTAGGGATGAGAGAGGCAGGGATATAAGACTAAAGTTTCATGCTAGTTCTAAGGTAAATGGTATAGATTCCTAACCAGAGGCAGGCTTACATAATAACACTTTGCATTTGGATGATGTTTATCTTCCAAATCATTTCACAGCTATTGCCTTATTCGATCCTTGCAATAACCTTGTGGGGTTGGAAGGGCAGACATTTTTATTCCCATTGGATAAATGGAAAAACTGAGTCACTCAAGTGACTCAACTAAGATCCCACATGAGGTTAGTGGCAGAATTAGAGGTTAGAAATTCTCTCCTGATTCTCCTGTGCCGCTTGTAAGGGAGTGGTTCAGAGTGGCTGAAGTCAGACAGACCTGCACAAAAGTCCTGGCTACAACTCATCTAACTGTTTTACTCAGGGTTGGGGGGTTTATGCAGTGGTGACAAATCAACCCTGAAATGTTGGCAGCTTAGCACAACCAAGGTTTATTTGCTGTTCCCATTACAGTGTAATGTAGGCCAGTCGGCTCCCTTGAGAGGCTCTCCTCCACGCAGTTCCTCGGGGCTCTGGGCTCTGTCCATGGGAGTGGGGAGGAGGTGGACTGGGTCCTTGGCTTCCAGCTGTGCAGCTAAGGAAGAGAAAATGGAAGTTTGGGTGGAATGTTTTAAACCTGGAAATGAGGTATATCACATCTACATTCACTGACCACAATTCAACCCATGATCCCATCTAAATGACTGGAGACCTGGGAAACGTAGTCTTTCCGTGTGGCCGAAAGAAAATACAACAGTTCAGTGAACATCTAGCTTTGGCTCTGCCATACCTAGCTATATAAACTTGAGCAATTTATTTAAACTTCTTCCAGGTGTTCTCATTCATCAACTGGAGATAATAATACCACCTAGGGTTGTTGTATTAAATGAAGCACACAATGTACATGACATGTGTAGCATAGTGCCTGGCACATAGTAAGTCATAAATGTTTGTTATTAGCGTTCTATTAGCTTCTCGTATCTCTTATAGTCTTGGTTATATCAATTCCCTGGCTAGTGGTGGAGATTACTCAGGCCAAACTTTTCCACATGCTGCCCATTTGTTCCTTGCTGTCTGCGCACAACGTAGTGTAGATTTGTTTCAGCAAAAAGAAAGATCAAGGCCTTGGAGCAGGGCCCACATGGCTGGATGTAGTGTGAAGAACAATGGGTTACAGAATGTCATTTTGCACCATATACCTCAATGCAGAGGGCTGGGGGCAGTGCAGGCACCCTGAACCTCCTGGGTTTGCTGAGATGGCCATTCTCATTTTTCTTAACAGGTGTTGGCAAACTTCCAACAAAGCTGGCTAAGGAGTCTATTCTCCACTCTGGAATTTAGAGGGAGAGGAAGGAATGGTATTTGGGGCTGGAGGGACGGGGGGACAGAGGTAACAACTGTCCAGAGCTACAACTTTCCCCACTCAATGACACAGTAGTTTAAGGTGGCCCAACTAAGGCCCAACTAGGGACATTCTTGGCCTCCTGGTGATCTGAAAAGCAGAACACTGGGATTCATGAGCAGGAGTAGGGTGGACCCCTCCAAAGAGTCATGCCTGACCATTTCTTTTCTGCTGGATAGAAACATCCCTTTCAGTCTGGAAGTGGGTACCTGGGGCCAGAATTTGGGACCTGCAGCTTTCATAGACCTTACTCCATTTGTTACACAGAACCAAACCATGATTTGGCCCACCAACATAGAGGGTGGTTTAATCTTCCAGTTTGTGGCCAGAGTGGAGACGTTTAGCAATGTAATTCATCATGGTGTAGCCAAATTAATCCTATTTTTGATTAGTAGAAGTCTAAGTTCTCTTGGTTTTACAAACTAGCAGATTTGGGAACACAGTAAAGTGAAAACTCAAGACTCCAGATCAAAATTTGAATCCACTTGATAATAAAATAACAACTTTTACTAAAGTTTTAAGTCAAACGTGCAACTTTCAGTCATTCTTGTGAGAAGACCTCCCAGCATTTCTGGTGGTTATTTGCAAGCCTTGGACCTCTTTGTGGCTCAAATCAACATGAGTGTGTTCAGAACTCCTCCCTTCTCCACACAAGACCAAAGTCCAGACAGCCTTCCCCAGGATCAATGTTAGGCCCTGGTTAATTGTGCTATTTGCTGACTAACTCTCTGACCTCTTGGACTCTAGACCTTATCTGTGTCAGTCTATTGTCCAGTTTAATTTCTCCCTTACTTTAGTGATCTTTGTGACTTGACGTCTTTCTACTGGTATCTGCCAGACCTTGGGAAGTCCTGTTCTTATCACTTATCATAAGTGGCTCCAGAATTTCTGTAAGGGGGATCTTTAGGAGGGGCACTCTCTTTGGAAGGTGGTTAGGCAGGTCTCCCTTCTTACACAATTCCAGGGGCATCCCTTACACCAGATCTCACATAAATGATACCCTTTGGAGTTGTGAAACGTGGGGACTGATTTCAGGAAATTGTTGTCAAGCTGCATTTCCCTCAGACTGTTTCTACTTAAATTGTGTGTCTATTTGGAGACGCTTGATAGGCAGGGAGGGTAAAGCTCTCACCAAGCCGCCTCTTGGTGCCACCACGACCACCCATGACCAGATGTGAAAATAAATGTGGAGAGAAAATTTGAAATCAAGCTGGTGGTGGTTTGCAGTTACCACCAGCACCTTCGGAAGTGTCAAGAAGTCACATAGCAGAAGTGAGACTAAAATGAAAACTAGAAAAAGCAAGAAAAAGAGAAAGAGGGTCCAGCCTGGTGGCGCAGCAGTTAAGTGCGCACATTCCGCTTCAGCGGCCCAGGGTTCACTGGTTCGGATCCAGGGTGTGGACATGGCACTGCTTGGCAAGCCATGCTGTGGTAGGCATCCCACGTATAAAATAGAGGAAGATGGGCACAGATGTTAGCTCAGGGCCAGTCTTCCTCGGCAAAAAGAGGAGGATTGGCAGCAGATGTTAGCTCAGGGCTAATCTTCCTCAAAAACAAAAACAAAAACAAAAAGAGAAAGAATTTACCAGGAGCAAATCTGCATGTAAGAGCTCTTAATCCCTCTCTGCTTGTCCCAGGGAGGATGGATCATGACACCCTGTTGGTCTAAAAGTTTTTTTGGAAGAGGAAAGCAGCAAGGGGCCATGAGTCAGATGACCCAAGTTCACTTTGCGTGTGTGTGTGTGCGTATGTGTGTATGTGAGGAAGACTGACCCTGAGCTAACACCTATTGCCAATCTTTCTCTTTTGTTTGCTTGAGGCTCAGTGGCCCTGAGCTAACATCTGTGCCAAGCTTCCTCTACTTTGTGTGTGGGACACATGCCACAGCAGGCATTGACGAGTGGTGTGTATGTACGTGCACGGGATCCAAACCTGCAAACCCTGGGCTGCTGAAGCGGAGCGTGCCAACTTAACCACCACGCCACTGGATCAGCCTCACAAGTTCACATTTTAAGTCCCCAAGTTCCAGTTACTTAACGGTGTGAAGAGGCTGACCTTTCCTGGTGAGTCTCCTGGTCTGTAAATACGGTCAGTGACCCAGCCCACCTCACAGCTTGTTGTGAGGCTCAAAATAACAACGTGAGAGTGTAGCAGGGGGTTTGGTTTGCTTCATATTGTTTCAGTTTATCTAACAGCTTCTGGGCTTCTTGGAATTTGCTCTAAAAATTTTAGGGAACCTGACAATCATTTCATATGCAACTTGTTTTTGTAAACTCTCCTTCTTCCTCCCGCATATATCTGTGTCCAGAGTGTCCTTAAAATCCCCTTTTATAATGCAAATGCTCCTGGGGAAAAAAGACAGCTGACACATTTCCAGGTAACACCTTAATTGTCCATAAATGCTTCAGCTCAGAGCAGGAATGAGATATGGGATGGACCCTTGGGAAGGAAAGGAAGAAGGTACGGGAAGCTTGAACTCTGCAAAGAGGCTCAGAGACCTGATAGCAGATAAGGTAGAAAGCAAAGTTAGTTTGCTTCCCAATTTTGCTGAGGGAAAAACCGGACAGGGCAGGACTATCTTTCAACAATTTTGTTTTATGTGCCAATTCCTATCCAAAGGGTTGGAATAACTTGTTTTCCTGTGACATGTATGTATTTATAAATGTATATGTATAAGTTAAATGAGAAGTAAAATCTGAAGGGCCTAGGAAAATATTGAACATTCTCAGGAGAAAAGCTCAGAATTGTCCTTTTCTACTGGGGAGAAAGTTATCTACTGGTTTTTTTGTTGTTGTTGTTGTTAAAGATTTTATTTTTTCCTTTTTCTCCCCAAAGCCCCCCCCCCGGTACATAGTTGTATATTCTTCGTTGTGGGTCCTTCTAGTTGTGGCATGTGGGACGCCGCCTCAGTGTGGCTTGATGAGCAGTGCCATGTCCGCGCCCAGGATTCGAACCAACGAAACACTGGGCCGCCTGCAGCGGAGCGCGCAAACTTAACCACTCGGCCACGGGGCCAGCCCCTCTACTGGTTATTTTTTATGGGCAGATTTTTCGAGCTCTTAATTTTCAGTCTTAATATTTACTATCCAAAAAACTGAATGAATAGCTTTCTTCTTGCTGTTGACACTTTTTAATAAAACTTTTTGAAAATTAAGGTATAAGTGTATAGAGCAAAGCATGAAAATCTTAAGCTTGATGAATTTTTACCTACGTATACACCTGTGTAACCGCATGTCAAGTTATATAGCACATTCTCAGCACCTAGAAGTCTCTCTCATGCTTTCACCTAGTCAATAGCCATTGTCTCCTCCTCCGCATCTTCCCAGATAATCAACAGTCCAACCTCTATTAGCAGAGATTAGTTCTGCCAGTCTTATCAATGGATTCATGCAGAATATGCTCCTTTGCAAATAATCTTTCAACATTATGTCTGTGCAATTCCTCCATGTTGTTGCATTTGGCAGGAGTTCATATCTGTATTTAGTAATCAATTGTGTGGATAGGTCGCAATTTATCCTTCCTACTGTTCATGGGCACTGGATTGTTTCCAGTTTTTGGTGATTAATAATAGTTCAGTTATGGACATCCTTAAATATTTCTGTTGGTGCACATAAGCACTCACTTCTCTTAGGTATATACCTAGGAGAGAAATTGTTGGATCAGAGGGTAGGCATGAGTTTAGCGATATTAGATAAAGCCAAACAGTTTTTCAAAGTAGTTGTACCAATTTATTCCCACCAGAAATGTATGAGAGTTCTAGTTGCTCCACAACCTTGCCAATATTCGATATTGTCATTCTTTAAAATGTTTGCCATTCTAACGAGTGTGTATCTCATTTGTGAGTTTTAATTTGCAACAAGCATCTTAAAAGGTACATAGGCTTACGGAAATTTTGGATATCCTCTTTTGTGAAGTGCCTGTTCAAGTCTCTTGCCCATTTAACTCTTGGGTTGTCTGTCTTTTATTTAGTTGTTTGTGGAAGGTTTTTGGTCTATTTTGGATTTGAGTCCTCTGTTGGATGCATGTATTGTGAATGTCTTTTCCCAGTCTCTGACTTACTTTTCCCTCTCTTAACGGTGACTTTTGATGAACTGCATATCTTAACTTTAATGTAGTCCAACTTATCAATTACTTATTTTACGCTTGGTAACTTTGTGTGTCCTATTTAAACTCTTTTGCCTACTCTCACTTTTTTAAAAATAGAAAATTATTCTTTTCAAAAGTACGTTGTAAAAAAAATGAGAACATATAGGTTATCAAAAAGGAGAAAAATAATCACCTATAAGGCTACCGTTTGGAGAGGTTATATCTCCTCTATTAAACTCTATTAACATTTTGGTACATATTCTAATACTTTTAAATGTTACACATAGTTTTTTTTCCAAAAAAGTGGGATGATACTGTACTTGTTTTTTAGTTAACCTTTTAAAATTTATATTTTATGTAAATATCAATAAATACTCATCCTCATAATGGTTATATAATATTCCATCTTATAGATGTGCCAGGAGTGTCATTTTTAACTAGTAAATTTTACAAAGTAATATGTGACCAAGCAACATCTGTACCACTAAATGGAACTGTCCTGAGGATTCTCTTTTGAGAAATCTATCATAGTGTCAGAATTTTAGGCTCAGGTCTGCTCCTAGTTCCATGGACATAGGAAAGTCACTCAATGTCTCTCCACCCCGGAATTCTCCCTTAGAGAGGAGATCCGAATAAATCATCTATAAGGTTTGCTCCAACTCTGAATGTCTGAGGGTTCACCCATAACAGAGGCTGATTGCTGTCTTTTCCTTCTCTGATGGTTTGACTGACTCACTGTGATCCAGATGATCTTCTAGGTCAGAGTAAACAAAAACCCTTGGGGAACTGTGTGGCAATGTCCTTGGAGCGGAATGAGTGTAGGGGATATACAGCACAGCTTTGCTTAAAATCAGCTGTGGTTGTGTGACCTTAAGGGACTTCCCTGGAGAGGAGCTAAGAAATGAAACTTTGCTTTTTTTTCGGAAGAAAGGTGGTTTAGAGAGTTAAGGACTTTCAGGGGGAAATCACTGCAATGTTTTAACTCTCAAAAATTGGGGGAAAAGGGGGGCTGGCAAGGTCGAGTAGTGGTTAAGTTCACGTGGTCTGCTTCGGCGGCCCAGGACGCGCAGGCCTGGATCCCGGGCAGGGACTTAGGACCACATCCCACATAAAATACAGGAAGACTGGGGCAGGTGTTAGCTCAGCGACAATCTTCCTCAAGCAAAAACAGGAGGATTGGCAACAGATCTTAGCTCAGGGCCAATCTTCCTCACACACACACACAAAAATTGGGGAAAAAGAACCCCAAATTTAAAAAAAGTCACCATAAAGGCAAAGCACTGCAAAGATCTTTTGCTAAGAGAGTTGAGGGGCTGGTCCTGTGGCCGAGTGTTTAAGTTCCTGCGCTCCGCTGTGGCGGCCCAGGGTTTCGCCCATTTGAATCCTGGGCACGGACATGGCACGGCTCATCAGGCCACAACAACATGGCATCCCACATGCCACAGCTAGAGGGACCCACAACTAAAATATACAGCTGTGTACCTGGGGGCTTTGGGGAGAAAAAGGAAAAATAAAATCTTAAAAAAAAAAAAGAGAGAGTTGAGCAGAGGAAATGCTAGCAGATGAATTACACTCAGAAATGCCTTCTTGAATTACTAGGATGACAGTTAAAGGTTTGATTTGGAAAGCGAGGGTCAGAAATCTGAATTTTGGTTGGCTCTTGTGTGTTCACCACGTCGCTGTGGACCAATCACCTCTCTGAGCCTGTCGTCATCTGTGAAATAAGGAAATGATAGTATTTCATAAGCTTGTTGAGATGATTAGGAGAGATAAGTGGTTTGAAGCAAGTAAAGACCTTAGCCAGTCTTAGCGTGGGATAAGCCCTCAATTTTTTCCTTTTATGATTTTAAAAAATCAAGATAAAATTCACATTATATAAAGTTCATCATTTTAAAGTGTACAATTCAGTGGTTTTCCATATATTCACAAGATTGTGTAACCATTACCACTATCTAATTCCAGAATTTTTCCATCACCCCCAAAAGAAACGCTGTACCTATTATCAGTCACTCTCCAGTACTCTTTTCTCCCAACCCCTGGGAACCACTAATCTACTTTATATTTCTATGGAGTGCCTGTTCTGAAGATTTCATATTAATGGAACCTACAGTATGTGATCTTTTGTGACCGGCTTATTTCATTAGCCTAATACACTTGATATTATTGTTATTGTTGTTGATATTCCTATTTCCCATAGATAGCAAATAGTGTGAGAATCAAATGATGTAGTGGATCTGGAACCTCTTTGTAAAGAAGAAATTACTCTGGAAATGTAAGGATTGATTTATCCTTTGGGGTATTCCCTCTTTTGGGGGAACAGAGTGGTCCCCACAGGAACCTCCCAGAGGGAAAACAAAATCATAGAATTCAGAAACGTAACAGGACTGAAAATATCCTCTATTATTAAAAAATAAACTACCCATTAGAAAAATGTTCGACTGACTTTCCTCCTAAAGCTTTTTGCTTGCTGAGTTAATTTCTCTTTGCCGTGAGACCTGCTACCAGTAGTCCAAGTCGTTAGTCTCCCCAGACCCTGACATCACGCCATGCCTGAATGTGGAATGCAGAGGCGGAGCTGTGCAGTCTTCTCAGAGTTTACTGTTTAATTTATCCTCCTCATCCCAAGTCACAGGTAACTTGTCCCTTACTGTAGCGTGACCACTGTGTGGTGATGTTGGATGGTCTCCAGGTCTGGGCAGGGCTCTCTGACTTTTGCCACGTGATCTGATGGGAAACTTCAGCATTCCTTCCCAGCAGCAAAAAAGGTTAGGAAAGATTGTTGAACTGCCGTTTCACTGACCTGTGTGATGCGAGAGGATTTTACCTTCCTGCGTGCTCCCACCTCCCTCTTATTTTTAAAACATTTTGAAATATTTTAAGAGGCGGTAAGATGTGGTTGTTAAGAGATCAGACTCTGAAGACAGACTACCTTCAAATCCCAGGATCACCACTTACCAAATTTGTGACATTGGGCAACTTTCTAATCTCTGTACTTCAGTTTTCTCATCTGTAAAATGGGGTAATCATAGTAATTAGCTTATAGGGTTGTTGAAATGATTAAATTAATTAATACAGGTAAAGAAACTAATAGTATGTATGACATAGTAAGCATTACAGAAATGTTTTCTGCTTATATATATATGTATAAAGAATAATATAACAAACATTTGAATCCTTATACACAAATCCTAACATTATGCCACATTTACTTTAGATATTCTTAAAGAAATAAAATATCACAAAAACAAGTATACCCACACACAGCTATCGCTCCCCTATTACATTCCTTTCTTTTTCTTTCTTGAGATAATATTATCCTGGATTTATTACTTGTTATTTTTAAAAGTTGATATATATGATTCCATACAAACTGTATACTCTCATTTCATATGTATTTAAACCTTATAAAAATAGAATTGTATTGTATGAATTCTCCTGCTACTACTTTTTTCATTCAACCTCATGATTTTGAGACTCACCCATGTTGCCACATGTAGCTAGTTCAATCAATTTGATTGTTATGTTTCATTTTATGGCTATGTCACAATTGATCTATCCATTTCCCTGTTGATGGACATTTAGATTGCTTCCAATTTTTTGCTCTCATAAGCATTGCTGCAATGAACATTCCCATGTCTCTTTGCCATGCATGTGAGAATTTTCCAGGGCTTATATCTAGAAATGGACTTGCTGAGATATGGGGAAAACCACCTCTTCAACTTTCCTAGACACTGCCAAATTGTAGCTGTGCCAAGTGCTTGCCCCAATTTTCACTTTTCTAGTAAAGAATAAGCAATCCTCTGGCTCCACACCCTCAGCAATACTCATTAAGCTTGTCAGTTTCTTCATCAATCAAAGGGAAATCAATATCTATGAGTATGCTTCCCAAAGGTCTTCTATAAATAAAGGGAATCTCTTTTGAGATGTTATTGCCAACTCACTCTGTGTTAGGCATAATGCTAAATGTTTTACATACATTCTCTTATTTAGGTCTCCTACCGACTGTAGGAGGTAGGTGCTAGAAGGAATAATTAATTTGTCCAACAGCACGTGGCTGTTAGGTGACAAGGCTGGGATTTGAACTCAAGTCTGTCAGACTTCAAGGCCCCTATGATTGCCCTGACGGTGAGCTGCATGCACAATCTTTAGGAATGGCATTAAATCAACTCTTGGTGGTGGTGTTGAATTTCTGGTAGAATGTCTTCTGGAGAATGAACAATCTGGAGAGATGATATGGCTGGATACTTCTTTTTTTTCCTTCAATTTTAAGTGGTATATATTATGAATCATAGAAGATTTTAATATAAATCATAGAAGGTTTTCATGTAAATTGAGGAGGAAAATGTCACACACAATCTTAGGACTGCACTTGACACAATATTGTCACTGTTAACCCTCTAGTTTCTTAGCGAGTATTTTGTTTTGTTTTGTTTTTTGAGGAAGATTAGCCCTGAGCTAACTGCTGCCAATCTTCCTCTTTTTGCTGAGGAAGACTGGCCCCAAGCTCACATCCCTGCCCATCTTCCTCTACTTTATATGTGGGACACCTACCACAGCATGGCTTGCTGAGCAGTGCCGTGGCCACACCTGGGATCTGAACCGGCGAACCCTGGGCCACCGTAGCAAAACGTGCGCACTTAACTACTGTGCCACCGGGCTGGCCCCTGTTTTGTCTTTTAAGAAGGCTTTGTAGACACTTTAGAGCTTGAAGTCATGGCAACACCATGGATGAAAATTTACCCATAAGGAGCCATTTCTCAAAGCAAGACATTTATGCTAAGTATTGCACATATGTTAATTCCTATATTTTTAATTGAAATGCAATTCAAATACCATACAAGTCACCCTTTTAAAGAGCACAAGTCTATCTTTTTAGATGAGGAACTAAGAACAGAAATATTATTTTGCGTTTTTGAAAGTTACAGAACCTCAATGTCAGTTTGAAGTCTGGCGCTATGTTAATATGGGAGAAGGTGGGAGCAGGTGGGGGCTGTAGCAAAATCAAGACTAGCTGTTAAATTGATCATATTGAAGCCAGTTCATTATAGTGTTCTGTCTACTTTTGTTATATGTTTAAAATTTTCCAATGTCGAAAGTAAGAAAAGTCTTTTTTAAAAAAGGTCCAGCATCATGCTTTAATGACAGATCTTTGTATATTTAAATGATGAATGAATTTGGGTCTCTGATGTGAAAATCAAGATTTAATAGTAACTAACTTCATAAAAACATTTTATAGTTTCCAAGGCATTTCCACAGTTTTATCTCACAACTATGCTGAGGTAGTCAGGGCTGGTGTGACCATCTCCATTTGAGAGACGAGAAAGGTGAGGTTCAAAGCAGGAGATCTGGGACTTTAACCCCTATATTCTGACATGGAATTCAGTAGCCTGCCCCCTTTTATTTAAAATGAATACAGCCTTGATACTTTTTTTCTGATTATAATGATAACATATTATTTTAAAATAATTTAGAAAAACTACAAAGAAGAAAAATGTATATTACTTGTAACCCTACCACCCAGAGATAATTACTCTGAACAGTTTATATTTTACCCTTCCAAATTTTTTGTTTTTAATTTTTTTTTATGGAAATGAAATATACTGGCACAGTGGCATAGTAGTTAAATTTGCACTCTCTGCTTTGGTGGCCTGGGGTTTGCAGGTTTGGATCTTGGGCATGGACATACACATTGCTCATCAAGCCATGATGTGGCAGCATCCCACATACAAAATAGAGGAAGATTGGTACAGATGTTAGCTCAGGTCCAATCTTCCTCACCAAAAAAGAAAGAAAGAAAGAAAAAATAGAAATATGTTAAAATGTTTTGTAGACTTCTTTCTCAAACAATGACATATTGTAAACATGTTTCCATGTCAATTTGTGTATATTGTATGGTGCTCTCATAACTCACTTAACTAATCTCCTGTTGTTAGACACTTAGATGGTTTCTAATTTTTCACTATCACGAACAATGGCAAAATAAACATTCTTGTACATACTTCTTAGCTCACTCATTAAATTATTTCCTTAAGATATATGACTTGGAGTGGAAAATATGAGTCAAAGGATTTTGATACATTTTGCAGCCTATCTCAGAAAGGTTGTACAGATTTATGTTCCCAACCATCCAGTGTTTTTTTGTTTCTTCACCAGCTCCATACTTGCTTTTCTTGAGACAGCTGTAATTCAAATATACCAGTGAAAATACAGAGTTTAATTTGTTAATGTATAATCAAGTTGAACTATTGAGCAAACCATCAATAAACAATTAACTGTGTTTGTTTAAAGCAATGATCTTCAAGCTGTAGCGAGCATGAGAATCACCTGGTGATTCTTGGGCTCCATCCCAGACACACCGACTTAAATTCCAGGGGTCTGGGACCCGGGAACCGGCATTTTTAACAAAAGCCCCCTTCTCCCATGTCTGATGTGAGCAGTCCAGGGAATCAGACTCAGAGAAACACTAGTTTAAGAATACACACGGGTAGGTTGAGAGTTTGCTGCATATGGACCTTATTATCTTTTGGTCTTGGGAGGTCTTGTATGAAACGGAATATTCACTTACTTTCTCCTCATCCCTTTCATTTTCTCTCCCTCTGTCTTTCACACACACACACACACACACACACACACACACACACACGCACAGACATACACACACACACCATACTTTTGTAGAGAAAGCAAACATTTTGCTTTTGGAAATCCTTTTACTGTAGGCTGCCATGATCAGTTACAGACAAATACTTGACTTATAGAAATTCTTCTTTAGGGCTTTCAGGTTTGTTTTGTTTCATTTTCTGTTCCAAGGAAGCACCTCTGACATTCCTAACTAGTTGAGCACCTGAAAGTTACTTAATTTTCCCTTTTCTGTGGAAGCCGAGATAGTCTTTAAAGTGGTCTCAGAGGCTCTGTGGTGAGAGGAGATAGACTGAAGGCAAATGAGGCAGTCAAATCCTATTGGGCCTTTGAGGCAGGGCCTGGAGCTGTTCATGGCCCTTTGAAATTCAAACTAGCTTTTCAAGCATTTACCTTTCCAGGAATTACTCCCCTTTGCCCAGCTTCATGAAACAGCTTTTATTTTATTTTTCTCATTCAAAGTCTGTTTTTCAATACCAGTATTTGATCCAGTTTCATCTCAACTATGTTATACCTAGACATTTTAGATGTTTATCAAAGGTCTTCTATAACGAAGAAAAGTAAATATATGAAATAAATGTGTGACATTTATCAGTAACGTTGGCTCTGAACAAATTTTTGAAAACTTAGTTGACAAAATTTTGGTTCAACTGAAAAGAAGCATGACTTTCAAAATCTCTGAATGCCTTGGTTCTCAGTATTATCGTTCTTTATTGAACTTATTTCTTATTAAAATGTGTGGTTTTTAGCGGGCTGGCCCCGTGGCCGAGTGGTTGAGTTCACACCCTCCGCTTCGGTGGCCCAGGGTTTCGCTGGTTCGGATCCTAGGCGCAGACATGGCACCGCTCATCAGGCCATGCTGAGGCGGCATCCCACATTCCACAACTGGAAAGATCCACAAGTAAAAATATACAACTATGGGGGTTGGCCCCGTGGCCGAGTGGTTAAGTTCGTGCGCTCCGGGGCAGGCGGCCCAGTGTTTCGTCAGTTCGAATCCTGGGCGCGGACATGGCACTGCTCATCAGACCACGCTGAGGCGGCGTCCCACATGCCACAACTAGAAGAACCCACAATGAAGAATACACAACTATGTACCGGGGGGCTTTGGGGAGAAAAAGGAAAAAATAAAATCTTTAAAAAAAATATATATATACAACTATGTACTGGGGGGCTTTGGGGAGAAAAAGGAAAAAAAAAAATCTTTTATTTTATTTTACTCTTTTGAGGAAGATTAGCCCTGAGCTAACTGCTGCCAATCTTCCTCCTTTTGCTGAGGAAGACTGGCCCTGAGCTGACATCCATGCCCATCTTCCTCTACTTTATATGGGGATGACTACCACAGCATGGTGTGCCAAATGGTGCCGTGTCTGCACCCGGGATCCAAACTGGCGAACCCTGGCCCACTGAAGCAGAATGTGTGCACTTAACTGCTGTGCCACTGGGCCAGCCCTAAAATCTTTCAATATGTGGTTTTTAAGACTTTTTTCCTGACAGTATTATGTAATTTTTTTAGCGTGGGTAGATGGGAGTGTTGCTTCTATGTTACTGTACAGCCAACATGTATTTTATTCTTTATCTTAGTAGTTTCATGCTATGTATGGACCATAACCAACCTATTGCCTGCGAGAAACATGTAAGATAATGTATTTACAGCCATTGTTACAAGTTTATAATGTATTTTTCTATCTTGTTTTATACGTATGTTATGTAACATCCAGAAAATTTTTCTTGATTAAGGATACAAAATGCAAAATCCCCAATTTTGATAACTGAAAATTGCCAGTTGTTTTGCGATACTTTATTACATTGGGTGTCTTGTCTTTCTTGGGCTTTTAGTCAGCTAATGAATGAATACAGTAGACACTTTGGGGTTTTAGTTGGGATTTTACATAGCTTGCATTTTAATTCTTTGGTTCTTTGCTATTTCTATTAACCCATAGCATTATTTTAATAAATGTTATAATACCAACCTACTAAAAAAAGAGAAAGTCTGTTTTTGATGCAAATGGTCTTTCTCATGGCATCCTTCAGCTTTTACATGCGTGGTGGCATGGCGAGGGCTTCAGACATGTGGTCCTTGCAGGCAGGTCTGCCCTTGAGAAACCGTGCAGAGGGGAGGGCCTCACTGGTCACTTTCCAATACTCTGGCTTAGTTTGCCTGTTGAACTTCATACAAGTGGAATTATGCAGCACATATTCCTTTGTGTCTGGCTTCTTTTGCTCAATATACTATTTTCAAGACACATCCAAGGTATTGTATGTATTAATAGTGCATCCCCTTTGATTACTGAGTCATGTTCGATTGTGTAGCCATATCACAATTGGTTTATCCATTTTCCTGTTGATGAACATTTAGGTTGTTTCCATTATTTGAATTCTACAAGTAAAGCTGCTATGAACATTCATGTACAATTATTTGTATGGACGTATGCTTTCATTTCTTTTGGGTAAACACATAGGAATGGAATGACTGGGTTTTATGGTAAGTATACGCT
This sequence comes from Equus przewalskii, assembly GCF_037783145.1. Classification (NCBI taxonomy): domain Eukaryota; kingdom Metazoa; phylum Chordata; class Mammalia; order Perissodactyla; family Equidae; genus Equus; species Equus przewalskii. The sequence continues at coordinate 35,218,026 of NC_091849.1, read as the reverse complement.
TAACTTTTCAAGAAATGGGGCAGTTAAAAAAAAATCTCATTTTTAGTTGTCAAGTCAATATCAATAAGCCCAGCTTTCTGCACTTGTGATTTAGTTGGAAAGAGCACTGTTTTAAGAATCAGAAGTTTGGGGCTTGGCCTGAGCAGCTTGTTTCCAGACCTAGATTTTGAGAAAAGGGTCATTTAGCTTCTCAGAGCTTCAGTTCCCTAATCTTTAAGCTGGGGCTAATAGTTTCTTATAACAATGAAATATTGGAAGTAATCTCAGAATCCATCACTAGGAGACTGGTCAAGTAAAATACATTCCTAAATTGGAATACTATATAGCCATTAAAAATGATGATTTAAATTTATATTTATTGATGTGGAAAGCTGTTTTCAACATTATTTGAATGAAAAAAAGCAGGCTAGAGAGGAAGATACCGTATGATACCATTTAGGCAAACTATATGAAGAGATACATGAAAGACCTATTTACTAAAATACCAATAGTGGGTATATCTGGGTAGTGGGATTTACGGTGGTTTTTTTTTTACTTACTTCTTTTATAATTTTCTATATTGCTTAACTTTATTTGCAACAAGCATGTATGAGTCTTTGTAAAATGCCAAAGCTATTAAAATAAATTAATACAGGGGGCTGGCCCCGTGGCCGAGTGGTTAAGTTTGTGCACTCCACTGCAGGCGGCCCAGTGTTTCGTTGGTTCGAATCCTGGGCGCGGACATGGCACTGCTTATCAAACCACGCTGAGGCGGCATCCCACACGCTACAACTAGAAGGACCTACAACAAAGAATATACACCTATGTACCGGGGAGCTTTGGGGAGAAAAAGGAAAAAAATAAAATCTTAAAAAAAAAATTAATTAATTAATACAAGCCAGCCGTGATGGCCTGGTGGTCAAAGTTCGGTGCACTCTGCTTCAGCAGCCTGGGTCCGGTCCCCAGGTGTGGAACCACACCTCTCCTTTGTCAGTAGCCATGCAGTGGCAGCGGCTCACATAGAAGAACTAGAAGGACTTACAACTAGAACATACGACTACATACTGGGGCTTCGGAGAGGAAATTAATTAATTAATTAATACAATCTGTTTTTTCTGAGCATGAGATGAAACAATGGATGGATATGTTGAAAAACTATAAGGTATTATTATGTGAATTTAAGATATTAGCATTACTATTAGTATTTATTACCTCAATTTCCTCTGGCAGTATCCTGGAAATTGTCAAAGGAGCCCCAATAAGAGGAAGTAATGACAGCTCCATAGAAACACAATCAGGCTGAACATGGGGAAAAGGTAAACTCCTTAGAACGGAAAGAAACCTGGTGTAATGAGGAGGGCACAGGTTTCTTTCTGAATCTTGGGCTTAAGTGCTGGCTTTCTCAACATCTGTGTCTCCTTGGACACCTACTTTAAACTCTCATTCTCCATTTCCTTATCTGCAAAGTGGAAATAATAATAATATTGATATCATTTTGTTGAGAGAATTAAATGAGTCAAAGTACTTAAAGTGATGGACATTTGGCACTCTGTAAGGATTCATTATGTATTTGTTCCCCTTTTCCTCCTTATCTCTACCTAGGATGCAGACAGCGAGACGTTATACACACTGTGACCCAGTTGGACGAAGAGTGAAAGGAGTGATTATAACAAATGAGAGGGGTTGGGAGGGGTTTTTTATATGAGGGAGAGGTAAGGAATTGGTGTTTACTTGGAAGATGTTTTGGCGCTGGTAAACTAAAGGAGCCAAGAAAAGAGGAAGAAGAAGAATGACTCCTGCTGGATGTATCTAGGTCAAGGTGCCAAGGGACACGAGATAAAGACATTCAGGTTTTCTTTTGCATTGTCCCATTCACCACAGTAGGAAAAAAGAGACCCAGAGCATCAGATGCTCTGTTCAGAAGAAAGGATAGTAAAATAAGTTGGTGCCTCCCATTTTTGTATCTCTTGAGTAGAGTAATAGGGTAGACGAACTGGAAAAATCCCAAATGTGGGGATCTGGTCCTTTCTCACCACGTTCTGGGGAGATGTTGAAGGTGGAGGTACTGCTCACTGCAGGACGCTGCTCTTCAGCCTCACTCACTCACTTCCCAGAGAGAACACCCTCAAATACACCTTAGATTTTATTTCCTTTTCCTGGAGTTGCTTCTAGTTATATTTTTGTGATCTGAACAGAAAACAGGAGGCAGCAAAGAGGAGCGCGGGTCTTGTAGCTGTTAAAAATTTCCAAGTGTATACAAAAGAATGAAGTTTGACTTTTATCTTATATCATATACAAAAATTAACTCAAAATGTAAAAGCGAGACTATAAAGCTCCTGAAAGAAAACATAGGGAAAAAACGTCATGACATTCGACTTGGCAATGATTTCTTGGATATGACACCAAAAGCACGGGCAACAAAAGCAAAAACAGACAAAGGGGACTACATCCAACTTAAAACTGCTGTGCATCAAAAGACACCATCAACTGGCCAATAGGCACATGAAAAGATGCTCATCATCGCTGATCATCAGGGAAATGCAAATCAAAACTACGCTAAGATATCACCTTACACCCGTTACAATGACAAAAATATCTAAAACTAATAGCAACAAATGTTGGAGAGGTTGCGGAGAAAAAGGAACCCTCATACACTGCTGGTGGGAATGCAAACTGGTGCAGCCACTATGGAAAACAGAATGGAGATGCCTCAAAAAACTAAAAATAGAACTACCATACGATCCAGCCATCCCACTACTGGGTATTTATCCAAAGAGCTTGAAGTCAGCAATCCCAAAAGTCCTATGCACCCCAATGTTTATTGCAGCACTGTTTACAATAGCCAAGACGTGGAAGCAACCTAAGTGTCCAGCAACAGATGAATGGATAAAGAAGATGTGGTACATATATACAATGGAATACTACTCAGCTGCAAAACAGAACAAAATCATTCCATTTGCAATAACATGGATGGACCTTGAGAGAATTATGTTAAGTGAAATAAGCCAGCGAGAGAAAGATACTCTGTGTATGACTCCACTCATATGAGGAATTTAAAGTTATGGACTAAGAACAGTTTAGTGGATATCAGGGGAAAGGTGGGGTGGGGGGTGGGCACAAAGGGTGAAGTGGTGCACCTACAACATGACTGACAAACGTTAATGTACAACTGAAATTTCACAAGATTGTAACCTATCAATAACTCAATAAAAAAAAAAAAGAACGTGGAAAAAAAACGACACCATCAACAGAGTGAAAGGCAACCCACAGAATGGGAGAAAATATTTGCAAATCATATATCTGATAAGAGGTTACTATCCAGAATATACAAAGAACTCTTATAACTCAACAACAAAAAAATCAAATAATCTGATTAAAAAATGGGCAAAGGACTCAAATAGATATTTCTCCAAAGATGATATACATATGGCCAATAAGCATATGAGAAGAAGTTCAATATCACTACTCGTCACATCAATGTAAATCAAAACCACACTGAAATATCATCTCACACCCATTAGAATAGCTACTATCAAAAAACCAGAAAATAGGGGCTGGCCCGGCGGCATAGTGGTTAAGTTTGCACACTCCACTTCAGCGGCCTGGGGTTCTCGGGTTCGGATCCTGCCTGTGGACCTAGCACCTTGTCAAGCCACACTGTGGCAGCATCCCACATAAAACAGAGGAAGATCAGCACAGATGTTGGCTCAGCGACAATCTTCCTCAAGCAAAAAGAGGAAGACTGATCACAGATGTTAGCTCAGAGCCAATCTTCCTCACACACACACACACAAAACCAGAAAATAACCAGTGTTAGAATGGATGTGGAGAAATTGGAACTCTTGTGCACTGTTGGTAAGATTGTAAAATAGTGCAACCACTATGGAAAAGAGTATGGAGCTTCCTTTAAAAATTAAAAATAGAACTATCATATAATCCAGAAATTCCTCTTCTGGGTATATATCCAAAAGAATTGAAAGCAGGGTCTTGAAGAGGTACGTGCACACTCTTGTCCTTGGCAGCTCTACTCACAATAGGCAAGAGGTGGAAATAACCCAAATGTTCATCAACAGATGAATGGATAAACAAAATGTAGTATATATGTACAACGAAATATTATTCAGCCTTAAAAAGGAAGGAAATTCTGACACACGATACAACAACGGATGAACCTTGAGGATATTATATTAAGGGAATGAGCCAATCACGGAAGGACAAATACTGTATGATTACTAAAGTCGTCAAATTCATAGAAACAGAAAGTAGAATAGTGGTTGCCAGGGGCTGGGGGAGGGGCAAGGGGAGATGTTGTTTAATGAGCATAGAGTTGCAATTTTGCAAGATGAAAAAATTCTGGAGATTAGCACTACTGAACTGTACATTAAAAATGGTTAGGGGCCTGCCTGGTGGCACAGCAGTTAAGTTAGCACATTCTGCTTCGGCGGCCCAGGGTTCACCAGTTTGGATCCCGGGTGTGGACATACACACTGCTTGGCAAGCCATGCTGTGGCAGGCGTCCCACATATAAAGTAGAGGAAGATGGACACGATGTTAGCTCAGGGCCAATCCTCCTCAGCAAAAAGAGGAGGATTGGCGGCAGATGTTAGCTCAGGGCTAATCTCCCTCAAAAACATTAAAAAAAAATTTTTTTAAATAGGGCCGGCCCCATGGCCGAGTGGTTAAGTTCACGTGCTCCACTTCAGTGGCCCAGGGTTTCCAGTTCAGATCCTGGACACAGACGTGGCACTGCTCATCAGGCCACGTTGAGGTGGAGACCCACGTGCCACAACTAGAAGGACCCACAACTAACATATATAATGATGTACTGGGGGAATTTGGGGAGAAAAAGCAGGAAAAAAAAAAGGAAAAAAGAACATTGGCACCACTTGTTAGCTCAGGTGCCAATCTTTAAAAAAAAAAGGTTAGGATGGTAAATTTTGTTGTGTCTTTTATTACAATTAAAACAACAAACAAATGCCTAAACGACTTTGTCATAATGTGTCCCCTCACTAGCCTGCTCCTCAAACCCTGAGGAGAATCCTCCAGGGCCTGGGTAAGGTCTAGAATGCGTCTCTGTGCATCCCAGCCTGCCCTCAGCTCTTCCCTCCTCCCAAATCCTATAGCCTCTCTGTCTATCGCTCATCGGGCACTTGAACATATGCTGCTTTGCACTGTTGGTTACCTTCATATAGTCTGGGTGATCAGAATTGACCACCGCCAAATGTCTCTCTTTGGTTAAGGACAAAAGACTCTGAAAGAACTTTGACCTTCCCCCTAACTCTCTAAAAGAACTTAAGATAGAAGGCCTGTCCCCAGGACAGGCCATTGCCATAGATAACTCTGGGTATCTGGTAGACTGTGAGGGTCCTTGCTAAGCCCATTCTTATCAAAATTCTGTCTACCAAACATTTGCTCTTTCATCTCCATGTCAACTGCCTTCCTCCCCTTTGAAGCCCCAAACCACTACCCCGAACATCTTCCTTTGTCTCTGGCTGAAGATAGTATTTAAGGTGGCAGCTTAGGCCATTCTGGCTGAGTTACTCAGTTTTCCTGGGTTTCTTACACGTTATTAAACTTTGTTTGATTTTCTCTTGTTATTCTGTCTCATGTCAATTTAATTCTTAGATCAGCAGAAGGACCTAGAGGGTAGAGGACTTGTCTTCCTCCCCTACCATAGTTATTTATAGAAATCTATGCCCTTGTCTCTCCTGTTGTCGTGTAGTACCTTAATATTTACCATTTACAAGCATTTATGCCCATCTTATTTAAACTTCTAATCTGGAGAAATAAGCACAGAATGGAAGTTTGGGCTTGTGGTTATGCTTACGCAAATACTAATTGTAGCTGTAGGTTAAATTTCAAATATTTTTTCTTCCTTTTGGTTGATTTATTCTTTTGCTCCCCTTAGGGGTCTTTGTGCAGCATTCCCTATAGAGATGAGGAAACTGAGATCTAGAGAGAAACTAAGTCCCCGGTCCCTTAGCATGAGGATGAAGGCTCTCCTTCTGGGCCACGGTCCCTGACTCAGCCTGGCTCATAGTAAGCCAGCACACGTTTGCTTGCTCAACCCAATAGTTCGTCTGACTGTTAGCTGCTTCCTAGGTTTTGCAGCTTAAAGTTTTAAGGTAGCTGCCACGGGGAGAATGTGAAGAACTGAAACAAACTCGTGTTCGACAAGCCCCCAAGCCACCCGGTTTTCTTTTCTTTAAAATGAAGTGTCTCTTGATGTTTTATTACATGATCATTTTATTAGAAATCTGAAAATAGAGATAAAAAAATGTGAAAATATCCATCATTCTCCACACTGAGAGATTGTCATTGTTAACACCTTGGAGGATATCCTTCCAGACCTCTCTCGCACTCATTCATGCATATCTCAGAAATTGGATCATAGATAATACTACTTTTTGTCACATCTTTAATCATTTAAGAATATATTGTACAGTTGTCCCACAGTATCCTTGGGGGATTGGTTCCAGGACCCACTCACATACAAAAATCTGCAGTTGCTCAAGTCCCTTGTATAAAATGATAGAATATTTGCGTATAACCTATGCACGTCATCCCGTATACTTTAAATCACCTCTAGATTACTTACAATACCTAATTCAATGTAAATGCTATGTAAATAGTTGTTAAACTGTATTGTTTAGGGAATAATGACAAGGAAAAAACGTTTGTACATGTTCAGTACAGATGCAACCATTACAGCCTTTCAATTGACAGTTGGTTGAATTTGTGGATGTGGAACCAAGGATAGGGAGGGCCAACTGTAAACATTTTTCTGTGTTAGCAGAGATAATAGATCAACCAATTAAAGAAAATAAAGTTGATCTATTTATTTCCTTAAATATAGAGAAGTATAAAAAGGAATTAAAATTATTTTTAATAATTCTCTATTAACATTCCCAATCTTTTGTTATATAGTTAGGTTCATACAGTATTCTAATTTTACATCCTACTTTTTTTTTTGAGGAAGACTAGCCCTGAGCTAACATCTGCTGCCAATCCTCCTCTTTTTACTGAGGAAGACTGGCCCTGAGCTAACATCCATGCCCATCTTCCTCTACTTTATATGCGGGACCTCTGCCACAGCATGGCTTGACAAGCGGTACACAGGTCTGCACCTAGGATCCAAACCAGTGAACCCCAGACCACCAAAGCAGAAAGTGTGAACTTAACCGATGCACCACCGGGCTGGCCCCCTAATTTTACATCCTACTTTTTTAAAATTGAGATTATGGTAGTTTACAACATTGTGCAATTTCAGTTGTACGTTATTATTTGTAAGTCACCATATAAGTGGCCCCCTTCACCCTTTGTGCCCACCCCTCAACCCCCTTCCCCTCTGGTAACCACTAAACAGTTCTTTTGTCCGTGTGTTTGTTTATCTTCCACATATGAGTGAAATCATGTGGTGTTTGTCTTTCTCTGTCTGACTTATTTCACTTAACATAATACCCTCAAGGCCCATCCATGTTGTTGCAAATAGGACAATTTCATCTTTTTTATGGCTGGGTAGTATTCCATTGTATATATACACTGCATCTTCTTTATCCCTTCATCAATCAACGGGCACTTGAGTTGCTTCCACATCTTGGCAATTGTGAATAATGCTGCAATGAACAAAGCGGTGCATAAGTCTCTTTGAAATTGTTGATTTCAAGTTCTTTGGATAAATACCCAGTAGTAGGATGGCTGGGTCATATGGTAGTTCTATTTTTAATTTTTTGAGAAATCTCTATACTGTTTTCCAAAGTGGATGCACCAGTCTGCATTCCCACCAGCAGTGGATGAGGGTTCCCTTTTCTCTACATTCTCTCCAGCATTTGTTATTTTTTGTCTCGATAATTATAGTCATTCTGACAGGTGTGAGGTGCTATTTCAATGTAGTTTTAATTTGCATTTCCCTAATGATTAGTGATGTTGAGCATCTTTTCATGTGCCTCTTGGCCATCTGTATGTCCTCTTTGGAAAAACATCTGTTCATATCCTCTGCCCATTTTTTGATTGGGTTGTTTGTTTTTTTGTTGTTGAGTTGACATATACACATATGCTTTTTAAACAAACACAAATGAGGTCATAGTATGTATACTGTTTAACTTTGCCAATCTTATTAGGAAAGTTAATATATTATTGTTTTAATCCATTTCTTTCACTATGAGGGGCATATTACATACTTTAATATGTTTATTGGCTATTTGTATTTCTTCTTTTGTGAACTGCCTGTTTGTGTCCTCGTGTTTTTTCTATAGGGGTTTCCATTATTTTTAAGAGTAGGACATCTGTTTCTATCTAGAAATCAAATATTCAGTTTATTTTCTTAACTTTTTTTTGGTGAGGAAGATTGTCCCTGAGCTAACATCTGTGCCAATCTTCCTCTATTTTGTATGTGGGTTGCCACCACAGCATGGCTTGATGAGCAGTATGTGGGCCCATGCCTGGGATCCAAACCTGTGAACTCAGGTCTGCCGAAGCAGAGTGTGCAAACAACCACTATGCCACTGGGCCAGCCTCCAACTTTTTTTTATGACTATTTTTTGACTTCATCCAGGAGACCATGTATTTTGAATGGAACCTGGAGAATCTCATAGAATCTAAAGGAAGCTGAACAACCAGGACTCAGGATGACAGGAGACCCTCTCTTTCATGCCTTCAGGTCTCTTATCTTTGCTTCTCTCGGCTTCACAACTCTCTTTCCTCAGATGGGTATTATCTCCTTTTCATGGGTGCCCCCAAAAGTGGTCTCTTTTCTTCTATTTCCATCACTCCCTTTCAAGTAAACAGCCTAGGCCTATTCCAGGAACTCATTAAGTTCCAATACCAAATTCCAGAGAGAGAGAATCTGATTGGCTGACCCTAGGTCAGGCTTTTCCCTCTTGACCAATCAGAAGGGGCTAAAGGACAGGGTTATGTGGGGCAGATATGGCTGCTGGGGGCCACCTAGAAGGTTGTTAATAGCTCTCAGAGAAAGGAGGTCATCAATGTTTGGATGTACCCCCAAAAGGTTTCTACTACAAGTTGCTATTATCTATTTAGACTCTGTGTTTACTCTGTGAATCAGGTATGCTGTGACATAATCTTAGTACCAGCTGGCCTTGGCAATTCTGAATCTTAAGGACTTGGAGATCTGGAGGCAAGCTAGACTGCCCAGGTGAGATGAATCACTTTTCTCCTAGGCTTTCAACTTCCAAACGATAGAATGGCTTAACTCCCTTCAGAAACCCTGAAACTGACCTGGTCCAGGGATCTGGGATTAGTTTAAATTTCTTACACAAGATTACCAGCCCAAGAAATTCAGAAAGAAGCCGACTGGTTTTGGATGCATATTCAGGCAGTGGCATCTCCAAGTACAGCCCCTGACATAGTTCTGAGATGGCACCTAGAAGCCCTTTTGGAACACTGCAGTCAGCCTTCCTTCCTTAGGGTGCTCAGCAGTTTGTCCCTTTGCCTCTCAACCAGTCCTTCTCCAGGTCCTTTTTCAAACAAAACAAAGCTGCAGAACCATCAGGGCAGAACCCTAGGTGTTGTTAATAATCCCTCAGACTCAAGTAGAAATTCACATTTCTGGGAGTCTCCTGATTGGGTAACACCTCATTTCCTCAATTTAATATCCCATGTTCACAAGACAACCATTTCATGGGTTTGGGGCTTAGTTCTTCCTTCATGTCTAACGTGCCAGCCCCTTGGTCAGTGTTTCTGCACAGTGATTAGGGATGGGGCAGTTATTTACTGTGCATGACTGTCCCAAGAATTGCAGATGTTTAGCATCCTTGGTCTTCACAGAATTACTGGCCAGTGTACCACCCAAATCTCAGGAGAACCAAAAATGTCCCCACAAAGTTTCAGAATTCACTTGAGGAGTCATTTTACTCTTTTGAGATAATTCTTATCATGAACTGAAGTTCTGAGTCATTTGGGTCTCTTATTTGCAAGGATCTCTTTGCATTATGTGCGCTGTTTAGGGGTGAGCTCAGACCCTAGTACCACATGGTGTTGGCCAAGAGTTTTGGTTCCCTTGGGACAGCATTCTAATGAAGTCGTCAGGTTCCAAAAACATTTTCTTCTTTTGGATCCTTGCTCAACACAACTTTAATCCATGGATATTGCAAGTTAAAACGCTTCCTAGAAAGCCTAGAGTCTAACATCAAATCAGCTCTTGGGCCATAATATCTGATTATTTTGTGTGTAAGTCCAAATTGAACTCAAGTAGAAAGGGAGTCGTAGCAGGATATAGTGGATGGAGTGCTGGACTGGGAGTCTGGAGACCTCTTACTAGCTGCATGATCTTGGGTTAATCAGTTCCCCTCTCTTGGTTTCAACTTCTTCATCTGTAAAATGGGGAGGTTGGACTAGACAGTCTCAATTACTTTCAGCTCTAATATTGAGATTTTTATAATCTTTCTGAGTCCCCTTCCATCCTCCATAAGATTGCGACAATATGTGCACATCTCTGAGGGAGACTGAATTTTCCTTAATATTGGTGAAATATTCCAACATTGTGGCCACCCAAAAATTAGGCCCTGGCAATGATCTAAGCTTCCACACAGATCTTGGAAGCTCAAGAACAGTTTCTTATAAAATATTCATACTACAGTACAGTATAAGTTTGTATTATTACTGTATGCTGTTAAAGGCGTCTGTCTCCGATAAGATATCCCTGTTGGAGGGAAAAAAATCACTGGAGATAGGTTGGTCCCTTATTAAGAAAAAAGAAAGAGTATATGTTTCATATTTTAATAGAAGACCAGGAAGGGAAATGAAGTAGAAGAGGGGCCAGATGAAGAAGTAATTCCTGCCTACTTGTATCACTGTTTAACTCCACAGCCATCTCCTCATGTTTACGGCCACACTACTAGTTACCATTTCCTGAGTGCTTCTTATGGAGCAGGCACGGTACTGAGTTTATATATTGTTACATCATTTAATCCCCACAACAATCCTATCTGGGCAAGCACCATGATTACCAATAATTGGCAGAAAGAGAATTTGAATCCCAAATGTGACTCTAGAACCCAGGCTTGTAAAGCCACTATGTTTTACTAACTCTTATTTGGTAGTGGTACAGAAAGAGGTAGAATGCTTTCCCTTTCCGAAACCTCCTAGCACCCCAGACAATACTCGTTCTGTGTGCTGTTGAAAGTTATGGGAAACATACTCCATTAGGAACCTGAAAGCTGGATTCTAGTTTTGCTGCTCTGTTTTTGGACAAGCCATATAACCTTTCTGGATCTCACTTTCCTTATTTGTAAAACAGAGGGCTTCTTGAAGGCAGACCATTTCTTACTCATCTTTTCCCCCTTTGGATGTAGCAGAGTGTCACGCAAATAGTGGTGTTTAAAGCACACGCTGAAAGAAGGAATGCAAGGGCGTAAACAAGCTGGTCCCTATGCTTCCTCTCTCTTTCTTTGATCTTGAAATGGGGCCTTGACCAGGTAGGTGTACCATATGTACAGTAACACTTTGCCTTCTATTTTAAAAACAGAATAAGGCACGCCAAATTCCCGTGACTTAACCTTTATCTTGAGACGGTTGGTCTTGATAGAGTGGGTGGAAGTTTATGTGCGGCGTTCATCTGGACCCGTGATTGACGTTTGTACTGAGGCCTCCTTTACTCCCTGGAGACTCGATACCCCTGTTCCATAAGAGAAGCTGCACTGATAAACTGGAGTAATCATCTCCGAGGGGGGCCGGGAACCAAAGATTTACGGCAGGATCGCTCTGGGAAAGGAGCTCTGGAAACTTAAGCAAAGAAACCTTTCCAGAGCGATGGGCAAACCCTGGGCTGGGAGGACTGGGTCCTACGCGCACTTTGGTACTTAACCTTACTACGGTCTCTGCTCCTCCCCGGACTTCAGCCCCCTCATCTGCAAAACGGTGGAGTAGCCCTAGACTTAACTCCCCGAGCTTCTTCCCAACCCCAGAGCTTTAACTCCTCCCCTTGAGGCGGGGGCGGGGCGAGGAGACGGTCAGGCGGGGAGTCACGGCCGCCGCCGAGCTGTCCCTTTCCTCCTTCTCGCTTCCCGCCCCCTCGCTCCACCGCGGTGAGGTCACGCGGGGGACGTCACGGGGTTGTGACGCCACTGAGGGGCGGGCCTCCGGGAGAGGAAGGGGCGGGGTCGAGGCGGGCGGCGCTTGCGCAGTGGGCGCGGCGCGGGAGGAGGCGGAGGCGGCGGAGAAACGAGAGGCGGCGGCAGCGGCGGCGGAGGCGGCGGCGCTGGGGGGGGTGGGAGGGGGGGGAGCGCGAGAGTGAGTGAGTGGCTGAGTGAGTTTATCCCTATGAGGCGGTGAGAGGCCCGGGGCCTACCTCAGAGGAGCGGGGTCGCGGCGCCAGCTAGCAGCGGGCCCCCTCCCGGTCCCCGGGCCCGGCGGCGCGGCGGCGGCTCGGTTGTGAGGAGGCGGGGAAGCGGGTGTCCGGCCCCAGCCATGGAGGGCATGGACGTGGACCTGGACCCCGAGCTGATGCAGAAGTTCAGCTGCCTGGGCACCACCGACAAGGACGTGCTCATCTCCGAGTTCCAGCGGCTGCTCGGCTTCCAGCTCAACCCGGCCGGCTGCGCCTTCTTCCTGGACATGACCAACTGGTGAGCCGGCCGCGCCAACGCTGGCAGCGGCCTCGGGGCCCCGAGGGGAAGGGAAGGGACACCCGAGCCCGGCAGCAGGGCGGGCGGGGCTGGCATGAGGGGCTCCGGCTTTCCGGGGCGGGGAGGGCGCGTGGGGGAGCCCCCAGGGCCATGGGAGAAATTTGGGGACTGAGCAGGGCTTAGAGAGGACGCACGAGGAGAGTTGGGGGCTACGGAGGGTAGGAGAGGCGGAAGGGAGACCGGGGAGGGGTTCCTGAGGTTCTGCGGAGAGTTGGGGGCCGAGGAACGTGGGAAAAGGGGACAAGACTTGAGCATCGAAGCGTAGGGGTGGACCTGGGAGCAAGAGGGCTGTGATGTTGGCTAAGAGTAAAAAGCACAGGAAACCTGAATTTGGGGAGTGGGAAAAAAGCTTGGGGGCTGGAGTTAGTGGCTGAGGATGACAGGGATGAGTGGCAACTCCGGGAGAGAATTAGGTGCTATGGAAGAACCTGGGGCACGGGCGAGACTTGTAAGTTAGGAACCGAGAAGAAGAGAAAATGTGTGAGTCTCTCTCCACTCCAGGATAGATAGGGAAAAGGGAAGACTATTAGCGGGGAGGACAAGTGAGTACGGTAAGAGATGACTTTCCGAAAAGTTGTGCCGGGAAGAAGTGGGATCTACCGGAGGACCGGGAGTCCTAGACCTGGGGCAGGGTCTGGGAAAACCCTTAGGAAGAGTGAAGGAAAGGAGGTTATTTTGGGAGAGTGAACTTTCCGAGGGGTCTGGAGCTCTGGGCTCCCGAGTGCCCGAATGGAGAGGGGCTTATCCGAAAGAAGGCTGGGTTGGTAGATGTTTGGGAAAATGGAGAACTTGACTTAGACCGGCAACCGAGTATTTTTGGCTCGGCGTCTCCTTATAGAAGACTGAATTGGGACAGAAGACCATGGCACTTAGACCGGAGGAGTGTTTCTTGGCTTTGAATGTAGCGCTTGCTATTTTTGATAAGCAAGGCTTCCCCCTGTTCTCTGAGAGGGGTTGTTGAGTTCACTCGAGGTGAGTGATAAAGTGGAGACCATTAGCCTTCCTTTGAAAGGATTTCAGGTGAAACAACTCATCTTTCTTTGGTCAGAAAGCCTGAGATGAGTGCTCTTTGCTCTCTCTGTTGGGCATTCAGTCCCCTGACGTGTGAAATCTTGTTTCTCTTGGCATCACTATGCAGCCAGCCTCCCCTTTATGCCCTGTCCACTGACGCCTCAGGCAATGCCAGCCAAAAAGGCTGTGAGCCTAGCCTTTATCCCCTTCCTCCTCTAGTCCTGTCCTGCATGATGCTTATCTTACTAATGGGAGCCTTGTAGCTGTGGCCACCCCAAAAGTGATGTGAGTTTTTTTTTTCTGTGCAGCATCTTTGGTGGGTCCTATTATTTTATCTTTAAAGTTGATTGTTATACCAAGAGTGGGATTGAATTTCTAGATGTTTAGAAAAGTCTTTGAGGCATTGAATGCAGGAGATAGTCTTTATAGTTAAAGAAGCATTTGTGATCTCCACTTGCGTCTTTTGTGTCCGGGATGATCTCAGACAGGGACTACAGCCTATAGTAGCTTTCTGAACACTAGCCTATGATGTTTAAATAGAAGGTGACAGGAGGTATTGAAAACACTGAGAAGAGGTATATACTGGTCAAATTTAGAAGTAAAGCTATATCTTGAGGAGGGTTGATTGATTGCCTGCTTCCCACCCTCAGCTTTTTTCTTCCTTGTTTACACTAGTTCAGCATAGGAAACTTGGCATATCATTGCTGCCAGTTTGGTAGGGGAGGATCATTATTTCTCCCCACTTCCTTGTGAGTTGTACCATTTAAACCCTGCCCTAATAAGTTTTTAGTTCTTCAGAGTTAGTATTTATTAGTACAATGATTATGGTTAAAAAACCAGTGTAATGAATTTTATGTGCTTTGAGGTGTGTGTGTTTAACATCTAAGATTGTTTATTTTTAGGTGTCATTAAAATGAGGCCCAATGTGGATAAGAATAAATAACTTAAAAATTATAGTTGCGTTATAAAAATTTTATTTTAGTTTTTTATAAAAAATTATTAAGCTCAAAGACATGTATTCTGATGAGATGTTCTCTCTCTATGAAACAAGGTTTGATACATTTCTGAGCAAAAGAGTGAACCATTAAAAAATGTATTCTGGTTTTAAAGCAGTTAGAAATCACTTGCTTCTTAGGAATCCAGGCAGTTAAGTGATAACTCAGCTTTAAGCTACACTACCGTATTTTTTGACTGTAGAAGACATGTTGTTTTCTTTGATTATAAAGTGAAAAGTCATTTGTGAACTGAGGAAGTAAGGCTTGTTATTCTTTTCTTTCTAATGAAAGCAGTTAGCTCCATAATCCAGTATTATAGTCTGATTCCTATGTTGACCTTGCTAAATTCGTCTTGTTAGATTTTTTGTTTTAAACCAATATGCAACATAATTAATAAAATCTAGTTTAAAAAATACAAGCATACTTGGTCAAAATATTTATGTGTTGTTTAAGTATCTAAAGTCTAGAAATATATTGTTTTAAAGTGTCATTTAATGTCTAACCTTGGAAACTGTTGAGATAGTCCTGATACAGGTTGGCAAAATCTCTCTCAAATTGCTCTGGTTAACCTGTTGAATTTGAGATGATTAACCTTCCTGTGCCTTCATAAGTGCTGGCTTTGGGTTGTAATAAATAACCACCATTCAGTTGTCTGATGACTATTAAAAAATAATGTGCAAAATTACAAATCATTATTTTCAAATGAAGGCCGTGAGTCTTCTGAAATGAAACCTGAGTTGGAAAAACTATGTCTTTGTTTTCAAAAGTAAGAAGTTATTTTTTATTGTTGATAACAAACAACTTTTTAAGAAGCTATTGAAAAACTGACTAAATTGAATGTTTTGGCCTTGTAAATTATCTACTCTCTAAACACAGATTTGTTTATTTACTTATTTTTAGTCTTAGGTTGGGTGTGCATTATGTAGACATTTCTATGTGTTTAATTTAGAGCCAAGTATTGTTTCAGTTTAAGGATTTTTTTGTAGTGTTTATACCTGAGCTGGCAGCCATGCTGCTGGAGTGGTGGAATAGCTTCTTCACAAAAGTAGTCAATTTTCGGTTCCTGAATACCCAAAATGAATAAATAGTGTGGTGAAAAAACCCAGTATTCAAAGCCAGACTGAAATGACTTGTGGTCTAATATAACTTTCTATAGGTGAAATGTCTCCCAGAGGCACTATTGGGCTGTGAATATAGAACTTGGAATTCTAAAACTGAAAAGTGGCTTAGGAAATTCTGTAGTTCATTCCAGTTTTTCCTGCAGCATTGCATATAACCCTTCCCTTCCCTGAGGGCAGAGATTTGCCATGATACCTTTTTATAATGGTTAATTACTTTTCTAGTTAGAATTATGTCAAAACTAAATCTCTTACTACAATTCAAGCTTTTTTCATTTGCTTATGTCCTCCTTGGAGATGGAGAATATCTAATAACTACCTTCCTGAAGAGGTCAGACAGCTTCTAATAATTCAAATCGCTAAAAATTGTCAACCACTTATAATTTAAACAAATTCAATTTCATGGCTTCTCATTCTTTAATACAGCCTGTTAGATTTATATATTTTTTTTCAGGGGAAACCAACAAGATTGTAATAAAATATACATAACGTAAAATTTACCATTTGAACCAATTTTAAGTGTACAGTTCAGTGTTACATAAGATTTTAAATTCACTTTGGCCCTCAAAGTCATTTGTCTCTGTTAAGTTTTCAAAGTGAGTTCTTCAGTGTTTGTGACAAGAGGCAGATAACACTTCTAGGTTTTTAGAGGGTATTAAGGTGGGAGTTAGTACTGGCCTTATTTCTCAGTATAGGTATAAGGAAAATATCTTTGAGTGGCATATAGACAACATTGGCTATTTCTCTCCTTCCTAAGGAATAATTAGGCTAGTGCTTTGCAGTTTTCTGTTGCAACATCCTAGGTTGCCTCCAGGTATCTTCAGGAAGCAGTGTGTGTTTTTTGGAACACTCCACTTGTCCATGGTAGATGGAACAGATGTTTTCTAGAAAAGAAACTTGGGAAAAACATTTTTGTAAAATATCCTATTGACTTTCTCAACATTGTCAGGGGCACCCTACTGGGTAAAATAAAGGTATAACTACTATGCAATGAAGTGAATCAGAATCTAGATCTGAAAATCGGTTGTGCATCTTATCTGATCTCAGTGTCTCCCCTGCCTCGTCTTAATCCATTTCTCAGTCACCTGTATGCTAAATGAGTTTCTGATCCACTCTCTGGTTTGTATGTGTGAAGCTAGGAAAAGTCCCTTTATGAGAAATAAAACATGATATTAATACTGGTTTCCTTAAAAAATGTGTTCCAAGCGGCAGTTGTAGGAAGAGTAGGGAAGTGTTGCATAACACTCAGTGATAGAGTGTTGTGCACTTTATTCCATTTTTAAGAAGGTTAGGAGTTCTTGCTTAGAATATTCTTCTTTTCCACTTTCTTTGGTCTTTTTTGATTGACACACACAAGTTGGGACTCTGGGTATGATATTAAATAGTTTACAAATACAGCATCCAGATTATTTTAGTTTTAAAGGGAACACAGTAAAAAATAGATTGCTGTCCCACAGGAAGTCTTTTTACTATCCTTTTGCTGTGGGACTTGCATTTCTGATCGTAGATCAAGTCAGAACTAATCTCCAGTATAGCCAGGGTGGGTGGAGGTGGTTTCTTTACCACCTCTTATCGTCCCACGCCCCAACACACAAAATCTAGCACATAACAGCAAAAACTATTAACCAGAAAGTATTTAAACAAATGTATTTGGGATGGATTCCTAGCAGGTAATATAATACAAAAGCAGAAGATAGACTGTCATAATTTGCTCTCTAATAGGAAAAGAACATGCCTGAAACTATCAGAGAAAAGTTTTGGAATAATAAGAAGGAAACTTTCCTATGTTAATACTGAATTAACTAAGTGAAATTTCAGTACAGGTAAGAATGGACTAAATTAAATAGAACCAGTGATTCACAAAGATTGAGTGCCTGCTATGACAAGTTGCTTTCCTAGAAGTTTTGAAATGATTGGGGGATCTGAATTGATGGAAAATGAGTGTATTATAGCTAGAGGATGTTTCCTGAGTGAAACCAGGAAGGAGCAAGTGGAGCAGAGCCATCTGAGTGGCTTGGCTAGTATATGGTTAATGGGATCAGGAGTGACAACACAGGGAGCTTATTTTTATTTTTGGTTTGGAATATTGTTGATTTTTAAGAAATTGAATGAAATTGACATAAAATTAAACCATGATCAAGTGAACAATTCAGTGGCATTTAGTGTATTCCTAATGTTGTGCAACCACTACCTCTGTCTAGCCAAGACATTTTCATCACCCCAAAAGGAAACCCCGCACCCGTTAGGCAGTTGCTCCCCCTTCCCCTCTGGCTCCAGCCTCTGGCAGCCACCAGTCTGAGTTCTTTCCTTATGGATGTACCTATCCTAGATATTTCATATAAATGGAATCATACAATATTTGTCTCTTTGTGTCTGGCTTCTTTCAGGGTTCATGCATGTTGTAGAGCATGTATCAGTGCTACATTCCTTTTTTGGCTGATTAATATTCTAGTGTATACATATATGTACCGCAATTTGCCATTCATCCGTAGGTGGACATTTGACCTGTTTTCGCCTTTTGGCTATTGTGAATGGTGCTGCTACAAAAATGAGTGTACATGTACTTGTTTGAGTACCTGTTTTCAGGTCTTTTGGATATATATGTAGGAATTGAATTGTTGGGTCATATGGTAATTCTATGTTTAACTTTTGGAGGAACCACGAAACTGTTTTCCACAGTGACTGAATCATTTTACATTTCCCCTAGCAGTGGGTATGAAGTGGTACCTCGTTGTGATTTTGATTTGCATTTGTCTAATTACTAATGATATTGAATGTCTTTCTATGTGCTTCTTGGCCAGTTGTATATTTTCTTTGGAGAAATGTCTATTCAAGTCCTTTGCCTGTTTTTTAATTGGATTGTTTGTCTTTTTGTTGTCTAGTTGTAAGAGTTCTTTGTGTATTCTGGATACTAGACTCTTATCAGATGTGTGGTTTGCATATATTTTCTCCCATTCTATAGATTATCTTTTCATTTTCTCGATAATGTTCTTTGATGCACAATGTTTTTAATTTTTATGAGATTCAATTTATCTAACTTTTTGTTGTTGCTTGTGCTTTTGATGTTATATCTAATAATCCATTGCAAATCAAAGGTTGTGAAGATTAACCTCTCTGTTTTCTTCTACGAGTTTTATAGTTTGATTTCTTATATTTAGGTTACTGATCCATTTTGAATTAATTTTTTTATATGATATACAGTAGGAGTCCAGCTTCATTTTCTGGAGCTTAATTTTTGTCATGTTATATGCTCTGGGACTGGCTTCTCATTGACTCTGCATTAAATATATCCTTTACTTTTATTAAATATATACTCTCTTTGGCCATCACTAAAAATTGGACCAGAAAAGTGCAAAGTCTTCTGATGGGGGAAAAAACTTATGGATGTTCTGCTGATGTCCAAAACTAAATGTGTTTAAAAGTTCAGTTTATCCTTATCCCTGCCCCCAGCTAGCTTTTCTTTCTGGCTTTTTCCTGTTCTGTTAATAGCTCAATGGTCTCTCAGACACTAGACTTGAACTGAGCTATTTCCAATGCCCTGTCTTTCCTGGATACCCCACATTATGTGCCAAAACCCAGTGCATTTCCACTCTGCAGTGCACCTCCCAACTGTCTTTTTTTTCCATTCTCCCTGCCACCACCTTAGTTTGTAGATAATGTTACCACTTTAACATGGTAACGTAGGAATAGTCTCCAAATTAGTTTTCTACACCTGGCTGTCTTCCTTCTAGTCCATTTTGTGGACATGCCACCACGAGATCAGTCTTTCTAAATCACACCTTTGATCTGGGCCCTTCTTTTCTCAGACACCATTAACAATGCCTTGTTGCATACCAGATAAAGAGCAGAGAGCTCTAGGTTGTCATTCAGGGCCTTCCAAAGATTGATCCCACTTATCTGCCTCTACCTTTCCAGCATATCTTTGTGCTGGATATCCTGCTTCTCTCTGCCCTGTTCAGACGGGTCTGCTGCTCGTTTCCCACGTATACTTTTGCTTTCCTGATTTTAAACATTTTTCTTCTACCTAGAGTGCTGTTCTTTCCTCTCTTTATGCCTTATGAAATCCTATTGTTTTTTTGAAATTGGGACACTAATCACTGTTCTTGCTAATCCTGTCTTTTCCAAACTCCACTCTTGCCTTAATAACATTTGTCATATACAGTACACACCCTGGAGAGGAAAATGCACCTCTAAGGGCCTTTGTTTATCCCTAAGCATCTGACGCAATGCTTTGTACATAGTAGGTGATCAGTAAATATTTGTGGAAGTAATACATGAAGGTAGATGGGAGTAAAGACTTCATTTTTATGGACATCTTGAAGTCTAGTGCTATTAGAAGAAACAAGTCCTACAAACTCAGCTCCTTTTCAGGCCCTTTTGTTTGTAAGTTTAAATTTGGACATGAGATTTAAATGCTGCTGATCGTTCCATACGTAACATGAAAAGCAAATTAAGATTTAAGTAACAACAAGAATATTGTTTCTGGAAGCAATTTGAGCCCTCTAAAGATTGGCCCCACCTTATATACCTACCTTTTCCAGGCATATTTCCTTGTACTGAATATCCTTTATAATCAATTTCTTATTCAGAAAAGTCAGGTAACAGTTACTTAGATGTGAATGGAGGAAAATATTTTGTAAGTTCTCTAAAGTTCTCCTGGATCTTTGCCAGTGTGTTTCATTGAGGAAAAACTTTAAAAAGTAATGTATATAGTAAGTTCAAATAGTTTAGAAGGGCCTAAAAAAGGGTTGCTAACTAAAATGCCTATAGGTGCCAAATGGGGAACATGAACAGTCGAAGTGTGTGTATGAGCTGGAAAGCGCTTGCTTTTTATAAAGATGTCTGATATTTACCTTAAATAAAATATTTCTGTGCTGGAATGGGGGCCCAGTGTTCTTAGATTTTTCTGTTTTTTCAAGAGAAGCCAGAAATTCACATTTTTATGGGAAATTTCCTGATTTTCAAGCATTGGCAACTAATTTAAATATTTTTAAAACACTGTGGGGGCCAAATAAAGCACATATGTAGGTAGGATGTGGTCCTTGGGCCACTAATTTGCATCCTCTGGACTAAAAGTGAAAAGGAAAAATCCCCTCTCCTTTCCAGATACAGCCACTACTATTTCTTCTGTGCCTTTTGGGAAATTTCTATGCCTATAAAATTTTGTATGCATATGTATATGCACACATATGCATGTACACGCATATACGTAGAGAATTTTCTATGCATGTGTGTGTAAATATATAAAATTATATATATATATAAAATGTTTTTACAGCAATGGTATTCCAATTTGAATAATTATCTAGTTAGAATTATTACTAGAGTAGTGGGTACCATGGCCCTTGTACCTCCTTCTTTGCTTCAGTGGAAACTGAATTAGTTGTCAAGGTACTTGGATAGGCTGATCAAATTGTGTGTGTGTGTGTGTTTGTGTGTTTGTGTTTGCAGGGGAAGAGTCACCCTAAGCTAACATCTGTTACCAATCTTCCTCCTTTTTTCTTCCTCTGCCCTCCCCACCTCTCCCCCCTGCAAAGCCCCAGTATATAGTTATGTATAGTTGTAAGTTCTTCTGGTTCTTCTATGGGAACCACTGCCACAGCATGGCTACTTTCAGACCAGTGGTGTGGTTTGCGCCTGGGAACCGAACTTGGGCTGCTGAAGTGGAGCGCATTGAACTTTAATCTCTGGGCTGTCAGGGCTGGCTCGGTATATTTCTTTTAATTAACAATGCAGTGGTGTATTTGGTCTCTGCAAGTATAGTAGAATTCCTTCACTGTATTAGGCAACAGACTTTCATCCAGTAATTACATATAATTATTAAAACTTGGTTTTGCTGTGTTGAGTAAAATGTGTTAAGTAAACTATCTTGTAGTGAGCTCATCTGAATTTACGTACTTATATTTTACTTATAGTGTCAGAGAACACATTTTATAAGTTGAGTTTTTTAGGGACCTGGAACACAAGACTAAAACTCACTGAAGAGGTTTAACTCTTATTAAATCACCTTGTGCAGATGAAACTAATGCATTTTTCACTTGTTGGAAAGGTAATTGATTTTGTAAGTGGTTTTCTAATGATTTGCCAAAGTTAATGTATGTCTTGGGAGGAGGAGCAGTTTATTCCAAATATGGAACCCAGCCCCATTGAATTTACTATGTACTGGATTTTAAAAGACTCACTCTAAAAAATGAACAGTTGTGTTTTCTTGAAATGTTTGAGCCTCTGGTCTATAAAATGTTTCCAAGGTTTCACACTTGAATTATTGTGCTCGGGGTCAGTGACTCACAGCCTGTTGTGGAGCAGCAGCCTGCTAATGATGGATTGAATGATACATGATGTGCTGCTCAAGTGCTTTCTGGTTGGCACTTATTTTCTCAAGTTTTGCTTTTGAATTTTTTTAATACAATATTTAATAACAAGTTTGAGAGAGTAGAAATCACTAGCTGAGGGATGGGGTTTACATACAACTGTAACTGGGAACCACTGCCTTTTAAATTTTTTAAAATTAAAAAAATAACGTGTTATGACATAAACAGTATTATGACATACATCTTATTGCAGATACGCTAGAAAGTACTAGTAAGCAAAAAGAAAACAGATAAGCCATACTCACAGGACCCAGAGATAAACAGTTTTAACCTTTTGATCTATATTTTTCTAAACTGTAGTGTGTGTGTGTACACACCTGTGTTTGCTCTACAAAAATGGAGTATTTACTATATTCCAGGTACTGTTTTAAGTGATTACATTTATTATATAATTTAATACAGTAATTCTAGGAAATAAGTAGTGTTATCCTCATTTTACAGAAAAGGAAAAGAGACTAGGTAAGGTTAATAACTTAGTTAAAGTTACATGGATAATAAGTGGTGGAAATAGGATTCAAATGTGAGCAGCCTGGAACTAGAGACTGCTCCTGGTTGCTGTGTTTTACTTAACAAATTACCACAAACTGGGTGTCTTAAAGCAGAAATTTATTCTCTTATAGTTCTGGAGGCCAGAAGTCCGAAATCAAGCACGGCAGGACCGTGCTCCCTCTGAAGGTTCTAGGGAAGAATCCTTCCTTATCTGTCCTTAGTTTGTGGTGGTTTCTTGGTGTTCCTTAGCTTGTGGCTGCATCACTCCAGTCTCTGCCTCAGTAATCACGTGGTCTTCTTCCTTGTGTGTATGTCTCCAAATTTTCCCCTCTTTAGAAGGACACCAGTCAGTTGGATTTAGGGCCCAACCTAATCTAGTATGACCTCATCTTAACTAATTACATCTGCAAAGACTCTATTTCTAAATAAGGTCGCATTTTGAGGTTCTAGGTGGACGTCAATTTGGGGGTCGCTCTTCAACCAGTACATACATTATTTATTTTCACTTAGCAATAGCTTATGAACATTTCTCCATTCTTAATAAATAGGATTCTACACTTTTACTTTTGAAGGTTTCACAGTATTCCATTATGTGGATGTGGAACAATTTAATAATCCCTTTGTGTTGGATATGTTTCCAGTTTTTTGTCAATATAAACTCAATATTGAACATCCTTGTGGCTAAATCTTTGCTTGCATTTTTAATTATTTCCTTTAAATTTATTCCTAGAAATTAGATTGCTGGGCTAAAGATAAACATGGTTTTAATGCACTTAAAACTTAATTGCCAAATTGTTTCCTCCATAAAGGTTGGACTAATTTTTATGTCTGCCACTACTGTGTGAGTAACTATTTCTTTAATATCTCATCAATGTAGCATAGTATAATTTAAAAAGTTTTCTTTTTCAGTTTCATAAAACATGTGATCTTGTTTTAATTTGTGTACTCTTATGAATTGGCTGAATATGCCCTTTGTCTCTTTTTTTCATAGGGAAGTTTGCCTTTTTGGGAAATGGAAATATCCTTTTTTTCTGACTAAAAATAATAACACTGAACACAGAAACCCAGCAAATCAGAAATGTTGAAGGGAGACAATAAAGCCACTTATAATACTGCTCAAAGCTAATCACTGCTGTCAGTTTGTGTTCATATATGTGCATTTATAGATATTCATGTGCATTTTGCTAAATGTAAGTTAGAATATCTATAATACATACTGCTTTATAGCCTACTTTTTCACTAAACATTATGGATATCTTTCCCTGTTTTTCATCTACTAATATTCCATTACTTGAGTATTCTGTAACTTATTTAAGCAGCCATTTGTTGATTTTTTTGTTTTTCACTGTTAAAAATATCTGTTCACTTGCCTAATTATTTTCTTCTTTCTCTCTTTCTTAATTTTTTAAAAAAATTGTGATATATAACCCATGTGTTTATTTAGGACAGATTCTTAGAAGTGGAATTGCCAGGTCAAAGGTATGCTCTTTTGAAGGTTCTTGATAAACATTGCCGGATTGCCTCCATGAAGGATATGCTAAGTAATAATCTTAACAGTTAGGCATTAGAAGGCCTGCTTTCTGGGAATTAAAATTTTTAATTTTTGCCGGGTAGATTTATCTGATAGATGAAAGGCATTACTTGTTTTAATTTGCATTTCCTTGATTTCTGGTGAAGCCTTATTTGTGTGTGTGTGCGTGTGCGTGCGTGGGTGCGTGCACACGTTGGCTATTTTTTATAGACTTAACATTTTTATTTAGGAAAAAAACTATATGAACCCTATCTACCTCTCATCTTGATTTCACAATCATTAGTATTTTGCCTTTTTTTCTTCATTTTTCCCACCAGAAAACAGTATTTTAAAGCAAATTCCAGCTATGTGGTAGCTTCTTGTTTTGGTTTTTAAAATGTTAGAACTTTATTGAGGTATAATTTATATATCAAAAAATTCACCTATTTTAAATGTACAATTCAGTGATTCTTGTAAGTTTATGGATTTGTACAGCCATCATCACAATCCAGTTTTAGAACATTTCTGTCACTCCAGTAGGATTTATGCCAGTTGGTGGTCGGTCCCCACTCTCACCCCCAGCTCCAGGCAACCACAGTTCTGTTTTCTGTCTCTCTGGACTTGCCTTTTCTGGATATTTCATATAAATGTAGACATGCAGTATACCTTCGTGACTGGCTCCTTTCCCTTAGCATAATGTTTTCAAGGTATAATTATCCACATTGTAGCATGTATCATATATAGAAGTTCATTCTGTTTTACTGCTGAATATTCTATATACATTAAAAAATCATCAATATTTTTAAAAAATAGTTATTCAAACAGTACCAAAGATTTTTCAATGAAAAGTAAGTCTTGGGGCCGGCCTGGTGGTGTAGTGGTTAAATTCGTGTGCTCCACTTTGGCAGCCTGCTGTTCACAGGTTTGGATCATGGGCACAGACCAGCACTGCTAATCGGGCCACACTGTGGTGGCATCCCACATAAAATAGAGGAAAATTGGCACAGATGTTAGCTCAGTGACAATCTTCCTCAAGCAAAACGAGAAAGATTGGCAACAGATGTTAGCTCAGGGCCAGTCTTCCTCGCAAAAAAAAAAACAACAGAAAAAAGAAAAGTAAGTAATTTTCCAATTCTAGACTTCCTATCTCTTGCCAGAGGTAATAACCACTATCAGTCCCCTGTGTATCTTTCCAGGTGTTATTCTATGTAGTGTTTTTTTGTTTTTTTTTTTAGGAAGATTAGCCCTGAGCTAACATCTGCTGCCAATCCTCCTCTTTTTGCTGAGGAAGACTGGCCCTGAGCTCACATCCATGCCCATCTTTCTCTACATTATATGTGGGACACCTGCCACAGCATGGCTTGCCAAGCGGTGCCATGTCCACACCCGGGATCTGAACCGGCGAACCCTGGCGCGCCGAGAAGTGGAACGTGCGCACTTAACCATTGCGCCACCGGGCCAGCCCCTCTATGTCGTCTTAATAGCTGTAAATGTCCTTGCTTTTCGGCGTTTTTGTCATTTTAAAAATTGATATTTGTTAAGTTGTATTTTTTGCGTGATTTTCCCGTTTCCTATTTGTGTTTTAACTTCTTAAAATTTTATTTGGCTATATAATCATAAAGATAATACATGCTTCTTGTGAGAAGTTTAGATAGTACATAAATCCGTGTGTTTCTCTCATCCCACTGTCCAGAAGTGGCTATTATTCTATTCTTTCAGAGACATTCTGTACCTTTATAGGCATGTATTTGATCAAAGTGGTCACAGAGTCCTTAGGTATGCTAATGGAAAGTTTTCATTATACTTTTCTCCATTCTCCATGCAGGTTTGAATCCCTTCTCCTACCATTTTTCTGAAAGAGACCTTTTTTCTATATAGATAGTTAAAAGTCATGAAAGTAGTCCCTGATAGATGTCTTTAGGTCTTCAATGTTAGGCATTCTTGGGAGATTGTCTCTTCCACTATACATTAAAACAAACTTTGATATGTTGTTAAGTATGGACTTTAGGCTGGGCCATTTCAGATCCATCATCCACTTAAGTTGTCAGGATTTTTTCTAACTGGGAGAACATGATCTGTAGGTGCACCATCTTGTGTATAGAGGTCTTATCCCCTCCCCCATACTTAAACACACACACACACACGCACACGCACACACACACAAATGGAATCGTCCTATACCTACTGTTCCCAGGTTAACTTGTTTAACTTCACAGTATGCTATGAACATGATCTTTTTTTTTTTAATGGCTGCATGGTATTCCATTGTGGCTGACCATATTTTATTTAACCACTTCCTGGTGAATGGACAGTTTCCAGGTATTTGCTTTTATAGAGCTGCTCTGGTACAAGTGTCTTCATACTCTTCTGGATACAGGCCTAGAAGTAGAATTGCTGGGGCTGAGTGTATGGGCAATTTAGATTTTGATAGGTAATATCAAATTCACTCCAAAAGTATTGTACCAATTTTCATCTTTACTACCAGGGTACAAGAGTGCTTGTTTTGTCACACTTATCAACCCAAGAGTGGTCTTTGTCTTTACATTATTGCTGGTCTAATGGGTTAAAAAGGTATTCACTTTATTTATTTATTTGGTGAGGGAGATTGCCCCTGAGCTAACATCTGTTGCCAGTCTTCCTCTTTTTCTGGAGGAATACTGGCCCTGAGCTAACATTTGTGCCAGTCTTTCCTCTATTTTGTATGTGAGTCGCCACCACAGCTTGGCTTGATGAGTGGTGTAGGTCCTCACCTGGGATCCCAACCCGTGAACCCGGGCCACCAAAGCAGAGTGTGCCAAACTTAACTACTATACCACTGGGCCAGCCCCCAATAATATATTCATTTTAATTTGTGTTGCTTTAATTATGAATGAGATAGAACTTCTTTCCATAGCTTTATTGGCCATTTGTATTTTTTCCCCAGCTTTATTGAAACCATTTGTTTTTTTGTGACTTGTGTGTTTTCCTCTCTACCTCTATTAGATTATTTTTCTTATTGATTTGTATGAGCTGTTTGCATATTAAGGAAATTAGCTTCTTATTAAATGTTTACTTTTCCTCTAGTTCATCTTTTAACTTGGTTTATAATGTTTTTTACTATGTAGCACTGTTTTGAGAATTTTTATGAAGTTGAATGGAGCAGTCTTTTCCTTTCTGATTTCTGCTTTTGGTTTCGTGGTTAGACATGCTTCCCCATCTGACTGTGATATAATTATTCACCTCAGTTTTCTTTATGATTGCATAATTTACATATAAATCTTTTATATAGTTGAAGCTTATTTGGCTTTGTGGTGAGAGACCAGTATCTAACATGTTTTCCAGATGATTAGTCAGTTTTCCCATTTATTGAGAAATTCACATTTCTCCCAATGATTTGAAAAGCTGTCTTTATCATGTGTCAAATGCTTATATATATATTTGAGCTTGTTTTTGCCCTTTTTCCTCTGTTGTGTGTGTCCAGTGTTCTAGGGTTGAATAAGAGTTTTAATGTTTACTTAAAAAGTGTTTTGAAAGGGAAGTATATTTTCTTATAATTTAATTTTCATTTTATCCAAGTTATAAACACATGTAGTTTAAAGAGTAAAGTAGTTCTACAGGCTTGTTAAAAGGAACAGGGATTCTAGACCCCCTTGTCCTTATCTCACTCTCCAGAGGTAATCTTTTTCAGTTCTTTCAACTGATTTTTGGATTTTTACTTCTCAATTGATTTTTTCAATTTTAACCATTATCTGTTGACTTCCCACAGGGAGATGGGGATTTTGTTCTGTGAGAGCCAGTGTGGTGAAGAGCAAAGTTCAAAACTTATGCTATTTACTATCTGTGTGACCTTTGGCAAGATATTTACCCTCTTTATGCCTTGTTTTCATCATATATAAGGACAGTGTCAGTTTTTATCTGAGGATTGGATAAATTAATATGTGTAAAGATTCAGAACTGTGCTGTCACATGGTAATTGTTAGTTTCACTCACCCTGTCTCCCATTTTAATTATTTGTAATTTGGTTAAATCAGTTTTCAGTGTTTAAGTCTTTAAATGCTTATTGACATTTGAGCCATTAGTGTAGAGTAGTCCCCCTTATCCACGGTTTTGCTTTCCAGGGTTTCAGTTACCCGCAGTCAACCTCAGTCTGAAAATATTAAATGGAAAATTCCAGAAATGAACAATTCATAAGTTTTAAATTGGGCGTTGTTCTGAGTAGCATGATGAGATCTCGTACTGTCCCGCTGTGTCCCACCAGGGTCGTGAATCATCTCTTTGTCCAGCGTATCCATGCTGTACACGCTACCCGCCTGTTAGTTCCTTAATAGCTGTCTCGTTAGGAGATCAACTGTGGTGGTATCACAGTGCTTGTGTTCAAGTTATTATTTTACTTAATAATGGCGCCAAAGTGCAAGAGTAGTGATCTTGCCGATTTAGAGAAACTGTAAAGTGGTTTCCTTTAAGTGAGAAGGTGAAAGTTCCTGACTTAGTAAGAAAAGAAAAAAAATCATATGCTGAGGTTGCTAAGATCTATGGTAACTTTTATTATAGTATCTTGTTATAATTGTTCGATTATTAGTTATCATTGTTAATCTCTTATTATGCCTAATTTATAACTTACACTTTATCACAGGTATGTCTGCATGTATAGGAAAAAACACGGTATCTGTAAGCTTTATTATCTGTGGTTTTAGGCATCCCATGCGGATCTTGGATTGTATCCTCCACAGATCGGGGGGACTACCGTACATGGATTTATTTTCCTTTTCTGCAGTCTTTTGCTGCCCCAAGGGTAATAATCGTCTTGATTTTTGGTTTGCTCAGTCTCTTACATGTTTTTTTACCGAGTTATCTTCAAACTCCTTACCAACTATGAATCTCTTAGTAGGTTCAGACACTTTAGGTGTTCTATCAGTTTTATCTTTTTATCCAGAGTGTTTGGCCTCCTCTGATCTGGACTGGGTGAGTGCTAGGTCTGCTGCACAGCTCTTACCCTGGGTACCCTGGGGATTTCTTTCACACTTTCCCCCCCTTTGTTGGAACCTCTGTTTCCTGGACCCCATTTTTTTAAACTTCCTGAGAGTGCAAAGGAGATCAAATTTGAGACTTTTGTATTCTGAAACTGTATTTTACTCTAATGCTTGGTTGATATACTCCGGGTTTGGTTAGGTAGCAATTTTAATGTTGGAATATTTTTTTCGGAATTTTGAAGGCACTGCTCCTTTGTCTTCTGTTTTTCAGTGAAGATGTTAAAATGTGATGCTGTTCTGATTCTTTGTTCTTTGAATGAATCTTGTTTTTTCCCTTTCTGGAAGCTTTTGGTAACTGTCTGTGTCTCCAGTGTCTTGAAATGTGGTGGTGATGCGTTTCAGCATGTCTTTTCATACACTCTGCTCAGCTTTGGAGAGCCCTTCCAGTCTGGAAACTGTCCTCTCTCTTGGAAAATTTCTTGAATTAATCTTTTGATTTCCTCCCCTTCACTTTCTCTGTTCTCTTGTCTTAGATCTCCTATTTTTCAGATATTGGACCTTCTGGTCTGGTCCTCTATCTTTTCTCTTTTCACCTTTTAACAAAAATTTTGCTCTGTTTTCTGGGAGATCTCCTTGTTGTTTTCTTCAAGTTGCCTTTTCTGTTTGCTTGCTTTAGTCTTTTTCTTTCATATTAGATGCTTTACCTTAAATATTTGGTGGTTCTTGGCTATCTGCTCCTATTTAAGAGGACACAAAAAGTAGATTGGAAGCTGTGGTCCTGATTGTAGGGTTTGTTAACTGAGGGCTTAACAGCCCCACCCATTTCCTCCAGGGTGGAGCAGTCCCTAGGCTATGTGGTGTTTAGACTATATTAGGGGATCTGAAGTCTGACTGTTAGGTTTAGGCAAATGCATAACCTCTCCTGTTTTTATCCCTGTCTTCACCTCACTTGTAGGGTACGTGGTGCCATTAATTCCTGAACCTTTTGGGGATCTTCATTTTAAGGCAGGTCGCTTCTCTCCTTTTCCTCACTGCTGGCTGAGGAGGAGTCAGCTTTCTCAGGTCAGCTAAGTCATTTAGCACTTGTCTGTCTACTTTCCAGGGCCCCAAATGTTGCCTCCACTTGTTCACTTTGTCCTTGTGAATTTATGACTTTTTCCCCCCCATTTGTCTTAGTTCATTCTGGCTGCTATAACAAAAATACCATAGACTGTGTGGCTTATGAACAACAGAAATTTGTTTCTCGCAAATTTGGAAGCTAGGATGTCAAAGATCAAGTTGCCGACAAATGTGATATTCCATGAGGGTTCCATTCCTGATTCAGAGATGGCTGACCTCTTGCTGTAACCCCATGTGATAGAAGGGGTGAGGGAGCTCCAGGGGGCAGGGCTGGGGGGTGGGGGGTGAGGGGGTGTCTTTTTTATAAGGGCAGTAATCCCTT
Source organism: Equus przewalskii (assembly GCF_037783145.1). Classification (NCBI taxonomy): domain Eukaryota; kingdom Metazoa; phylum Chordata; class Mammalia; order Perissodactyla; family Equidae; genus Equus; species Equus przewalskii. The sequence continues at coordinate 35,187,519 of NC_091849.1, read as the reverse complement.
TCAGGAGAGCTCCACCCTTGTGGCCTAATCACCTCCCAAAGGCCCCACCTCCTGATACCATCACATGCAGGGTTAGGATTTCAGCATATGAGTTTGGGGGGTCGGGGGTGAGCACAAACATTCATTTAGTCTGTAGCATCACACCTGTATTTTAGGAGGGTTTTGGGAGAGACCTGAGGCTAATGCATGCAGTTTTTCATTGGAAGCTGAAAGGAAGCATTGGATTTCCATCTAAAATTTTTTATTCTGCCTTTTCATTCTTATGATTTATGTGTTTGGATACGATATAAAATTTTGCTATGCCAACTGAATAATTGATCAAGTTGTGATGATGTTATGTATAGATACCTTTCCCTCCCGGAAATGGATCTCCTTTTACCTGTAGAATAAAGAAATTATAAATGGTTATCTCTGGCTATGAGATTACAGTTGGGTTTTATTTTCCTTTTTATACTTTAATTCTTCTTCTTTCTTTTCTGCTTTAATTCCTAAATTTTCTACGATGAACATACATTACTTGTGTAATTAGGAAAAAACAATACCTAAGTAGAAAAAAATTGTTAATCAGATAAAATTTGTCCCTACGTTCCAATGCTTTTATTTAATCCTAAATCTGAGTTGTGCTATGTCCTTTACCTCCTTTAGGTAACCTGCAGTTAGAAACACTAATTTTGGAGTGTGTGTGTGTGTGTGTTGCAGAGTTCATTTTCATCTGTCCCCTAATTTTTTATTTTGAAGAATTTCAAAACTAGAAGAGTTGAAAGACTTAACACAATGAATACCTGTATAATTTCTATTTTATTATATTTGCTTTATTTTTTAAGCACTTTTATTGAAGAATGATTTACAGTAATAAATTAATCCATTTAAACTGGATAATTGAATGATTTTTCATAAGTTTCCAGAGCTAAGAACTATCACTGCAATCCAATTGTTTAATATTTTCATCACTCCAGTAGATTTCTCTACAGTTAGTTCCCATTCTCATCTCCAACTTCAGGCAGCCAGTAGTCTTTTTTCTGTCTCTGAATAGTTGCCTTTTCTTCACTTTTTATATCATTGGAATCATGTAATTTGTGGTTTTTTGTATCTGGCTTTTTTCACTTGGCATAATATTTATGAGGTTATCCATGGTTTAGCATGTATAGTGTTTTCATTCATGTTTATTGCTGAGTATATTCTGTTGTATGGATATACCACATTTTGTTTGTCCATTTTCTAGTTGATGGACATGTGGGTTGTTTGTACTTTTTGGCTATTATGAATAAAACTGCTATGAACATTTGCTTGTAAGACTGTGTGTGGATGTGTTTTAATTTCTTTTGGGTAGATACCTAGGAGTGGATTGCTGTTTTGTATGGTAAAGTTATGTTTAACTTTTCAAGAAACGGCCAAATTCTTCCAAATTGACTACTATTTTACATTCCCACCAGCAGTGTATCAGAGTTCTCTCTATGGATTTTATACATTCCGCCCCCCAACCGCTTGAGATAAATTGCAGACATCATGATATTTCACCCTTTAGCCCTGAAGGAAATGTCTCCTAAGAACAAGGGCATTATCTTACATAACTGCATTATCATGGTCACTCCCAAGGAATTTAGCGTGAAAGCACTAGTGTTATCCAGTATACAGTCCATATCTAGATTTTTCTATTTGTTCCCCAAATGCCCTTTATAACTTTTTTAAATCCAAGATCCTCTCAAGCGTCTTCTGTTACATTTGGTTGTCATGTCTCTTTAGTCGTCTTTAATCTGCAACAGTTTCTTCACCTTTGTCATTTGGGTGTTTTCTGACATTGACATTTTTTAATAGTCCAGGCCATTTGTCCTCCAGAGTGCCCTTTATTTTTGGTTAGTCTGATTGTTTCCTCACAATTAGATTCAGGTTAAACATTTTTTTGTTAGAAATAATACACAGATGATTCTGTGTCTTCTGTTTTATCATATGTCAGGAGGCGTATTCTGTTAGTTTGTCCCATTATTATGCTGAATATGAGTATTTGCTTAAAATAGTGTTCACCTATTTTTCTCCTTTGTAATTAATGAGTAATCTGTGAGAGACTGTGAGAATATCCTTTTCCCTAGCAGTCTTTCTCCCAAGTGATTTAGTATCCGTTGATGATCCTTGCCTGAGTGGTTTGTTTATCGCATAAGTGGTTGCAAAAAGGTAGTTTTCTAATTCTGTTCTTTCTTCATTTATTAGTTGGCAACCTTTTGTTAAAGATAGTGCTAATTTTTAAATAGAACTTATTAAATTAGAGTCATGAAGGATTTTATGGTGAATGAAGCAAATTTTTGGTTAGTTTTTAGTATATCTTACTAGTGTAGAACTAAGTGTATTTGCCTTACCCTCATCCACAGAGGATCGAAAGAAAAGGTGCTGGAGAGAGGGATCTTCTTGACCTTTGTGAAGCTTGTAATACATAAACTCCTTCACTGTTTCCGTTATTTTGGGATGTTTGCTCTTTTTCTCTCTTTGAGACACCACTTGTTTTTAGGACAAATCAGAAAAAGCTATAGAAGAATTTTTTTCCTCAGTTTGTATTATTTCTTCATAAACCAAATTTGGTAGTGTTTTTTTCATGTTTCTTTGGGTGGTTTTATGACTTTTTTTGTAGTTTAACTGGTGATAATTATGCAGTGTCATGCAAAGTAGCTATTTTAAAAAATCCTTTTCTTCTGTAATGTATAAGAAATGCCATAGTTGGATGAGCTGTCTAAACCTGACTGCCTGTCGTCTGTAGCTGGTTTCCCAGAACATGAAAATATTAACAGAGTATGTAAGATTGTTTCCAAGTGTCACAGGGCTTTTAGAGGAAATATTCTTTAAATATTGTCTTCTTTGTTTGTTCTCAGTGATAAGCTACTACTAAAAACCGGCAGCAGTCTCTGACATACTTATAGTGTCATTTTATTAGTTTGTAAAAGAAAAAGAGGCCTGGTCCACTCAGGTTTGTTAGCTCTCATAAAGTCTGCCTTTATCATATTCTTTCTCCAAGTTCCATCTAATTTAATTTAGTCTCCTAGCTGTAAGTGTGTAGCTTTTTAAAGGTACCTATCTCACATGTACCAGGGAGCAGCCAAATATAGCCACAGTGTATTTGGAGATGGGTTGGCTGCAGAATGAGTAAAGTTGGCATTTAGGCCGTGTGGCATTACTGGTAGTGGTGATAACATTGCATTGGTTTTGTTCATCTTATTACGTAGAACTTGGCCAAGATTTATTTACCCTTTTGTTCTTAGAGGAGAGACTACGAGTGATAACATAGGCCTTAGATTCTCTCTTAGATGTGTACCCTGGTATGCATTTTTAGAGGTGAAGTGTGCTGAAGTTTACTTTTGTAATATTTCCAAAGATGGTATGGTCAGCATCATTCTTTAGGGGAGATGAATTGGAAAGGCTTTGAAGCTGGCCCCTGTAGCACACCGTGAGGAAATCGCAAAGGCAAGACATATTAGACCCATGTGGAGCATTTTAATCAAAGATACGTGTAAAAGGTGTGTGGTATTTCTTTTCAAAGCCGGTGCATTTTTCTCTGTATGCAGTAACAACAGCTAGATTTGAAAATGGAATGTTGGTTTACAATTTAGCTTTTTGGCACTTTCTCCTTTTTTAAAAATAAAAAAACCCCCAAAGTTCCTAGTATATTTTAGAAAATAGCTCTCTGACTAGGCTGTAGGATGAGATACATTTGACCACTGCTGGCTTATTGTCAGTTCCCTGTTAGGTAAACACGCTTTTGAAAACCTTACTTAATTATAGATTTACCTGATCATTTCGTAACTGCTACTTTAAATTATGTCCCAAAGAAAGTTTCATGAACAACAATAAACCACAAACGTTTTGTTTATGAAGATAGCTTTGTCTGAATCACGTTTTCTGTTCATCATTCTGGGAATTTTTGTGTACCATACATTTTCATGTCTCTTCTAGGCCAGTGTTCTGCTATCTTCAAAAATTTTGTTAGCACTGATCCTAGTGATCGTTTACCTTTTTCGGGAAGTATTCATAACAATTAAATTTGGGGGGCAAGAAAAGTGGGAGTTATTTCTAAGTATGCATCTTTAATGGATAATTGAATTCCTGAAAGGAGCGTTATGAAGGAAATGACTCAGCAGAAAACAGCACCTTTTAAATTGTAATCCTTAGTCTGCCCTCGTATTCATAGTGTTTTTCCTTTTACAATGAACATTTTCAAATATACAGTAAAATAGAACAAATAATAGAATGAATAGCCATTGTATTGGCTTTTTGCTGCTGTAATAAAGTACCACATACTCAATGGTTTAAAAAAACACCAATTTATAAGAAGTCTAAAATGTGTGTCTCTGGGCTAAAAGCTAGGTGCTATCAGGATGTGTTCATGCTGGAGAATCCATTTCCTTGCCTTTTCCTGCTTCTAGGAGCTACACGCATTCCTTGACTTATGGCCTCATTTCTCCATCTTCAAAGCCAGCATGTCTTGCAAGTCCTTCTCACGCTGCTGTCTCTGGTTCTGTCAGTTTGGTCTTCCACCCTTAAGGGGTTACACTGAGTTCACCTGGATAATTTCTCTATTTTCAGCTAAGTGATTAGCAGCTTTAATTCCCCTTTGCCATGTAATGTAACATATTTACACGTTATGGGGAGTAGGACATTACTGGGATGATGAAAATGTCCCTGAACATGGTGATGGTTTTACAACTTGGTAACTTTAGGAAGAATCTTTGAATTGTACAATTGAAATGGATGAATTTTATATAATGTAAATTATACTTCAATAAAATTGTTTTTTTTCTTTTAAAAAACCTTTAGATGCTCTTCTTGCTTTGAGGAGTAAGTCCAGATTTCTTAATGAAGCATATTGGCCCCCCTCTAATTAAATTTTTTAAAAACTGTGGTAAAGTACACATAACATAAAATTTACCACCTTAACCATTTTTAATTGTACGGTTCAGTAGTGTTAAGCATGTTGTGCAACCAATCTCCAGAAATTTTTCATCTTGCAAGACTGAAACTATACCCATTAAACAATAACTCTCCGTTTCCCCATTCCTTCAGTCCCTGTCCATCATCATTTTACTTTCTGTTTCTATGAATTTGACTACTCCAGATACCTCATATAAGTGGAATTTGACATTATTTGTCTTTCTGCCAGCTTATTTCAGTTAGCATAAGGTCCTCAGTGTTCATCCCCATTTTAGGATGAGGTAGATTTTCCTTTTTAATAATATTCCATTGTATGCATATACTGTATTTAGTTTATCCGTTCATCCGCTGGTAGACACTTGGGTTGCTTCTGCCTTTTGGCTATTGTGAATAATGCTGCTGTGAACATGGATAGCAAATATCTCTTTGAGACTCTGCATTCAGTTGTTTTGGATAAATATATACCCAAAAGTGGGATTTCTCGGCCTGAGTTGTTTTAATTTACCTTTCCAGCACTTCTGCCTTTTTTTTTTCAAAGATTGGTACCTGAGGTAACAACTGTTGCCAATCTTCTTTTTTTCTTTTTCCTGCTTTTTCTCCCCAAAGCCCCCCGGTACTTAGTTGTATATTTTTAGTTGTGGTTCCTTCTAGTTGTGGCATGTGGGATGCCACTTCAGCATGGCTTGATGAGTGGTGCCATGCCTGCATCCAGGATCTGAACTGGCGAAACCCTGGGCCGCTGAAGCGGAGCGCGGGAACTTAACCACTCGTCCATGGGGCTGGCTCCTCTTCTGCCTCTTCTAACAGACTTTGCACCAGATGTGCAGACTCTATCCCTTGAACACACTGTACAATTTTGAATTAATCTGGGTTTGTTACGTTGCAAATAGCAAACTCACTTCAAACTAGATAATGCTAAAGGGGCAAGGGGTATTTAAAGGATATTGCTATGTTACACAGACTTCCAAGACGGGCATTTGTTTGGGCTTCAGGAACAGCTGGAACCAAGGACTGAAAATACTTGTAGATTTCCTTTTGTGTTTGTGGTCTTTAGGTCTTCGCAGTGGTCTTCCGTCTCTGCTGAAGAGAACCATGACTGTCAAAAGCTCCCAGATGTGTAGTTTATAGACCAGGTACTATGAGAAAAACTCTCTTCCAGTTCTAAATTCCTGGGTGGCCCCACCCCCATGTCAACTCTGGAATGACCGCACTCTGTACTATGGAATCCTCCGTGAAAGTGGGAGCATTCCCTAAACAAGTAACAACTACAGATACTCTCCTCCCCCTCCCGAATGAGAGAGGACTCCTAGTCACGTCCAGCTGTCATACTGTGACTTGTTGCAGGTGCCCCATCCAACCAGCTGAAGATCTCTGGGAGGTAGCTATGCTCTCCCTAGTTTAGCCTTGATTGGTCCAGATATACGTTTGCATGATCAGCAGTCCGTGGGCCAAATGATACATTTTTGTTGTTGTCGTCATTCCTCTGCCCTCTGTCATATAGTCCCAGTATACGATTGTGAGAAACCAAATAAAAAGGAGAAAAGAAAAATACTGTATTTTGGTCACTGGTTTATTCCATTCAGCAAAGATTTATTAAGCACCTTCTATGTGCCAGGTAATGTTCTCAGTCTGGGGCATACAAGCAGTAAGAATACAGAGCATATACTGTCTTCTATAGGATGGGAGCAGTAAGAGAAAATCAGCAAGTCTCGTGGTCACCCGTTAACTCATTTCGCTGGCGGAGGACTGAATGCCTTGGCCCGGCTTCCCCCAGAAAGATTCCCCATGTCTGATATCCTTTAGGACCATACTTGAGAGGAGCACAGGGCATGTAGCGGCAGTGTCAGAGAGAGTTCCTATATGAGGGCCATGCTGCTTTAGCTTTCCCCTTCCAATAAGATGCCATTTTTGGACCTAGAGTTTGACTGGGAATATAATAATTACAGGCTCCTGGTGATAGAACTCCTTTCAAACTTCACTACTTATCCATTTCATACTGGGCCATTTCCTTTGATAAATAACCAACTCCAGTAATATTATAATTAGACTTTTTACTTCAAGAGAACATCTAGGACTGGGTTAGGTCCCTTAGCTCTGCTTATCTTTCCAGTCTGAAGGTCTCTACCCTCAGGGTATGGATGGAAAATTCTGGATTTAGAGCTTTCTCAAATCTTCTATGGCATGTCACTTCCTCTAGACATTTCTTTCAGAGAGGATATGGCCAATAAGTACACGAGAAGATGTTTAGGATCCTTGGTCATTAATGAAATGCAAATCATAACCACAGTCGGATATCACTTCACACCCACTAGGATGGCTGTAATGAAAAAGAAAATAAGTGTTGGTGAAGATGTGGAGAAATAGGAACACTTGTACATTGCTGGTAGAAATGTAAAATGGTTCAGCTGCTATGGAAAAGAGTTTGGTGGTTCTTCGAAAAGTTAAACACAAAATTGCCGTATGACCCAGCAGTTCTACTCCTAGATTTATATCCAAAGACATGAACACGTATGCCCACACAGACACTTGTATGTGAGTGTTTATAACAGGATTACTCATAATATTCAAAAGGTAGAAACAACCCAAATGCCCATCAACAGGTGAATGGATAAATAAAAAATCATGCAGTCCTGTGTCTCATAGAGTTTTGGTCAATGAGGAACTGCATATGTGACTAGTCTCTTAAGGTTAGTACCGTATAGCCTGGTGTGTAGTAGGCTATACCATCTAGATTTGTGTAAGTACACTCTATGATGTTTGCACGATAAGGAAATTGCCTAATGATGCATTTCTTGGAACGTATCCCTGTTGTTAAGCTATGCGTGACTGTATGTATGTATAATGGAATATTTCTCAGCCATAAAAAGGAATGAAGTGCTGATCAACATGCTGCAGTTTGGGGTGAATCTCGAAAACATGCTAAGTGAAATAAGACAGAGACAGAAGGTTGCGTATTATATGATTTCTTTTATATAAATTATCTAGAATAGGCAAATTCACAGAGACAGACATCAGAAGATTAGTGGTTGCCAGTGGACTGGGGAGGAGGGATGAGGAGTGATTACCTAATGGGTCTGGAAGGCTCTTAATGGATATGAGGTGATGAAAAAGTTTTGAAACTCGAGAGAGGTGGTGGTTGCACAACGTTGTGAATACACTAAATGCCACTGAATTATGTACTTAAAAGTAGTTAATTGTATGTTTTGTGAATTTCACCTCATTTTTTTAAAAAAAGGAAAAACAGTTTGATCCTGAGATGTTAGCCAAAGGCACTTAGAAAGCCAGTGTTATATTACTGTGTCCTCAGAATCTGCTTTTCATTGTTGTTGTTTTAAACTATAAGCCAATTTTACTATCTCAGATGACAAGAATACCCAGTGTAAGACGGCTCTGGGGTTGCCTACTTTAGTGGTTCAACTCTGTCATAAAGGACAAAGCAATTATTTCTCTTTCTGATCATCCTTGGCATGTCATTAGGTCTCCTGAGGTTCCCAGTAGGTCCCTTCATTTTCCCAAGATGGTTGCAGTAATTCTGTGCATTGAATTTTTTTTTGTATCTTCCAGTAGCAGCATAAAGTATACCCTCTCTTTCTTCTTTTTTCCATTTACCTTTTTATTATAAGCTTTTTTTTTCCCTTAAAGATTGGCCCCTGAGCTAACAACGGTTGCCAATTTTTTTTTCTGCTTTTTTCTCCCCAAATCCCCCCAGCACATAGTTGTGTATTTTTACTTATGGGTCCTCCTAGTTGTGGTATGTAGGACGCCTCCTCAACGCGGCCTGACGAGCAGTGCCATGTCCGCACCCAGGATCTGAACCAGTGAAACCCTGGGCCGTCAAAGCGGAGCGCACGAACTTAACCACTTGGCCGCGGGGCTGGCCCCTATTAGAAACTTTTTAAACCTACAGAAAATTTTAAAGAATTGTAGAGTGTATGCCCTTATACTTATTACCTAAATTCAACAGTGGTTAACATTTTTGCCATAATTTGTTTTCTCTATGTAAAATTTTTTTGAATCACTTCAAAGTTGTAGACATCACGACCCTTCATCCTTAAACAGTTCAATGTGCTTCTCCTAAAAATAAGGACGTTCTCTTACATAACTGCATACTAAGATACTAAGATAATTTACAAAAAATACTAATAAAAAATATCCAGTCCATGTTTAAATTTCCTCACTTGTCCCCGGATGTATCTTTAATGACCCTTTCATGTTTTTTAAAGAATCAGAATCCAGTCAAGAACCTCAAGGACTGTATACTATTGTGGTTAATGCCTCTTTAAATCTAAAACAGTGCTGCCACCTTGCCTTTTCATGGCAGAATGCTTGTTTTTTACTTTATGTTTGGGAAAAGTATAACTGTTGATGATAGTTAGAAGGACCGGTTCTAAAAAGTAATAAAATTAATGGATCAGTAAATAGCTAGGGAAAGGAGAAGAAACAATCTTGTGCTCTCTGTGGCTCTAAGAAGTAGGTAAATGCTGGTGCCAACTTTGTTGCTCCTCTTAATGAAGTTTTCCACAAGTTCTTTCTTTTTTCTACTGTCTTCGCATGTTAAATAGTATCATCTGTGAGTTAGTTTTTAGGTTTGAAAATATTGAGAGTCTTCTTTAGCCCGACTCCTATTCCCTACCTGCAGTCATCTTTCTGTTTTAATGAAATTCTCAGTTTCTTCCCAGGCCTTAACATTCACGATGGTCACAGGTACATATTTTTTGGTCCCTCTTTTCGGTCTTTCATGTTAGATTCGTGTTGAGTTGATGTTGGTAAGCCCTTGTAGGAACCCCCGTAATTTTGCTGATCCTTTTCCTACTCAGGTTTTTCAGTCATTCAGAGATAGTAAGGCCTTCCTGATCCCTGGGAGGCTTATGGCCTCCACTGCAGTGTCATTGGCACTCCACAGGTGAGGGAAGCTTCTTGTGGTTCCGGATAAGTATTGCTCGAAGCCCAAAGATGCTGTTGTTGGTGCTTAAATGGATTGGTTCATTATTCTGATTTCTCATTTTAATTTGTGTCCAAATAAGATGGATGGTTTTCTTTTTCTCATAAATAAGTTGGATCCTTTTGAGTTTCTTACTTGTTTAGAGAATGGAAAAAGAAGGTATTTAATTTTATTTTCCTGAGAATCTGAGCTAATTCTCAGACTTTTGGCGTTTCCTCTTTAAATCTGATTTCCTGATTTTCTTAACTGTTTTCTACCCCTGTAATTTTGAGTGATGTTCCTGGCAGTCTAATTGGTATATAGATGATTTTTCTTTGTAAGACCAGTAATCTGACTTATGTATGTATACATAGTACAAGAATAAAATATTCTGTGTTTGTGAATATAGTAGTCCCCTCTTATCCACAGGGATACGTTCCAAGCCCCCCAGTGGATGCCTGCAACTGCAGACAGTACTGAACCCTATATATACTATGTTTTCTCCTGTACATACGTAATAAGTGACTAACCAGTAGGTAGGTAGCCTACACAGTGTGGGTACGTGGACAAAGGGATGATTCACGTTCCAGGCAGGACAAAGTGGAAAGGCGCAAGATTTCATCACACTACTCAGAATGGTGTGCAATTTAAAACTCAGAATTGTTTATTTCTGGAATTTTCCATTTAATATTTTTGGACTAGGCTTGGCCTAGGGTGACTAAAGCTGTGGAAAGTGAAACCATAGATAAGGGGCAACTACTGTACATGCAAGATTAGGTATTTAACCACTTCAAGAATTCATCTTAACGAGAGAGTTACAACTAATTCATTCATCGAATTCATGATGGTAATTAATATGTTCTTAAGAAAATCAGATGTTCACAGTGTTATTAGATAATTAGCAAATTCTGGATAAGTTAAAAGTTTTAGGCCTTTGGATAGGTGTGGTTCTGAATTCTAATAATTGGCTGTCTAGCCTGGGGCAAGTTATTTATCTATCAGTGCATCTGTGGCCTTATCTATAAAGTGAAGGTTGGACAGTATTGCTTCTGAGTTACAAAACTGCATTTCAGCAGGGTACACATAATCATCATCACCAAAGTCTAGTCCAAATCAGGTTAACCTGATTATCAGTGCAGTTGAAACTGTGTTGTGCACCAAGCCCATTTCTCACCCCAAGTAGGAAAAGCTGCCTTGGGCTGATAGGCTTGGTGTGAGAGGCAGTTGGAGTTACCTTTGTTCGAGGTCTCCGGGTTACCACAGTCTTCTAGACTGTAAGCCTGGTAGAGGCAGGGGCCTTGTCTTTCTTGCTAGGTGTTCTATGCCTAGTCCCAGGGCGAGTGCCCAGCACGTGGATAAATGCTCATTAATTATATACCAATATTTTAATATAAAAAATTCAGTTTTGCAGATGAATAAACTGACATATATGCTTAGCCACAAGTTCAAAGCCCCACAGCCAGGAGTTGGAGCTGTCTCCAAACAAAGTCTGTGCTATGTAACATAAAATTTACCATTTTAGCCATTTTTAAGTGTAGAGTTCTGTGGCATTAAGTATATTCACAGTGTTGTACTACCATCACCATCCTCCATCTTATTAGCCTGTGTCTGTTTTCCCCACTGTTACACTGCCTCCCCTTTGTTCTTCAGGGTGCTTTTTACCGTCTGAAATCAGATTTAAAAACTTTTTGAGCAAAAACACTGAAGGAACCTGGAAGTTTAAACTTTGAGGCTGAATAGTGAGTCAGTGTTCTGTTTTCCGTCTCTTCAGTCAGCTCTATTTCATGGAGAATTTCTTGGTGTCTAATAATAGTTGAGCATGTTGTTTTGAATCGGAATACATGCTATTGTGTCTACTTGTTCTCACACTGAGTTGGAGCTCTTTGGTTTATTCCTGCTGTTGCTCAGCCCAGTGAGCTGTGATCTAAATCTTTCCAGTGCTCTGGAGCTGTGTACCCACGTTTTGAGCCGTGTACCTGCCTGATGGGTTAGAACGCCACTGGGCTGAAGTCCACTCCCTGCCCTGTACTTGGGAGGTGAATTTGCTTTGTCATCCTCCACTCCTGCTTCCTGCCAGGAGGCCAGTTCACTACTTTCAGTTTCACTTTGGGCTTTAAAAATGTTTCTTCGTCTTTCTCTGGCTGAAGTACTTGGATATAGAGGTACAAATAATCGGTTTTGTTGGTCTGGCTGTGGGATGAATTGGGATGTGCAAAAGGAGATGTGAGGAGGAGGATGAATCTGCCTAAGTAGGGTAGCTGGACTTTTCCACTTGTTAGTGCTTCTACTGCAGTGGTCTCGAAGTCTTGTCTGATATCAGGCAGAGCCAAGTGGTGAAATATGACACAGGCTGAGGATGAGAATTGGCAGTTTTCCTGAGTACACAAATAGTTTCTTCCCTCCCAAGCATATTTTATGGCTAAGCGAGCTGAAGACAATTTAGCAAGCTACCTGCTGGAGACCTGCAGCAGAAAAATTATCTTTATAAAAAGATGAACACATAGCTTTTACAAAACGTTTTCAGAAGAACAAATGCGAACCAGGCTTATTTTTCTCTCCCTCCTTTTATCCCTGATCTCTAAGTTTATGTCCTCCTGAGTCTGTTTGTGGGTGGTAGGGTTGGACTTCCCCAAGGTTGACCAGTCGCATTTTCTTCACTTTGGATCACAGTCAGCTAGGTAACGAAGTTGCTGGGAACATTAAAGTCTGAGCCTTCCTACTGAATGGTCAAGCAAGCAGGCACAGTTTGGCCCCTGGCCCAGCTCTGCTCTATGTAAATTTTGTCTAGCACACACAGGACAGGCAGGCAGTTGGTGGTGGTGGTGTAATTCCAGTCACCACTAATATGACAGGCCACCATTGCATGAAGCTTGACCTGAGATAGCTGCTCTAAATATAGCCTGCCTTTCTGGCAGCTGCAAACACCTGGAGGAACAGGCAGGCCCCAGCAGAAAAGTATTTGCTGTTAATAGCATGTGTCTTGAACAGTTGTATACCGTCAGAGCTTATTTCATGCTATGTTTATGCATAATTAAAAACAATCCACTGGATCCATTGGCTTATGGTTAGGTTATGTTTAGAAAAATGCAATTTGTGTTGTTGTCTACTGTGGGAACTGGGGATGATGTCACTACTTTGAGTAAGATCATAAGAGAAGCAGTTACTGTAATTACCAACAACTTCTTTGATCTCTATAATGAATACAGCTTACTTAAACCCCATAGTGGCCTTTGGTTTCTGGCACTGATGAATCAAGCTGTCAATCATGTGATTCTGTTCAATTATGGACTCGAGTTTATGTGCTTGCTAGTTCCTTCTTACCGAAGGGGGTTTATGAGTAATTAAAATGAACACTAACATTTACAAATGGTACTTCCAAAAATGAAACTACAAATGGCTCCATAACATGTAAAAAGTACTTAACCTCTCTCATAAAAAGAGAAAACATTTTAAGAATTCACTGAGATTTTTTACCTATCAGATTGACAAAAATCCAAAATTTTGGAGAAACACTGTTGATGAACAAGCGGGAAAATAGGCGCTCTCATACATTCTTGGTGGGAGCGTTTTTTTTTTTTTTTAAGATTTTTTAAAAAATTTTTTCCTTTTTCTCCCCAAAGCCCCCCGGTACATAGTTGTATATATTTTAGTTGTGGGTCCTTCTAGTTGTGGCATGTGGGACGCTGCCTCAGTGTGGTTTGATGAGCAGTGCCATGTCCGCGCCCAGGATTCGAACCAACGAAACACTGGGCCACCTGCAGTGGAGCGCATGAACTTAACCACTCGGCCACAGGGCCAGCCCCTTGGTAGCAGCATTTTTAACTGTATAACTTTTGTTGAGGGAAGTTCAGATATATCTATTAAAATAATCACAGATATATACTCTTTAACCCAGTGGTATCACTTATAGGAATTTATCCCATGGATGCACTTGCGTGTATATAAAATGATGTATGCTTAAGCTTATTTGTTGAATGATTAAAGATTGGGAACAGGGCCCCGCCCTGTGGCCGAGTGGCTAAGTTCGTGTGTTCCGCTTTAGCGGCCCAGGGTTTCGCCAGTTTGAATCTTGTGTGCGGACATGGCACTGCTTGTTGGGCCATGCTGGGGCGGTGTCCCACATGCCACAACTGTAAGGACCCACAACTAAAAATACACAACTATGTACCGGTGAGCTTTGGGGAGAAAAAGGAAAAATAAAATCTTAAAAAAAAAAAAGAAAGATTGGGAACAAACTCAGAAGTGGACTGGTTACATAATTAATGATGTATTTATACATACAGTGGATATAGATGTAAAAAACAATGAGGATACTCATTATGTACTGACATAGAAATGTCTTCATGATATATAGTGTTAAGGGAATAAAGCAAAGGACCAGTTTGTAATATGCTTCCAATTATATAAAAAGGGGGTAAATAAGAATATATATCATTTGCTTGTATGCACATAAGGAAGTTCTAGAAGGATATTTAAGAAAGTAATATGAATGATTACCCGTGTGTGTGTGTCTCCGTGTAGGAAAGAAGAGATAAGATGGGTATTTTTCACTGTATGAAACTTTTTGAACTATGAGCATGTATTGCTTTTTCAAAAAATTAAGTAATTAGAATGTTTTAAAAAATGGAGCTTCTTTGAATTCTAGTCACAGTGACAGAGGAGCTCTTTTGATTGACTTCTGTACCCTACTTGCTGCCTGTGAGTAAGAGGGAGATTTTTCTTGTTGTTGCTGGTGGTGGTGCTGATGTTTGTTACTTTCTGTGTGGGTAGCTTGGAAGAAAATGATGCACAAGTTTGTTGGTCTTGGTGTTTTTCCTGTTGTTCCTCAGCCAGAAACGGTGGCTCTGAAGATTTGTGTACCAGGAGCCTCAGGTTCTATAACAAACCCTAAGAAACAGGTTTTTTTTCCTTTTGTTTGACAATTAGGATAATATGCTTTGGGCAGGACTGAAGTCTTTTGCCTTTTCTCTTTATTTGCAGGAACCTACAAGCAGCAATTGGCGCCTATTATGACTTTGAGAGCCCAAACATCAATGTGCCCTCTATGTCCTTTGTTGAAGATGTCACCATAGGAGAAGGGGAGTCGATACCTCCTGATACTCAGTTTATAAAAACATGGAGGATCCAGAATTCTGGTAAATGTATAATGGGGATTTCTCCCTTGCCAAGCTTTCTTTTTCTTAGTGGTTAAAAGGAAATAAGGAAATGTTTTAGCTTAAGTTATGTGATTGTGTAACTCTGAGCTTTTTCTTATACATGATATAGCATTTTTTTTCTTGTGCTGGTATGATGACCAGACATCAGTGAAATATCCCCTACCCTAAAGTGGAAGAAGGATTTAAGTCTTGATGGCATCTAAACACAATTCAGTATTTATTTGATATCAGACATTAGGCCTGTGTGTGGTAGTGGTATCGTATCCACCTGTACAGTTCTACTCCATCATTTTAATTCTGCTCTAATTAATCTTCCAGTTATTTCCAGTAGGTTAGAGGTGGTACATCCTTGCATAGAACAAAGCAGTTAGAAGGAGCTGTGAGCATCTACCTTTTTGAGAGCTCATTTCTTTGCAGCCACAGCATGATTCTATCTGAAATTTCATTGTGATATCTATTTGAGATGTTAATATCACTTTGAAAAACAGAGTAAGAAGTGTAGTTATTTGTTTAAAATGGGAAAGATGGAAAGATTGAGAAATTATTATTATTTTTTTAATACTGTTTTTGGGATCAGCCCTGTGGCACAGCAGTTAAGTTCTCACGTTCCACTTCGGCGGCCCGGGGTAGCTGGTTTGGATCCCAGGTGCGGACATGGCCCGCTTGTCCAGCCATGCTGTGGCGGCATCCCACATATAAAGTAGAGGAAGATGGGCACAGATATGAGCTCAGGGCCAGTCTTCCTCAGCAAAAAGAGGAGGATTGGCAGCAGATGTTAGCTCAGGGCTACTCTTCCTCAAAAAAAAAAAAAAAAAATTGTTTTGATGTATTGTTGACTTTAAGAAAAATTAAAAAGTTAACCATAGTTCTTTGAAAATAATACCTATGTGTCTGGTAACTGTTAATTGTTACCTTTTACTTGTTAAATTCTTTTCTAAAGGCTTTTTTTGTTGGAGTGGGTTTAATATTTCTTGTCCCATCCAGTAACAGTTTATGCTGACCTGGTGGTGGTGCTTTTATTTCCCTATTAATGAGGATTGAAACAGAGAAATTCTGAGATGGAGAACTAGGCAAAATGAGTAGCTAAAAATTTGCGAGTATAGGGGAACCCTATCTAGATAGCAAGATGATAGAAAACTCTCTTGGGGGCTCAAACAAACTTGTAAAAGTGACCTTTTATTGACTCTTTACTTTTCTGTAGCTTCAGTTCTTTTATGATGGGGAAAAACCGGCTAACGTTTTACTTAATTCATGTACCAAATGGTTGTTATTAGTTTTTCTGGCTTATTTAGAAGTAACTCTCCCTTGGGTGAAGATTCATTGTGTCACTGAGCAAACACATAATCCGATTGACCCAGTGTTGTAGATGACTGGGGACATTTGTGGCTTTGTAAAATTTTCATTAGTTTATTTTCCCTTTTGCTTCTAGTAGTGTGGTGCTTTGGTAGTTTGAATAGCACAGGGTAATATGGGAAAATAGCCATATTTTCTATTTTTCTTGAAATTCTTGCTTGTTTGAACTTTGATTATCTTCACTTTGCTTACTTTCTTTCTCACCTTTGTTAATGTTGCCTGCTTTGAAAAATATTAAAACAATCTCTTTACTTCAGCTTCTATTCATCATGTTTCTTCTCTGAATTACTAAAACCTACTGTGTTAGTGATCAAAAATACTTTTGAAACCTATACATGAATTTTTTAAATGAGTGATGTTTGTTTATAAAATATGACACATTCACAACTTTTATTTATCTTTTAAAAAATTAAACCAAGACCTTGTTTACTTACAGTGAAAACACTGAAAATGGTCTGGCTTTCCATGAGTTCTTTATAGTTAAATATTGAAAGTGGTTAGAATACTGTTGAAATGTTTTAAACACTATCTTGTTGCAGAATAACCATTTTATATTTCAGAAAACCTCTTGATATATTTATTCACTCACTGGACAGTTCCTTGGGTTAATGGGGAGTTGGGGGGATTGATATAAAATGGCTAGAATGTAAAAAACCCCAAAGAGCCTGCGCTCCACCTTGACTTGGAGAAAAATCTGTATTGGTGGGCCTGGCCACTTTTTCCTCCTGCTTTTGCATGGTAATTCCCTTTAAAACAGTCTCTGTGTCTGCAGCCTTTCTTTCTGTAAAAGGGCATTCTTGTTCCGAACACCTCTGGAAAAGTTGGGCAACAATTGCTAGAGATTTACCTTTCAAGGTACTTGAACAAATAGGTTTTTTATTCTTCTGGAAGTTGTTCACCCAGTTGTAAAACAGTTTTGTGTCTATAGCTAAATGCTTTCCATTTGATTAAGGAGAAACTGGCCTCTCATAACTAAGTAACAGATTTGTTATTAAAGAGAGGGAAAGCATGCATGTGCACTGGTTCTTCAACATCGTCCTAGTCTGGCCTGAGTTCTTTCTGGAAATAGAGTAGTAACATAGAAGTAGGGCACGCCTTAGCTGTTTCTCCTCTGGCTCTCTTACTGTTGTTCATAACCTTCTAAGAGATAAGTGCTCACTGAAGTTTCGTAAGTAATTTTCATGGTGCCTCTCTGCTCTCATGTTTTAGGCATGCCAGGCATTCAAATATACAACAGATGAGATTGATAGGAACTACATATAGCTGTCTCAACAGCTTTCCCAAAGAAGATAAATGTCACACATTGTTTAAAATTAAACTCCTAATATTGTTTAAATCCTTAGATTCAGACCATAGGAAAACAGAAGTGAGGCATTTAATGACATTAGCTGCAGAATCCCAGGATCCACACTTCTGGCGCTATATAAGTATTAGAAGCTTGGGAGACTTGAGCAGGAAACCTTCCAATTAGATTTGAAGTGAAAATTTGAAACTGTCCCTCTAAAGATAAAAAGCAGACAGTTCTCTTTACCAACATGGCTTCTCAGTTCTTACAGCCATGCTCTGCTGTCCAGCTGTAGTGAACGTTAAGCTGAGCATGTTATAATAGCTGGTGTTTCTCTGACTTTGGTGAAGTAATTGTGACTGTCCTGTGAGAGAGCGGCTTCAAAGTCATCTTTGTTTTTTTTTGAATTACATCGAGGTGAATATAAAACAAGAGTTGGGGAAGGAACTTGAGAAAGAACAACTATTTCCTGCAGTTTTCTTTTGGCTTCTTAAAATAGTTAATTTTCTACCTTTCTCTTCAGTGTGACTATAGAGAACATAATTCTGCTTTCTTCATTCAACAAATTTTATGATGTTCCAGTGACTTTATCGGTTATCGGGAGAAAACAATGACCAGATCAGTGAAGATCCCTGTTTATATGTAGCTTAATTTGAAACGCAGTCTTCACACTTACAGGGGTTAAAAAGATTAGGGGATCTTCATCGTGGTTTTTCTGCATTGCTCTTTAGATGTTTCTTGCTGTCTCCAAACTATTTTTATAATCACTTATACTTAGTAAGTCCCAGGCTTTCTGGAACTGATGGACATTTATTTCGTTTTTGCCATGCTCTTTATTGTCTCAAAATTGCTATATGACAGGTTTTTGTTACTAATTTTTATTTTTTTAAATAAACATATTCCATGATAAGTGGTGAATTACGGCCTTAATCATATGCATGCTTGTGATACTTGACTTGGAAAGTCATAAAACAGATTAGTTTTTCTTTTTGTTTAGATGTGTCTATCCCCCATGAGCCAGTCTGCAACTGAGAGTTAATTTGAAGCCTTGTTGTATTATACTTCTCACATTAGGATTTCAGGTATCCTTAGTCTGGTGGTCTGAATAGTTCACCAGTATTTCCCTTTGTTTTGCATCAAGAATCAATATCTTTGACCTTTTCAGAGTTACCTGACCTAACCGTTGGGGCTGTAAGAACTATATGTCATAGTGAACTGTTGCTAAGTCTCAGAAGGCAGATGACTGGTTACTTTATAGCAGATTAGCACTCTAGAGTTGATCGTTGATAACTCTTCCAGTTTTTTCTTCAAGAGGCTCTCCAAGTACTACATTAATAGGGTTTGGCATACTAAATAGATTAGGATTGTAGCTGCATAATTTGTTAATCATTTAGCGTTTTACCAACTAACTCAGTCTCCCTGAAACCTAGCAGCACTCCCTCTTTTGCACAGCTTAGAGCTCTCAGCTGCTTGTGGTTGTCTGCTCAGGACAGCCAAGTATTTCCCACACCCAGACATTCTTGGTTTTCCTTATTTTCTTAGAAGTTCAAAAACGGATTCATTCTTGGGTTTTCATGTAAACCGACATTGTCTTGTTACACATGTGTGTGTGTGTATGTTTGTTTTAAGAATAATTGTGAATTTAGCCCTAATAACAGTAGTTTAATTTTCCTCTTGGATCCTGGTCTTTAGAGACTGACATTTTCTAAGGTGCTTCATGTCACCTGCTACTGTTCTTGACCTAAGACAGATAGGCTTTTGCCAAGCCATAGGCCCCAGAAATGAAAAACAAAATTTGCGTGTATTGCCAGTGTATCATCCACAACCAGTTGCTCTTTCTAGTGTTAACTTAAGAGAGCACTTTGCTGGCAGGTTTTTTTTAAGAGGGTGTGACAAAACATAGTGGCTGCTGCTGCATCTGCTACCCCTGAAGATCTAAGAGCCACAGAAGGTACTGTTTATTATGGGACTGAGATCTCAGCAGTAAAGCTCAGGTTGCTTTTCTCTCTGGTTCCCTTCTCAGTGGTAAGCTTTCAGGTGTATCAAAACTAGCCTGGCACTTCAAGAACAAGGTACTGAGGCATCTTAGAGTACTATTAGGAGGTAAATTTCAAGCATGCCTTGTCCTGAGAGCCCTGCCATGTTCAACTTTTCATAGTGATTTATTTTTTTTATTTTCATTTTTTAAAGATTTTATTCTTTTCCTTTTTCTCCCCAAAGCCCCCAGGTACATAGTTGTATATTCTTTGTTGTGGGTCCTTCTAGTTGTGGCATGTGGGACGCTGCCTCAGCGTGGTCTGATGAGCAGTGCCATGTCCACGCCCAGGATTCGAACCAACGAAACACTGGGCCGCCTGCAGCAGAGCATGCGAACTTAACCACTCGGCCACTGGGGCCAGCCCCTCATAGTGATTTATTTTTATAGTAAATGTATGTATCCCCAAGAAAGATATATAGAGGTTTCTGTCTATAGTAAAAAGAAGTATATTGGAGAGGCTTCACAGGAAAGATCACGTTAGTCACTATGTGGCTACCTATGACTGGTCAGAGCAAGTCAATATATAGATTTCTCATTTTGAATTAGTTTATATGAAAATAGGTACACAAGAGTAGGTACAAAATAAGATCTTTGTATTTCCAAAAGAGGAAAGACATTCCTGCCAAAGCCGTTTCTCTGTCTTACCATTCCTGTGCTTCCTGCAAGCACCTCTTGACTGGTGTCATCACCCCCAAGATCACAGTTTCATTGTGTTATCAGACAAGTTCACCTCACTGTTGAGCTTCCCCCCACTACTGTTTGAACCTGAAAATGAAATTTTCACTCGACTCCTCTTATATTTACAGAGTCTCTTGAGCCTCAGTCTTTTCGTAGTTAAGGACTCCAGAAGAAAAGTCATACATCAGGGAAAAAGTAGTTTCAAAAGAAAATAATACCATAGAAATTACTCGTCATGTGTTTCATCCTTTTGCCTCGATGGAAAAGCTGGGGACAATCAGACATATTTTTATTTTGAATGTCAGCTTAAAAAGTTGAAGTGAAAATAGGCCTGTGTTACATCTTAGTAGAGAAAGCAATCCTCCAAAGATGTGAGTCTGTGCTTTGTTCTCTGGTCTTCATGGACATCATTCTTAGGTTCTGCAGATTCAGTGTGATGTGTGGCCTTCCCTGGGGTCACCTGAAACACATCTCCTTGAGGAACTGCCTTGCTTTTGCCGGATGTGCCTTCTCTTAGGGATAGAGTGTTGGTCAGAGGTTGTAGACTCTGATGATTCCTTCTCATCAGTTGTGTGAGGTGTTACACGGCTCAAGGATATGTGGGTAGGTTTATGTATGTGTGAGACAAAGAAGGAGGCCTTTTCTACAGTTTTTTAATGAACTGCACCCAGCATAGGACCACTGATTACCTAACATTTTTTTCTTTTGCTTGAACTCAGGGACAGAGGCCTGGCCTCCAGGGGTTTGTCTTAAATATGTCGGGGGAGACCAATTTGGACATGTGAACATGGTGATGGTGAGATCGCTAGAGCCCCAAGAGATTGCAGATGTCAGCGTCCAGATGTGCAGCCCCAGCAGAGCAGGAATGTATCAGGGACAGTGGCGGATGTGCACTGCTACAGGACTCTACTATGGAGGTGAGTATGTCCTTGTGCAGCCCAGGGTGAAGGAATTCAGGTAACATCTTACAGCATCCCCAGTGTTGCTCATAGAACCTGTCAAATTAAATAACAGGGCAACGGCCTCTTTTAAGGTAAATGACTTGAATTTAATGACTATCTAATTGGTGTGGGCTGGCACTCTCCCTTTTACACTAGGAATTTAGTTAAAATTCAGTGAAGTGTATAAGATATATCTTGCATTCTAAACAATGATTTAGTAGTGCTGCTGTTTTCATTGTATAATCTAGTAGGTGCTGTAAGAATACTGAAGGTAGTCATTGTCCTCAGAATCTCAAGGCACAAGTTATATAAAAGAAGATAATGTGCAAAATTTGCATACTTCTCTCCACCTGTTGACCTGTCAAGCCTTTTATTCCTCCTCTTTATTACCACACTTTTTGAACAGAGCAGTGTATACTCACTGTCTCTTCTCCCAGTTTTCCATATACTCTTCAACCTAATCTGTCCTTTACCCACTCTAATGAAATGTTTATCGGTGACTACCCAGTTTCTAAATCCAAAGCCACTTTATAGTCTTCATGCTGACCTTCTGTCATTTGGCACCATACTCCAAGTACTTTTTGAAATTTGTACCTTCCTAAACTCACATGATACCTCTCTTGGTTCCCCTCCTCCTCCTCTGAATGTTCTTTCCCTGTCCAGTCTCATCTTTGCCCTTGGATTACTCGATTCTGAGCTGGGCCCCGTGCACGCTCGGTGACCTCATCCACCCACATGGCTTCAGCTGTCTCCAGTACAGCAGACACAGCAATGCTCAAATTCATGTCTCTGGCTGCAGACCCTTTGTGGACCTCCAAATCTGTATTTTAACCACTTATGGACAGAACACCTGAATAGTCTGCAGATTGCTGAATTTTAGCATCTCCCAGGCAAAACTGACATTCTTCTCAATGGCACTCCACTGAGATGATCAGGCCAGAAACCTTGGAGTCATCTTTTGTTCTGTCTTGTTGTTCTTAATCAAAAACCAGTCCCTTTTGGATTCTACTATATCCCATGTCCTGAAATCCAAAGGAAAATAAATAGTAAATAGTTCTCGCCCTCAGGGAGCTCTTAATTGGCTTCATGCCAATTTGGATTTATTTCAAGGTGTCCTGCAATTAACATTCTCCTATATGTTTTTAAAAAATATTTTTACAACCTCACAAATTTTTAATGTTAGAAAAGGTGTCTTGGGGCCGGCCCGGTGGTACAGCAGTTAAGTGTACATGTTCAGCTTCAGCAGCCCGGGGTTCGCCAATTCGGATCCTGGGCGTGGACATGGCACCACGTGGCAAGCCATACTGTGACAGGCGTCCCACATATAAAGTAGAGGAAGATGGGCATGGATGTTAGCTCAGGGCCAGTCTTCCTCAGCAAAAAGAGGAGGATTGGCAGCAGATGTTAGCTCAGGGCTAATCTTCCTCGAAAAATGAATAAATAAATAAATTTAAAAATAAAATAAAATAGAAGCAACAGCCATCTTTTAAAAAAAAAAAAAGAAAAGGTGTCTTATAGTGCTTATGTGACATCATTCTCTGCCTAGAACCTTTGTGCCTACTGTAATGAAGCCAAACTCCTTGGCATGGGGCTTAAAGGTCCTCACAATCTGATCCTGGCCTCGTTTTCACTTTTGTCTTCATCCACCTGCTTACTGGCCCATAGCCAGTCCCTGAAGACATCACATGTTTTCACTTCTCCATGCCCCTGTTCATATTGTTCCCATTGCCTGAAATACCTTTTCCTTCTTTCCAGCAAACTCCTGCTCATCCTCAGGGCCCTGAAGTCACCTTTCCTTCTTCCCTCCACCCCACTTGCTTACTCTCCCTCCTGCCCCAAGGAAATTCATCCCTCCCTTTTTCATTAATATTATGCACATGCTTGTTATTATACTTAACACATTGTATTTTAGGTGTTTGTTCACTTATCCTTTCTCCTACTAGACTGTGAACTATTTGTTGAATAACAAATGAACATGTAACCGTGTATCAGAATGCAGAGAGGTTGTTTGTCCCTTCCCTTCTGGACTCTTCGTTATTCAGGCCACCTCTCCTAAGTGTCTTCTTACCTGCACAGTTGGAAATTGTTTCTCCTGCTGCTGAGCTCCCATTGCATTCTCTTTCCCTCTCACTCCTTTGCCTCTCTTTGGCACTTTACCTCTTTCTACCCATTTAATTTGATGAATGTCTCATATCACCTTTGAAACTTAAGGTGATACATGTCTCATTTATCTTTGTAAATTTTTAAAAAGCTGAACCCAGTGCAGAGCAGAGAGTGGCTACTCAATACATTTTTTAAATGAATGTCAGAGTTTTTAAGGGGGGAGGAAGACAACATACATGATTTTTTAAAATCTTTTTGGTGCAAAGATTTTGCTTCTTAGCATTCTCCAGTGTTTGAGAGCTCTAGTCTTGTTTGTGTGTGTTTTTTTAATGTTAACTTAAAAATAATTATCGTTATGGGGGACATTAAATTTTATATTTTTAACATCCGTCTCAAATTCTAGAAGTCGGTAGAGTATAAATATACTAAGCTTTGGAGGCAGTAAAGAATTTAAAGACTTTCTTGTCTTATAGTTTGTGAGTTGTTTCTCAGGACTTTGTGAAATCTAATACCTTCAAAGGATCTTAATAATTCATCTGATTCCATGGTTTTCATGCATTTTTCTTAATCAGTGGAACACTTTTCTTGATAAAAGCCTGTGTGAATGCCCCCTCCAAAAAGGAGAAAAGATAAAAATGAAACTGGTTTTGTTGAATTAGGAGCTTCCTTGGCTTGTGTTTTCCTGCTCTCTCTCTGAGGTGACCTCTGGGCCTCTGTCGAGTACAGTTGGCAAATCTTTCATCTGCTGTAGTAAAGAATTTAATTCCATTTTATACACTATCGAATTTCATTGAATCCAAGTTACTGTTGCTTACAAAACACCTCCTAATAGCAGAGATGTTAAATGACTGGCAGAAAGTGAATATAATATGTATAAAACCACAACTATGAATACATGAAAAAACATAAACTGCCATGTTAACCATGATTGGCTCATCCCAGTTTTTCTGCTCATTCTTATCTTTGCTAGCTCATTGAGTATAGCGTAGGGATAAGAGTTTGGAATGTAGGACTAGGTTGCCTGGGCACAAACTTGGACAGGTTAGGTAACTTCTCTGTACCTTATCTTTCTGTTTTAACAATAAAACTGGTTTTTTGTTTGTTTTGTTTTTGATAGGGTGGTCTCTTCTTTAGTCTTTTTTTCTTTAATTTCTTTTTTTAAAAACTTTATTGAGATATAATTCACATACCGTACAATGCATACAATTTACTTATTTAATGTGTATAATTCAGTGGGTTTTAGTATATTCAGAGTTGTGTAACCATCACCACAATCAGTTTTAGAACTTTTTTTTTTGCTGAGGAAGATTAGCCTTGAGCTAACATCTGTTGCCATTCTTCCTCATTTTTTTTTGGCTTGAGGAAGATTGCTGCTGAGCTAACATCTCTGCCAATATTCCTCTATTTTTTATGTGGGATGCTGCCACAGCATGGCTGATGAGTGGTGTAGGTCCGCACCTGGGATCTGAACCTGTGAACCCAGGCCCCTGAAACAGAGCGTGCCAAACCTAACCACTAGGCCATGGAGCTGGCCCCTCTTCTTTAGTCTTTAGATGGTCTTCTCTAGAAATAATTCATTCTCCTTATTTTTATAATAACACTTATGTTGTTTCAGCTCATTTCTCTTCCTCACAAGAAATTTTTGTTGCATTTAATAATTTACATTTTAGATTGGTTATGCACTCTCAGAGTCAACAGAGGTGCTGTTGGCATGTTGTGTGGATAGTTCTTCATTATGTGGGGCATATTTATAAGACCCTTAGCCCTAAATATCTGTAGCTTCACATGTTCATCTTTACAACCAATCCTCCCCCACCACATATGTTTCTAACTCCCTTGGTTGAGTACCACAAACTATCTGATTCTTGGCACATTTATTTTCAAACCCAAACATTTTATTTTATCTTCTTGTAACAGACTTTTGCTTCTTAGATAAAAGCAACCTGTTATCTAATACCTACTGTATGTCAGGCATTAAATTGGGCTTTTTGCATATAAACTACCTTATGAAGGAAGTATTAGCTACTACATTTTAAGGATGAGGAAACTGAAGACCAGAGAGAAATAATGGTTTGTCTAGGATCTCTGAAAAGTTATAAATTAGCTATAAATTATAGGTATAAATTAACAAAAGTAGTTTTATGATCTTTGTCATTAATTTGGCCTTCACTACTATATGAGGTTCACAAAGAAACTTTGGCTCTAGAATGTTGATGCTTGTTAGGGTTTAGTGAGGGTAGGGTATCTGGTCCCTAAGTCCTCCCTCCATTTCCGGAGTGAGTGGGAATGAGGGTGGGGGTTGAGATTGGTGAGGCAACTCTTAGGTAGTTGGGTAAGTATGAGTATTCCCAAAGAGTTCTGGCCTGCTAGAAGATACGCAGTTCCTACAGGACACTTGACTCTTGAGAAGGAGTAAGCAGCATGGGTGCTTGTCCCCATTTTAGCCTTGGTACCAGTGGCAACATGCCTCCCTTCTTCCTAGTAGAGTACCCTCTTCCATAATTCCACAGGAGAGATTTACACTTGCACTGTGTTGGTTCTTTCTAAATTGGAGAGATCTAGTTGCGAAGATCAAGTGATACTCTGGTTATCACATGCTGGTGATGGTTTCTCCCAGTTGAAGTAGCTCTTCTTGTTAAGTACTTCACATAGGTCCCTAGGGACATTTTTATATAGATTAAATACTTATACCTTATTCATTTAGTTTCTCAGAGGTTGGAAATGGTACTTCCCTTACTAAGCTTCCAAACCATAATATGTCTCACATATTAGGAAACTTATTGCGTGCTCTCTGTAAACCATGCTGTTTGTTTCCTAAAACCTTTGTAAGTTCTTCCATCTTCTCAATTTATGCAGTGTCGTCCGTAGCCAGGTGATGTAGAGCTGTCCCTCCTTGTTCTTATCCTGAGTTTTAACTGATCGTGTTAGGAAAGCAGCTCTGGTTTCATGCAGAGCGCCTCCAGACTCCACACAGGTGTCTCCTGTTTAGATGCTGTTCTACCTGACATTTCTGCCAGTTCTCTTGCCCTTCTGCCTATTGACCCCACCTTTAGAACATCTCTCTTTTATGTTGGACTCAAAATGGCTGCCTCAGTTTCTTCTAGACGATCTTCAATAAGATGCTCTCTGTTTCAATTCTGATCTCTAGAATTCTCCAATATCAGCAATATGAGTAGCCCTTGAAAACAACAGATTTCTTTTTTGATAAAAGAAATGCTCCCTAAGCTGACTGTGACTTGTATGGGAAATGTTTTTAGAAGGGACATTTCAAAGAGTACATGATATCTGAAATCCTTAAATATCTTTATGTTCTAAGGTCTGTTTAAAGTTTATATGGTGATGGGCTATTTCTGCTTCAGAGAAGGAAGCCTGCCATGGTCATGTCGCCACCAGATGGTGGTGCTTGTTTGGTGGTCATGTCCAGGTAGTTATGCGTGAGTCAAAGGCAGAGTGAAATGGCTCTTCTGTTCCTATTAACTTGTAAAATGCAAATATATGGGTCCTGAACCTCTGAAGCATAGAAAATCAAGAAATCAGATGAAACACTGTTCTATCTATAAAGTGTAGTAAATAAAATATTTGCATGTCCAGGTATGAATCATCAAATAATAGTTTTAACTGCTTTGAAATTTAACTGCGAGTAGTTGTAGTGTGTACTGTTAGTGCTAACACTGTTCACTTTATAATTAGTTTTATTATTTCTTGTTAGACCGATATATATATAAGGATTTGGTAGAGAGGCAAAAATGTAATTTGAAAGCAGCATCTTTTGTTTTTTAAAGATTGGCACCTGAGCTAACATCTGTTGCCAGTCTTTTTTTTTCTTCTTCTTCTCCTCCTCAAAGTCCCCCGGTACATAGTTGTATATTCTAGTTGTAGGTCTTTTTGGTTGTGCTGTGTGGAACGCCGCCTCAGCATGGCCTGATGAGCGGTGCCATGTCCACGCCCAGGATCCAACTGGCGAAACCCTGGGCCGCCGAAGCGGAGCGCACAAACTTAACCACTGGGCTCTGGGGCTGGCCCCAACCTCTATTTTTTTGATGGTAGCCAGAGCCCTTCTGTTAACAGAAAGTTCTTTGATCTGGAATGGTAGGTTCCTAGGATTCTGAATTTTGGGATTGACAGTTCCTTAAAAAATTTTTTTAACCAGATATAATTCTTTTTTAAAATACTATTATACTTATTGTTAGAAAGAAAATAGTTGTAAAACCACTGACCATTTTAAAGATTAAATACTTAGGCATAATTTGCTTTTTAAAAAAATACATATAATCTTTTTTTGTGTGTATGCATTGGTAAGGTCTATAACTGAGGCTGCATCTAGTTAAAGTGTTTAGTTACTTAGAGGCTCTAGCCCTATTATAGTAAAACATTTACACATAAAACTTCCTGCACTTCTTTGATTCCTATATGATAGTAATTTTAACATCCATCATTAGTTTAGTGACAACTTCTCTTATGGAGGGAAGGGTAGAGCTGTTACCATATTAACACATTTAATTACATGATCATTTTGATTTCAGAAATATTAAAAACGAGGAAAAAAGTAAGACTTACAGTGGAGGAGATATGTACATTACCCCTTCACAAAAATGTTTACATGTATGCTGAAATTATTTCAGATGAAATTCTTGAGGGTTTACTGAATTGTTGTGTGATGGGAATTTTTAGTAAGTGCCATTGTGTACACTTGCCACTGAATCAGACCAGAGCATATTTCTTATAAATAAGGAAGCAAGCATAATTGCTTTCTGTTTAAATCATGGTTAGTACCTAATTTAATCAGTATATGCTATAAAACTACTGAAAAATGTATGGTTATTTTTTAACAGAATGATTAGTATCTAAAATGATCAATGTATAGGGCTTTCAAGCTTTATCTGGTATCTTAGTTTTTCTGATACAGCTTATATTCCTTAATTGCTGCTCAGAATATAGCCGTTTCTTTATTTTTACAAACCTCCCATTAGAGACCATAGCCCTATCATAGTAAAACGTTTACACGTGAAACTTCCTGCTCTTCTTTGCTTCCTATATGACGGTAATTAGTCCCATTAGTCTTGTAGTTAAGGGTGGGAATCTTTGAAGAGGCCATCTTCTTACTGAAAAGCAAATTGCATTCTGTTCCTATTATGATGCTTTGACACTACCCACAGAATGCTCTAATGGGTTTTTCCTTGGAAGAGAAAAGATATTTATCACTTAGAAATTAGTTCATTCTATAATCTTTATCTTGAAAAGATCGGGCCTTTTTCTTTTAGCTCTTTATTTTTCTCTTTTTCTCTTTAAAGAGCTCATGCTTTCCTTTCTTTACAAAGAGAATGTCAATATGTCTGGACATTGGGTTCCAGGAAGGAATGCTGTAAGCCTGTAACTGATTTTTGCTTTGTAGTGAACGGTGTCCTTCCAGTTTCCTCTTATGATTTCTAAGAGTTTTACTTGTAATTTGTTTTGAGATGGTCTTGAAAGCAATTGAATTCTAGAGTGGGTTAGACTTTGGCTTAGTAGCCACTTGAAAGTCATTTTTCCTTTTTAGTTTTACAGTTTCTCTTTTATATTTAGAAATCAGAAGTGATTAAGAAAAAGATCTTATTTCTGACCTAAGTCTTATTTGAGGACTTGCAAAAATGTTTAGTAATACATTTTATTTAACTCTATATGGCCAAAATACTGTCATTTCAACATGTGACTCCAGCCCACATTTCCAGTACTCAATAGCTACATGTGGCTAGTGGCCTGCCCCATTGGATAGTGCACCTCTATTATAAACTCCAGTATGTTGTACCAGTTTTTTTTCTCTGTAACAAATTGTATCGAATTGGTGGTATTCTTCTTCTGAAGAATTTGTCAGTGAAATCATCTGAGCCTGGAGGGTTCTTTTGGAAGGTTTTTAATTACTAATTCAACTTATTTTTGTAGTTATAGATCTGTTCAGGTTATCTATTTCATCTTCAGGGACTTTGAGTAATTTCAAGGAATTGGCCCTTTTTACTTAATTGTCAGATATATGTGCATAGAGTTGTTTGTAGAATCTTTATTATCATTTTAATGCCTTCTATGTCTGTAGTGATAATCCCCTCTTTCATTCTTGGTATTTTGTGTCTCCTCTTTTTTTTTTTTTTTTTTAATAATCTTGATAGATTTCTTAATTTAATTGGTCTTTTCAAAGAACCAGCTTTTGGTTTCATTGATTTTACTCTGTTTTTATGTTTTCAATTACATGGATTTCTGCTGTTAATTTTGTTTCTCTCCTGCTTGATTCGGGTTTATTTTATTCTTTTTCTAGTTTCTTAAGATGGAAGCTGAGGTCATTGATTTGAGATCGTTCTTCTTTTATAATATAGGTGTTTAATGCTATTTTCTTCTTTTTTTTTTTTTTTTTTTTTAAAGATTTTATTTTTTCCTTTTTCTCCCCAAAGCCCCCCGGTACATAGTTGTGTATTCTTCGTTGTGGGTTCCTCTAGTTGTGGCATGTGGGACGCTGCCTCAGCGTGGTCTGACGAGCAGTGCCATGTCCGCGCCCAGGATTCGAACCGACGAAACACTGGGCCGCCTGCAGCGGAGCGCGCGAACTTAACCACTCGGCCACGGGGCCAGCCCCTTAATACTATTTTCTTAATCCATTCAGCCTGCTGTAACAAAATACTATAGATTAGATGACTTGTAAACAACTGAAATTTATTTCTCGCAGTTCTGGAGGCTGGGAAGTCTAACATGAAGATGCTGGCAGAGTTGTTATCTGGTGAGGGCCTGCATCCTTGTTCATGGACTGCAGTCTTCTTGCTGTGTCCTCATATGGCTAATGGGACAAGGGAGCTCTCTGGGATCTTTTTTCATAAGGGCACTATGCATGGGGACTCTACCCTCATGACCTGATCACCTCCCAAAGGCTCCACCTCCAAATACAGTCACTTTGGGGATTAGGTTTCAATATAATAATTTTGCAGGGGAGACACAAACATTTGCTCTATTGCAACTATAAATTTCCCTCTAAACACTGCTTTTAGCCACAAATTTTGAAAGACTGTATTTTCATTCAGTTCAAAATATTTTCTAATTTCTCTTGAGACTTCCTGTTTGACCCATGGATTATATAGAAGTGTGTTGTCAAATTTCCAAATATTTGGTCATTTTTCTGTTATCTTGTTTAACCATTTCTAATTTAATTCCATTATGGTCAGAGAACCTACTTTGCATCATTTCAGTTCTTTTAAATATGTTTAGGTGTTTATGGCCCAGGAGATATTGTCTCTCTTGGTGAATATTTCATGTGTACCTCAAAAGAATGTATATTATGCTACTGTTGGATGGAGTGTCCTATACATGTCAGTTGGATCCAGTTGATTTATGGTGTTTTTCAATTCCTCTGTTCTTTATAGATTTTTTTGCAGAGATCTGCTAGTTCTATCTTACTGAGAAAGGAGTATTGAAGGCTCCAACTTCAGTTTCGCATTGTCTGTTTCTCCTTTCAGTTCTGTCAGTTTTTGGCTCTTTTATTTTTGCTGAAGAAGATTCACCCTGAACTAACATTCATGCCAATCTTCCTCTATTTTTCATGTGGCTCACCACCACAGCATGGCTGACAAATGGTATAGGTCCATGCCCAGGATCTGAACCTGTGAACCTGGGCTGCTGAAGCAGAGCACACTGCACTTAACCAGCAGGCCATGGGGCTGGCCCCATGATTCATATATTTTGAAGTTCTATTGTTAGATGCATACACATTTAGGATTATGTCTCCTGCGTAAATGACCCATTATGTCCCTCTTTTTTTTCCCCTGTAATTGTCTTCCCTCTGGAGTCTACTTTATCTGATATTAATATAGTCTCTCTAGCTTTCTTTGATTAGTGTTTGCATGATGTATCTTTTACCAGCCTTTTATGTTCAACCTACCTGTATCACTATATTTGGAGTTTCTTTAGACAGCATATAGTTGGATTTTTTTTTTTTTTTACTCTTCTGTGAATCTCTGTCTTCTAATTGGTGTGTTTAAGGCTATTCACGTTTAATTTAATTATTGATATTTGAATTTAGTTTGACCATTTTAGTTTTCTGTTTCTTCTCTTATTTGATGACTTTTATGTCACTTACGTTGCTAAACTTATTCATTATTTGTGATTGAATTCTTTTAAAAATAGATTTGTTCCGATAGAAGAAATATGATGTAGAAAGTATAGAGAAAAAAAGAAAACATTTGCTCTGTTATACAGACATGTTAATATATGTATCCAAATATTAAAGTAAAAAAAATTTTTTGTTTTCCAAATTTGATATTGTGCTACATATAGTTGTGTCACCTACTTTTTTCCTACTCTGTAGTATTTTAGAACCTTTTCCCCTTGTCATTATTTGCAAAAATGCAGTTTTTAATAGTTGTATACCATTCCATTGGATGACTATTAACCAAAATATGTAGATCATTCTTTTTTTAAATTAAGATAAAATTCACATAATAAATTAACCATTTTAAAGTGTACGGTTCAGTGGTATTTAATACAGTCACAGTATTGTGCAACTGTCATCTGTTTAGTTCCAACACGTTTTTATCACCCCAGAAGGGAACCCCATACCCCTTAAGCAGTCACTCCCTATTTCTGTAGCCCCTGGCAACCACTAATGTACTTTCTGTCTGGGTTGATAATTCTTTTTGCT
Source organism: Equus przewalskii (assembly GCF_037783145.1). NCBI lineage: Eukaryota > Metazoa > Chordata > Mammalia > Perissodactyla > Equidae > Equus > Equus przewalskii. The sequence continues at coordinate 35,155,480 of NC_091849.1, read as the reverse complement.
GTGTTGGGGCAAGATATATAAAAAGTGACCAAATAATAAAATGTATTAGCCATCTCAAAAACAGAATGAACAAACCACAACTTATTTGGCTCATTTATAGTCAAATTCTTAGATATTCTTTTTTTTATAAAGGACAATAGGGTGGCTGCATGAGCTCTGATGTCATGTTGTCTGGGTTTGACTTCTAGTTCAGCAGTGAAATAACAGTGTGACCTTTAGGAAATTATTTTATCTTTTAATGACTCAGTTTCTTCAACACTAAACTAAGGAAAACAGCACTTACCTCATAGGGCTTTGAGGAAATTAGAGGAGTTAATGCGTGTAAAAGCTTTTACAGCAGCACCTGGATGGTAAATAGTGAATAAGTCTAAGATACTGCTGCTTATTATTATTATTTTGACATTCTTACTGTTGTTGCTATTAAAAGAGTTGATTATATTGTGAAACCTTGTCTAGTAATCCTTCCTCAACTGTTAACTTGTCTTGTATGAACTTTTCTTTCTTTCTTTTTTTTAAGATTGACACCTGAGCTAACAACTGTTGCCAGTCTTTTTTTTTTTTTTTGCCTTTTCTCCCCAAATCCCCCCAGTACATAGTTGTATATTTTAGTTGTGGGTCCTTCTAGTTGTGGCATGTGGGACGCCGCCTCAGCGTAGCCTGATGAGTGGTGTCATGTCCGCACCCAGGATCCAAACCAGTGAAACCCTGGGCTGCTGAAGCAGAGCGCACAAACTTAACCACTCAGCCACAGGGCTGGCCCCTGAACTTTTCTTAGTAAAGATTCCTTAAAGTTTTTTCATCTCAAATATTCCAAAGATCTGTTTCTTTGGAGTCCTGGTGGGATCTTCAGGGTGGAGTCAAAGATTCCAGCTCATAAAACCAGAAAGGTGTTGAATGCTTGTGTGGAGTTCTGGAGTACCCAAGGCAGAACATGTAGCTTAATGTGCACTGAAAATTATACAGAGAATCACAGGCACTTCTGCAGGAACCAGTACTGGGGTAGAAAAACAGGAACTGTGGTTGACAAATTGTGGAGGCTCAGTGTGGACAAGTCTGAGAGTTATAAAAACTTCTGGGGTGTCCCCACACTTTTGTGAGTTCTACCTCAAGGATCTCTACCAGGTTCTCACAGTGAATACTGGAGAAAAATCCCCTAATGCTTCAGGCAGCAGAAGGGGAAAGTAACTGTTTTGAAATTATGCAGAGCATTCTGTTCTTCTTAACAAGGTTTGCCCACAGGAGAAATTATTTTACCAGAGGTGGTTTTATCAGAGCCTAACTGACCTGAGGGAACTGAAATAACCAACTCTAGCTGGCTCTAGCCTTCCACACGGGGAAGGGAAATACCCAGCTCCAGCCCCTTTAGCCATCCTGTCCCATCAAGACGGGAAAAACCTGAGAAGCACTGGTGGCATTCACAGCCCAGGGGCACAGGCGCACCAAAAGACTGAGACCTGATTGTGGGACTAAGGAATGCTTCCCCTCCCCTGTACCTTACCACTGCATTATTAAAAGGCTCTTTTCTGCAGTTTCTTTTACTCAGTATATCATGTACACCTTTCAACAAAAAATGACAAGGCACAAAACACAGTTTGAAGAGACTGAACAAGCTCAGAACCAGAGTCAGACATGGAGGAGTGTTGGTGTTAACAGACAGGAGTTCTTAAAGTCTGTGATTAATATGCTAAGGGCTGTAATGGAAAAAGTAGACAACATGCAAGAAGAGATGGTTAATATAAGCAGAGAGATAGAAACTCTAAGAAAAAATTTTAAAAATGCTAGAGATCAAAAACTAACAGAAATGAAGAATGCCTTTGATGGGCTCATTAGTAGACTGGGCACAGCTGAGGAAAGAACTTTTGAGCTTGAGGATATATCAATAGAAACTTTTACAACTGAAAAGCAAAGAAAAAAAACGGAACAGAAAAAAAGATGGAACAGAATATTCAAGAACTGTGGTACAACTACAAAAGAAGTAAACATACACGTAATTGGACTACCAGAAGAAGGAAGAAAGGAACAGAAGAAATATTTGAAGCAATAATGACTGATAATTTCCCTAAATTAATGTCAGATGCCAAATCATAGGTCTAGGAAGTTGAGAACATCAGTAGGATAAATGCCAAAAAAACTACACATAGGCATATCATATTCATAATGCAGAAAATCAAAGATAAGGAAAAAGTCTTGAAAAAAGCCAGAGGAAAAAAACAGCTGACTGATAGAGAAGCAAAGATAAGAATTGTATATGACTTCTCAGAAACCATGCAAGCAAGACGAGAATGGAATGACATATTTAAAATTTTGAGAGAAAACTCTCCCCACCAAACTAGGATTCTGTGCCCTGCAAAGTTATTCCTCAAAAGTTGGGGAGAAATACTTCCTTAGACAAACCAAAATTAAGGGAATTTGTTGCCAGTAGACCTTCCCTGCAAGAAATATTAAAGGAAGTTCTTCAGAGAGAAGAAAAATGATATAAGTCAGAAACTTGGGTCTATACAAAGAAATGAAGCACACTGGAGAATGACTAAGTGAAGGGAAAATTAAGACTTGTTTTTTTCTTATTTTTTATTGATCTAGCAGAGAACAGTTTGTTCAAAATAATAATAGCAAAAGTGTGTTCAATTAGTATCTTGTGTGTGTGTATATATATGTGTAAGTGAAATGAATGACAGCAATGATATAAGGGACAGGAGAGGGAAATTAGGAATATTTTGCTATTATAAGATACTTGGAGTATCTGTGAACTGGTATAGTGTCATTTCAGACTTTTCTTGGATTAGTTGTTAACGTACATTGCAAACTGACAACCACTAAAAAAAAAGTATAATTGATATGCTAAGGAAGGAGAGAAAATGGAATCATATAAAATGTTCAATTAAAACCACAAAAGGCAGAAAAACAGTAGAAGACAAAAATAGGAACAAAGGACAAGGGCAAAAAGTAGAAAAAAGTAACACATATGGTAGATGTTAATCCAGCTGTACCAGTAATCATTTTTTAAACCTCAGCGGTCTAAATACATCAGTTAAAAGAAAGAGATTATCAGTGGATCGCAAAATAAGATCCAACCATATATTGTTTACAAGAAACTTACTTCTAATATAAAGATACATGTACATTAAGATAAAGTGATGGAGAGAGGTGATGTCGGCAAAATGGCCGGGTGAGCTGACCTGGGACTCTCTCCCCTCCAAACTACAACCAAAGAACCGGAACAACTGAATTTCAACCAATAACCCTAATACAGAGACCATCAGAGACCTAGAGCAGCAAGACAATGGAGGACGGAGAGGCTGCAGCTGGCCTTTGAGGAGCTGGAACAGGGTAAGAGAGAACTTCGCTCCCTCCCCTAGAGACTGGGATCGCTGCCACGGGTGAGGGAAGGAATGGGGAAGGGGCCATGTGTCTGGGGATCGTCCAGGATTCCCACTGCCGTTGCAGTGGAAACCTGCTGACGGAGGAAAGCTTCCGTGTGCGGGGACCCCATGAAGCCAGGGCCCCAGGAGACCAGAGAGCGAGAGCTGATCAGAATCCAGATCAGCGCATGAGAGAAAGTGTCCCTCCTCCCCTAACCCGTGCTGCACACCCGCCATTGTGGCTGAAGGCGGAGGGCTCAGAACGCACAGCTCTCAACCCGTCTAGTGGTGACAGGCTGTAACTGCAACCAAATACTACCATTGTGCGCAAAAACTGCTCCTCTACCATCCAGTAATTTATAAAAGCTCCAGACCAGAAGGAAAACAATAAAAACACAGAATTAAGTCCTGAGGAATTGGAAATAGGTAAACTAAGTAAAAATGAGTTCAGACTAGCTATCATCAAAAAAATCAACGAAGTAAAGGGAAATATAGAGAAACAAGTCAATGAGTTCTGGAGTTACTTCACAAAAGAGATTGAAACTATAAAGAAGAATCAATCAGAAATACTAGAGATGAAAAATACAATGGATCAGATAAAACAGAATATGGATTCCCTAAATGCCTGTGTAGACACCATAGAGGAGCAAATTAGCATAATCGAAGATAGACAGGCTGAATGGCTCCAGACAGAGGAAGAAAGAGAACTAAGGATTAAAAAGAATGAGGAAATATCAGAGAAATAGCAGATTCAATGAGGAGAACCAATTTAAGAATCATCGGGAGGGAGTGGGCGGAGCAAATGGTGGGGTGAGCTGACCCGGGATTCTCTCCCCTCCAAAATACAACAAAAGATTGGAAGAACTGAATTTCAGAGAATAAACATAATGCCAGCTCGTTAGAGACCTACAATACCAAGAAGGAGGAGATCATAAACCTAGCTTTACACCTTCGGAGGCGCTGGAACGGTAGGAGAGAACATCGCTCCCTCCCCTAGAGTCTGCGATCGCTGCGGCACGGGTCAGGAAGGAGCGGGGGAGGGGCCGCGCGACCCGGGGATCATCCAGGACTCCTGCCACTGATTCAGTGGAGACCCGCTGAGGGGGGTAAAGCTTCCATCCGCGGGGACCCTATAAATCAAGGGCCTTGGGAGACCAGAGAACAGAACTGATTTGAACCCAGACCGGCGCGTGTGAGTAACAGCCCCTCCCCCCCAGCAAAGCCAGTGGGCACAGCCATCTTGCCCCAAGGCGGAGAGCTAACATGCCGCTCTCAACCCCCATCTAGTGGCGACAGGCTGTAACTGCAACTGAATTCTACCACCATGAGAAAAAACCGCTCCTCTACCATCCAGCAATTTATAAAAGCCCCAGACCAGAAGGAAAACAATAAAAACACAGAATTAAGTCCTGAGGACTTGGAATTAGGTAAACTAAGTGATAATGAATTCAGAGCAGCTATAATCAAAAAACTCAATGTGGTAGAGAGAAAGATAGAGAAACAAGCCGAGTTCTGGAGTTACTTCACAAAAGGGATTGAAATCATAAGAATCAAACAGAATTACTTGAGATGAAAAACACAATGGACCAGATAAAACAGAATACGGATTCCCTGAATGCCCGTGTAGACAATATAGAGGAGCAAATCAGCATAATCGAGGACAGACAGGCTGAATGGCGCCAGACAGAGGAAGAAAGAGAACTAAGAATTAAAAAAAATGAGGAAAATCTCCGAGAGATAATGGATTCAATGAGGAGTAAGAACATAAGGATCATAGGAATTCCCGAGAATATGGAAAAGGAAAATGGAGCAGAAAGTGTGCTTAACGAAATTATTGAAGAGAACTTCCTAAATCTAGGGATCAACGGAGAAATGTCTGTAGAGGAGGGTTTTAGATCTCCTAGATTTGTCAATGTAAAAAGACCCACCGCAAGGCACATAATAGTAAAGTTGGCAAATAGGAATGATAAGGAAAGAATACTCAGGGAAGTAAGAAAAAAAAAGAGAATAACCTATAAAGGAGCCCCTATCAGACTGTCAGCGGATTTCTCTACAGAAACCCTACAAGCTAGGAGAGAATGGAGTGATATATTCAAAGCTTTAAAGGATAAAAACCTTCAGCCAAGAATACTCTATCCAGCAAGAATTTCCTTCAGATATGAGGGAGAAATTAAATCTTTTCCAGACAAACAAAAGTTAAGGGAATTTGTAACTAAAAGCCCTCCATTACAAGAAATCCTCAAGAAGGCTCTCATACTTGAAAAAAGAAAAAAGGGAGAAAGGGGACACAAACCACAGACTAGGGAGACCGATGGATAGAACCAGAACAGGATAGCAAATATTCAACTATAGCATTAGGGGAAAAATAAGGAAACTACCAAAACAAGGACGATCTTAGCACTCTAACTACAAATTAATAAGACGAGTTGGAATGAAAAATGAAAATAATTATTTAGTAGGGGAAGAGCAAAGGGTCTAAATCAGTATTGGTCAAGTAAGTAAGAGACCACCAGAGAATAGACTATATTATACACGAGATTCTAAATACAAACTTCAAGGTAGACACTAAAATAAAGTACAGAACAGAGTCACAAATCATAGATAAGGAAAAATCTAAGAAACCCAGCATAAGAAATTGCAGTATTAAATGGATAGTCTAAAGCACACAGGAAAAGAAACACAGGAAAACAAGATAATGAGCGACAGATTGACAGCATTAAGTCCACATGCATCAATAATCACTCTCAATGTGAATGGATTGAACTCTCCAATAAAAAGACACAGAGTGGCAAAATGGATTAAAGAACAAGATCCAACAATTTGTTGCCTCCAGGAAACACACCTCAGCCCCAAGGACAAACACAGACTCAGGGTGAAGGGGTGGAGGACAATACTTCAAGCAAATAGCAAGGAAAAAAAGGCAGGTGTTGCAATTCTCATATCAGACCAAGTGGATTTCAAAATAAGACAGGTAAAGAGAGACACAGAGGGACAATATATAATGATCAAAGGGACACTTCATCAAGAAGAAATAACGCTTATAAATATCTATGCACCCAACACAGGAGCACCAAGATTCATAAAGCAACTATTAACAGACCTAAAGGAAGATGTTAAAAACAACACAATAATAGTAGGGGACCTCAACACCCCACTCACATCAATGGACAGATCATCCAGACAGAAAATCAACAAGGAAATAGTGGAGCTGAATGAAAAACTAAAACAATTGGACTTAATAGACATATATAGATCACTCCACCCTGAAGGAGCTGAATACACATTCTTCTCAAGTGCACATGGAACATTCTCTAGGATAGACCATATGTTGGGAAACATGGCAAGCCTCTACAAATTTAAAAAAATTGAAATAATAACAAGCATCTTCTCAGATCATAGTGCTATAAGGCTAGAAATTAATTACAAGAAAAAAGTTGAGAAAGGCACAAAGATGTGGAGAGTAAACAACACACTACTGAACAAGCAATGGATCATTGAAGAAATTAAAGAAGAAATAAAAAAATACCTGGAAACAAATGAAAATGATAGCATGCCATACCAACTCATATGGGATACAGCAAAAGCTGTATTAAGAGGAGAATTCATCGCAATACAGGCACATCTTAACAAACAAGAAAAATCCCAAATAAGCAACCTTAAAGCACACCTAACTGAACTGGAGAAAAAAGAACAAATGAAGCCCAAAGTCAGCAGAAGGAGAGAAATAATAAAAATCAGAGCAGAAATAAATACTATTGAAACGAAAAAGGCAGTAGAAAGGATCAATGAGACAAAGAGCTGGTTTTTTGAGAAGATAAGTAAAATTGACAAACCCCTAGCCAGACTTACAAAGAAAAAAAGGGAGAAAGCTCAAATAAACAAAATCAGAAATGAGCGAGGAGAAATAACAACAGACTCTGCAGAAATACAACAGATTATAAGAGAATACTACAAAAAACTATATGCCAACAGAATGGATAACCTAGAGGAAATGGATAAATTCTTGAACTCCTACAGTCTCCCAAAGCTCACTCAAGAAGAAGCAGGCAGTTTGAACAGACCAATCACAAGAGATTGAAACAGCAATCAAAAACATCCTGAAGAGTAAAACCCCAGGACCAGATGGCTTTCCTGGGGAATTCTACCAAACTTTCAGAGAGGATTTACTACCTGTCCTTTTCAAGCTATTCCAAAAAATTAGGGAGGATGGAACACTTCCTATCACACTCTACAAGGCCAACATCACGCTGATACCAAAGCCTGACAAGGACAGCACACAAAAAGAGAACTACAGGCCAATATCGCTGATGAACATAGATGCAAAAATTCTAAACAAAATTTTGGCAACCAGAATTCAGCAATTCATCAAAAGGATCATACATCATGATCAAGTGGGATTCATACCAGGGACACAGGGATGGTTCAACATCCGCAAATCAATCAACGTGATACACCACATCAACAAACTGAGGAGTAAAAACCACATGATCATCTCAATAGATGCAGGGAAAGCATTTGACAAGATCCAACAGCCATTTATGATAAAAACTCTGAACAAAACGGGCATCGAAGGGAACTACCTCAACATAATAAAGGCCATATATGACAAACCCACAGCCAACATCATACTCATTGGGCAAAAACTGAGCACCATCCCCCTGAAAACAGGAACAAGACAAGGATGTCCTCTATCACCACTCTTATTTAACATAGGACTGGAGGTTCTGGCCAGAGCAATCAGGCAAGCAAAAGGAATAAAAGGAATCCAAATAGGGAGGGAAGAAGTGAAACTCTCACTGTTTGCAGACGACATGATCTTATATATAGAAAACCCCAAAGAATCCATTGGGAAACTCATAGAAGTAATCAACAACTACAGCAAAGTTGCAGGGTATAAAATCAATTTGCATAAATGAGTAGCATTTGTATATTCTAATAATGAACTAACAGAAAAAGAACTCAAGAACACAATGCCATTCACAATCGCTACAAAAAGAATAAAATACCTCGGGGGTGAATTTAACTAAGGAAGTGAAAGGCCTATACAACGAAAATTACAAGGCCTTTCTGAAAGAATTGGATGACGACATAAAGAGATGGAAAGACATTCCATGTACATGGATTGGAACAATATACATAGTTAAAATGTCCATCCTACCTAAAGCAATCTACAGATTCAACGCTATCCCAATCAGAATCCCAATGACATTCTTTACAGAATTAGAACAAAGAATCCTAAAATTCATATGGGGCAACAAAAGACCCTGAATTGCCAAAGCAATCCTGAGAAAAAAGAACAAAACGGGACGCATCACAATCCCTGACTTCAAAACACACTACAAAGCTACAGTAATCAAAACAGAATGGTACTGGGACAAAAACAGGTGCACAGATCAATGGAACAGAATTGAAAGCCCAGAAATAAAACCACACATTTATGGACAGCTTATCTTTGACACAGGAGCGAGGGCATACAATGGAGAAAAGAAAGTCTTTTCAACAAATGGTGCTGGGAAAACTGGAAAGCCCTATGTAAAAGAATGAAAATCGACCATTCTTTCTCACCATTCACCAAAATAAACTCAAAATGGATCAAAGACCTAAAGGTGAGACCTGAAACCATAAGGCTTCTAGAAGAAAATGTAGGCAGTATACTCTTTGACATCAGTGTTAAAAGGATCTTTTCGGATACCATGTCTTCTCAGAGAAGGGAAACAATAGAAGGAATAAACAAATGGGACTTCATCACACTAAGGAGCTTCTTCAAGGCAAATGAAAACAGGATTGAAACAAAAAAACAACCCACTTATTGGGAAAAAATATTTGCAAGCCATATGTCTGACAAAGGCTTAATATCCATAATGTATAAAGAACTCACACAACTCAACAACAAAAAAATCAAACAACCCAATCAAAAAATGGGCTGGATACATGAAGAGACATTTCTCCAAAGAAGATATACGAATGTCCAATAGGCACATGAAAAGATGTTCATCATCGCTGATCATCAGGGAAATGCAAATCAAAACTACATTAAGATATCACCTTACACCTGTTAGAATGACAAAAATATCTAAAACTAATAGTAACAAATGTTGGAGAGGTTGTGGAGAAAAAGGAACCCTCATACATTTCTGGTGGGAATGCAAACTGGTGCAGCCACTACGGAAAACAGTATGGAGATTCCTCAAAAAATTAAAAATAGAACTACCCTATGACCCAGCTATCCCTCTACTGGGTATCTATCCAAAGAGCTTGAAGTCAGCAATTCCAAAAGTCCTATGCACTCCAATGTTTGTTGCAGCATTATTTACAATAGCCAAGACATGGAAGCAACCTAAGTGCCCATCAACAGATGATTGGGTAAAGAAGATGTGGTGTATATATATATATATATATATATATATATATATACACACACGCAATGGAATACTACTCAGCCGTAAAACAGAACAAAATCGTCACATTTGCAACAACATGGATGGACCTTGAGGGAATTATGTTAAGTGAAATAAACCAGTTAGAGAAGGACAATCTTTGTATGACTCCACTCATATGAGAAATTAAAAAATGTAGACAAAGAACAGATTAGTGGCTACCAGGGGAAAGATGGGGTGGGGGGTGGGCACAATGGTTGAAGGGGTGTACCTACAACACGACTGACAAACAATAATGTACAACTGAAATTTCACAAGATTGTAACCTATCATTAACTCAATAAAAATTAAAAAAAAAAAAAGATAAAGCGATGGAGAAAGATATACCATGCTAACATTAATCCAAAGAAAGCAGGAGTAGCTATATTCGGACAGAGCAGACATCAGACCAAAGGTTATCAGGGATGAAGAGGGGCATTACATAATGATGAAGGGATCAGTACTCCAAGAAGACATAACAATCCTTAATGTGTACGCACCTAACGAGAGAGTGTCAAACCGTGTGGGTAAAAACTGATAGAACTGCAAGGAGAAATAGATGAATCCACTTATGTTGGAGACTTCAGCACCCCACTGTCAGAAATGGACAGCTCCAGCAGGCAGAAAACCATTAAGGATATAGTTGAACTCAACAACATCAGTCTACTTGGATACAGTTGAAATTTATAGACAACTTCATACAACAACAGCAGAATACACATTTTTCTGAAGTTCACGTGAAGCATTCACCAAGATAGACCACATTCTGGGCTATAAAACACCTTAACAAATTTGAAGGACCAGAAATCATGCAGTATATCCTCCCAGACCACAATGGAATTAAACCAGAAGTCAACAAGAGAAAGATAGTGGGAAAATTCTCAGGCACTTGGAAATTTAAACGACGCACTTCTAAATAACACATGGGTCAAAGGAGAAATCTCAAGAGAAATTTTAAAATACATTGAACTGACTGAAAATGAAAACACCACTAATTAGAATTGTGAAATGCGGCAAAAGCAGTGTTTAGAGGGAAATTTATAGTATTGAATACATATATTTGAAAAGAAGAAAGACCTAAAATGCATAATCTAAGCTTCCACCTTAGGAAAGTAAAAAAAAGAAGAGCAAATTAAGTCCAAAGTAAGCAGAAGCAAAGAAGTAATAAAAATTGGAGCAGAAACGAATGAAATTGCAAACAGAAAATCAGTAGAGAAAATCGACAAAACCAAAATCCAATTCTTTGAAAAGATCAATTAAATTAATAAGCCATTAGTCAGGCTAACTAAGAAAAAAAAGGGAGAAGATACAAATTACCAATATCAGAAATGAAAGAGGGGACATCACTACACATCCCATGGACATTAAAAAGATAATAAAAGAATATTATGAGCAACTCTGTGTGGAACAGATGTGATAACCTACATCTAATGGACCAATTCTTTGAAAGCTACAATCTGCCAAAACTCACACAAGAAGAAATAGACAGGGGCCGGCCCTGTAGCTGAGTGGTTAAGTTCGCATGCTCTGCTTTGGCAGCCCGGGGTTTCACCAGTTTGAATCCTGGGCACGGATCTAGCACCACTCATCAAGCCATGCTGAGGTGGCATCCCACATAGCAGAACCAGAAGGACATACAACTAGTATATATGATTATGTACTGGGGGAACTCTGGGGAGAAGAACAAGAAGAAAAAAAAGATTGGCAACAGATGTTAGCTCAGGTGTCAGTCTTTAAGGACAAAAAAAAAAAGAAGAAATAGACAATATGAATAGGCCTATTCTTAAGAAGTTGAGGGGGCCAGCCCCATGGCCGGGTGGTTAAATTTGTGCGCTCTGCTTCAGCAGCCCGGGGTTTCACTGGTTTGGATCCGGGGTGCGGACATGGCACCGCTTATCAGGCCATGCTGAGGTGGTGTCCCAGGCCCACATAGCACAACCAGAGGCACTCACAACTATACAATTATGTCTGGGGTGAGGGGCAGCACTTTGGGGAGGAGAAAAAGAAGATTGGCAATAGGTGTTAGCTCAGGTGACAATCTTTACAAAAAAAAAGTTGAACCAACAATTAATAACCTTACAGAACAGAGAGTATCAGGCTCAGATGAAGTCACTGGTGAATTCTACTAAATGTTTATTTAAGGAAGAAATTATACCACTTCTCTAGAATCTCTTCCAGAACCTAGAAGCTGAAGGAATATTTCCTGACTCATTCTATGAAGCCAGCATTATCCGAATACCAAAACTAAAGAGATTACAAGAAAAGAAAACCACAGACCATTATGTCCCATGAACATAGATGCAAAAATCTTCAACAGAATATTAGCAAATCAAATCCAACAATATATAAAAAGAATTTTACAAACCCTGACCAAGTGGGATTTATCCCAGATATGCACCGCTGCTTCAACATTCAAAAATTAATTAATGTCATATGATCTCACTCATAAATAGAAGATAAAAACAACAACAAACATAGAGACAGAGATTGGATTGGTGGTTACCAGAGGGGAAGCAGGGAGGGAGGAGGGAGAAAGGAGTGATTAGGCACGTGTGTATGGTGATAGATGGTAACTAGTCTTTGGGTGGTGAACATCTACACAGAAATTGAAGAATAATAATGTACACCTGAAATTTATATAATGTTATGAACCAGTGTTACCTCAATTAAAAAGAAGAGTTATAGTTAAAGGAAAAAAAGGCTGGTTAATATAATCCATTACATCAACAGGCTAAGAAAAAAAATCACATGTTCATATCAATAGATGCAGAAAAGCCATTTGTCAGAATTCAGCACCCATTCATGATTAAACTGTCAGCAAACTAGGAATAGAGGGGAGCTTCCTCTACTTGATAAAGAACATCTACAAAAATCCTGCAGCTAATATCATACTAAATGCTGAGAAATTAGAAGTTTCCTGCTAAGATCAGAAATAAGGAAAAGGCCACTGCTTTTTCAGCATTGTACTGGAAGTGCTAGCTAGTGCAATGAGACAACTAAAGGAAATAAAACGTATACAGATTTGGAAGGAAAAAATAAAACTGTCTTTTTTGGGGGGCCTTTCCAGTGGCACAGCAGTTATGTTTGTGCCTTCCGTTTCAGCGGCCCAGGGTCGCCGGTTCAGATCTCGGGTGCGGACATGGCGCCACTTGGCAAGCCATGCTGTAGTAGGCGTCCCACATATAAAGTAGAGGAAGAAGGGCACGGATGTTAGCTCAGGGCTAATCTTCCTCAAAGAAAAAAAAATGTCTTTTTTTTTTGCAAATGACATAGTTATCTATGTAGAAAATCTGAAAGAATCAGCAAACTCCTGGAACTAATAAGCAATTATAGCAAGGTTTCAAGATAGAAGGTTGATATCCAGAAGTTAATCACTTTTCTATATACCAACAGTAAGCAAGTTGAGTTTGAAATTAAAAACACATTACCATCTATGTTAGCATTCTACCCAAATGAAATACTTAGGTATAAATCTATCAAAATATGAACAAGATGTATGTGAGGAAAACAACAAAACTCTGATGAGAGAAATCAAACAAGAACCAAGTGGAGAGATATTCCATGTAAATGGATAGGCAGGCTCAATATTGTCAACATGTTAGTTCTTCACAACTGGATCTACAGATTCAACACAATCCCAATAAAAATCCCAGCAAGTTATTGTGTGGGTATCAACAAACTTATTCTAAATTTTATATGGAAAGGAAAAGACCCAGAATACCCAACTCAGTTTTGAAGAAGAACAAAGTTGGAGAACTGACCTCCTTGACTTTAAGACTTACTGTAAAGTTATAGTAATCAAGACAATGTGGTATTGGTGGAAGAATAAAGAAATAGATCAATGGAGCAGAATAGAGGGCCCAGAAACAGACCGACACAAATATAGTCAACTCATCTTTGACAAAGAAGCAATGACAATACACTGGAGAAAAGATAGTCTTTTCAACAAATGTTGCTGGGTTAACTAGACATCTACACACAAAAGAAAAGTGAATCTTCACACAGACCTTAGGTTCTTGACAAAAATTAACTCCAAATGGATCATAAACTTAAATGTAAAATGCAAAACTATAAAACTTCTAGAAGATAACACAGGAGAAAATCTAGGTGACCTTGGGTATGGCAATGATTTTTTACATGTAACACCAAGGGCTCAATCTATGAAAGAATTGATAAACTGGACTTTATTAAAATTAAAAACTTCTGAGCCAGCCCCAGTGCATAGTGGTTAAATTCGGCATGCTCCACTTCAACAGCCTGGGTTTGGTTCCCAGGTGTGGACCTACACCACTCGTGGCCAGGCAACAACCCACATACAAAATAGAGGAAGATTGGCAGCAGATATTAGCTCAGGGCAAATCTTCCTCAGCAAAAAAATTAATTAAAAACTTCACTCTGAGAAAGATAATGTAAGGAGAATGAGAAGACAAGCTGTAGACTGGGAGAAAACATTTGCAAAAGACCCTTCTGATAAAGAACTGTTATCCAAAATATGCAAAAAGTTTTTAAAACTCAATAATAGGAAAACAACCGAATTGAAAAAGGGCAAAAGAGTTGAACAGACGTCTCACCACATAAGATATACAGATGGCAAATAAGCATATGAAAAGATGTCCAACTTCATAGTCATTAGAGAATTGCAAATTAAATTTAAATGAGTTAGTGCTACCCACTTATTAGGATGGCCAAAATCCAGAACTCTGACATCACCAAATGCTGGTGAGAGTGTGGAGCAGCAGGAACTCTCATCTATCACTGGTGGGAATGCAAAATGATAGTCATTTTGGAAGACAGCTTGGCAGTTTCTTAAAAAACTAAAATACTCTTACCATGTTTATAGCAGTTTTATTTATAATTGCCAAAACTTGGAGGCAACTCAGATGTCCTTTAGTAGGTGAATGGATAAATAAACTATTGTATATCCGGACAGTGGAATGCTGTTCAGCACTAAGAAGAAATGAGCTTTCAGTCCATGAAAAGACACGGAGGAACCTTAAATGCATATTACCAAGTGAAAGAAGCCCGTCTGAAAAGGCCACTGACGGTATGATTCCAACTGTATGACCTTCTGGAAAAGGCAGAACTGTGGAGACAGGAAAAAGATCCGTGATTGCCAGGGGCTTGGGGAGGGAGGGGTAAACAGGCAGAGCACAGAGGATTGTTAGTACAGAGAAACTGCGCTCTTTGATACTATAATGGTGGATGCATGTCATTATGCGTTTATCAAAACCTGTGGAATGTACAACACCAAGAGTAAAACTAATGTAAACTATGGACTTTGAGTTGTAATGGTACATCTGTGTAGCTTCATTGATTGTGACAAATACATACCACTTTGTTGTGGGATGTTAATAGTGGAGAAAGTTGTGTGAGTGTGGAGGCAGAGGGTATATGTAACTTCTGCTCAGTTTTGCTGTGAACCTAATGCTGCTCTAAAGATAAAGTCATAAAAAATAATAAAGTCTATTAAAAATGCTTCTTCAATAAGAAAAAATAGTACACATTAGGAAATAATTTTCTAGGTCAGATGGTCTGGAAGGACTTTTCCAAATATGCAGTATTTTAACCAGATAGATTCAGACTGGCAACAGGGAGAAGGTGCCACATTTCCAGATTGCATTAAATAAGCATAAACTGGTTTGGTTGAGTGTGACTAGTGTGGTTTGGCATGAGTTGAGGGTTCTATGTGTGAAAGAGTGCTATACAGACTGGAGATGATCGTACTCTGAAGAGTATTTACACCCACAGGTCATCTGGAAGACAGGTGAGTAGCGGAATATCATGGCCCAGACTAAGAGGCCCAAGAAGGCTTCTGTATGCTCTGCACCTCAGGTGTGAGGGGGAGGTGAGGCTGACTCCCTTTTGTAGGATTGAGAAGTCCGGATGGCGGTGAGTGAGCCCTAATACCCCCTGTGTGTGGGTGTTACTAGACCTGCTTCAGTCTAGGGATGAGTATCGTTCATTCCCCCCGAGGTGCTGTGTCCAGATTCAAGCCAGGAAAATATTTTGGACTGTTAAGAGTCTGCAGTGGAAATGAAGAGGAAGGGATGCTTGGGAAAGTTTTGTAAGACCAAAGAAATGAAGAAGAAAGTGAAAAATTAGGGGGGAGAAAAAGAATGAAGTATTTAGGAAGTTGTGCTTTATTGCTGTCTTTGACTTTGGCTTGTCAGTGAATGTGATGTCTGGATAGAATGTCGAGGGGGAGGCATTATTTTCTTTGTTTTGCTAGTTCTTCTACTGGTCCAGCTAGGGTGATACTGAGTGGGAGCAGTTTTCCTGAAGCCAGAAAGAAAGCCCTTCCTCTTTTAGGAGGTGGCGGAAGGAAGAGCAGAGTTAATGTAGTACATTCTCAGAGATCTCTAGGACGGAAAAGCTTTCTCCAAGGATAACTACTATCAGTAATGCTGGTTTATACTTTTTGTCCATATTATGTGAAAGATAGGGTTTGAGTTTCTAAAAAAAAGAAAAATGGGGCTCATGTCTTGTTACTATGCTCTTAAGTATTCAAAACATACATAGTAACTCTGTAGAAGGGTATCAGAGTTCTTAAATCCTCACCTTAGAAGCATCTATACCAGGAGAAGTGGCCTTTTTTTAAAAAAAAAATCAAGGTAATTAAGGTTGAATTAAGTAAATCAGTTGCTAGTCTAAAATCTGACTTTCTGGTTGTTGAACTAAATAGTTACTTGGAGGTACTTCTTCTGCTCAGATATTCTTTTTTAAATTACCCTTTGATGAAAATACTACACATGTCGAGAAACACCAAGTGTGTCCCAATCAGACTGGTTGAGAAATTCAGCAGAAATAGTGAAGGAATAAGAATACCAGCCATTTTTCTACCTATCTGCATATAAAACGGACAGTATTTAAGTGTTAAGCCCCTTTATCCAGTGTTACGTTTAAGTACTTTTCAATGTTAATGCCAAAATGATTGTTAAAATGCCAGTTTTAATCTGTGTATTTTATGCCAGTTGCATACATTTGGCTCCTAATGTGTTCTAGCTATAGGTTGAATTCCCTGCATTATCCTTAAACGTAATTATAGTTTGAAATTTAAATTAGTAATTTAAGTTGCTTAAATGTACTTTCATGCTATATTAACTTTGTGCTATTATGCTATAACCCACTCAGGTTATGCCTTATTAGTAGGCTATATAAGTTTAAATTATTATTGGGATGTTAATATTTCCATCTTTTCTGCCAGAAATAGTTGTCTCCATAAGTATTATCTATTTCTTGATTGGTGGAACACTCAAAACTGACCAGGGTTGGGGAGTGAGTTCTGCATGGTGTTATAAATAAACACTAGACCAGGATTAAAAAGATCTCGGGGCCGGCCCCGTGGCCGAGTGGTTAAGTTCGTGCGCTCCGCTGCAGGCGGCCCAGTGTTTCGTTAGTTCGAATCCTGGGCGCGGACATGGCACTGCTCATCAGACCACGCTGAGGCAGCGTCCCACATGCCACAACTAGAAGAACCCACAACGAAGAATACTCAACTATGTACCGGGGGGCTTTGGGGGAGAAAAAGGAAAAAATAAAATCTTTAAAAAAAAAAAAAAAAAAAGATCTAACTTGTGGTTTTGATGCTGTCACTTAATATATTACCGACTGACTTTGAGCAACTATCTTAAAGTTACCAGGCCCCAAGGTTTGGGTTTTTTTTTTTAAATTGTAGTGGCATACACATAACAAAATTTACCATCTTAACCGTTTTTAAGTATACAGGTCAGTGGAATTAAGTATATTCACATTGTTGTGCAACCATCACCACCATCTATCTCCAGAACTCTTTTCATCTTGCAAAACTGAAACTCTGTACCCATTAAATAATAACTTCTCATTCCCCTCTCTGTCCAGCCCCTGACAACCAGCATTCTACTTTCTGTCTTTGTGAATTTGACTAAGTACCTCATATAAGTGGTATCATACAGTATTTGGCCTTTTGTGACTGACTGATTTCACTTAGCATACGTCCTAAAGGTTCATCCAAGTTGTAGGATGTCTCAAAATTTCCTTCCTTTTTAAGGCTGAATAATATTTTATTGTATGTATTTACCACACTTTTTTAATCCATTCGTCCATTGATGTACACTTGAATTGCTTTTCTCTTTTGGTATTATGAATAATGTTGCTATGAAAATGGGTATACAAGTATATCTTTGAGACTCTACTTTTAGTTCTGTTGGGTAGACACCTAGAAGTAGAATTGCTGGACCATATGGCAAGTCTATTTTTAATTTTCTGAGGAGTGTTTTCCATAGAGGCTGTACCATTTTACCCTCCTGCCAACGATGCACAAGGATTCCAATTTCCCCACAGCCTTGCCAAGACTTGTTATTTTCTGTTTTTTGATAGTAGCCATCCTAATGAGTATGATGTGGTATCTCCTTATGGTTTTGTTTTGTTTTTTTTTTTAAAGATCTTATTTTTTTCCTTTTTCTCCCCACAGCTCCCCAGTACCTAGTTGTATATTCTTCGTTGTGGGTCCCTCTAGTTGTGGCATGTGGGACGCTGCCTCAGCGTGGTTTGATGAGCAGTGCCATGTCCGCACCCAGGATTCGAACCAAGGAAACACTGGGCCGCCTGCAGCGGAGTGCTCGAACTTAACCACTCGGCCACGGGGCCAGCCCCTCCTTATGGTTTTGATTTGCATTTACCTAATGATCAGTGATGTTGAGCATCTTTTCATGTGCTTTTTGGCCATTCAGTTTGTCTATTCAAGTCCTTTGCCCATTTTTTAATCAGGTTATTTGTTTTAATTTATAAGACTTTTTAATATATTCTGGATATTAGCCCCTCATCAAGTATATGATTTGCAGAAATTTTCTCCATACTGTGGTTTGCCTTTTCACTCTGTTGATTGTATCCTTTGATGCACAAAAGTTTTCTTTTTGATGTAGTCCGATTTATCTTTTTTCTTTGGTTGCCGTGCTTTTGGTGTCATCTCCAAGAAATCATTTCCAAATCCAATGTCATGAAGCTTTCCTTCCATGTTTTCTTCTAAGAGTTTTATAGCTTTAGCTCTTATGTTTAGGTCTTTGATCCATTTTGAGTTAATTTTTGTATGTAGTATAAAGTAAAGGTCCAACTTCATTCTCTGCATGTGGATATCCGAGTTTCCCAACACCATTTGTTAAAAAGACTGTCCCTTCTCCTTTGAATGGTCTTAGCACTCTTGTCGAAAATCTTTTGACCATAAATGTGAGAGTTTATTTCTGAGCTCTTCTTTCTCTCCCATGGTCTATGTGTCTGTCTTTCTGCCAGTACCGCACTATTTTGATTACTGTAGTGTTGTAATCAGTTTTGAAATCAGGAAGTATCAGACCTCCAACTTTGTTCTTCTTTTTCAGAATTGTTTTGAGTATTGAAGATTATTTGGCTCTTAGTGTTACTAAGGTCAGTCAAAGGGGTCAGGTGGTGACCGCCTGATCCCTGCATTGCGTAGGTCCGCCTTGTCAACCAACCTTTTGCCTAATGGTTTCATTCATTGATTGTTGCGTGAATCCTTTTAATTAGGGGTTACAAAGTGATGATTTCTTCCACATATATTAGGTGGAGTAGTTCTTGGTGAGGGAAACTTTTCTTTATCAACAATGACTTACCTTGAAATTCAATTTTACAAATAAAGCTAGATTAAACACTTAATTCTTTACCTTTAAGTGCCAATTTTTAAAGTATTTAGTGCTCTAGTTGCTTTCAGTGAAACTAATGAGTGAGGCAGAGGAGTTAAAGCTTACATACCCTTTTTATAGGTATCATGAATTCTTGGATATTATGTATGAAACCTGTTTTACTGTCATTGTTCTAGTCCTCCAGCTACAATTAGACACAGCCAGTCATCAGACATTACTCTTAACATTGACTCTAACTTCCAACAGAGCAACACCGTAAACTTTTTTAGTGTCACTTCCAGTGCTAAGTACTTCTGCATAAATAATTTGCTTTTATTGAGCACCTACCCTGTGTCAGTCACCATCCTAGGAAATTTATTATCTCTGGTCCTTACTCTTGTCCCCCTTTGGCTTAGTTGTTGTTGTTGTTGTTTTTTCCAAGTATGTAAAACGTTTCTATGATTCCTAAGTCAAAATTTAGGAATGATACATTTTGAGAGAAGTCTCCCTTCCACCCCTGTCCTCTTCAGCTAGTCCCTTCTTCCCCCTATAGGGACCAATTTTTATTTATTTACTTATGGATTATCCAGTGAATGTTGTTTATTTTTGTTTTGTTTTGTAAACTAGCAAATGTATATAACTTTGCCCCCTACCCAAAAGTGTCAACTGTAGATATTGATCTTCATCTCACTTTTTTTCACCTACTAATATATTCTTGAGATCACTCCAGAAATCTTTCTCATTCCTTTTTATGACTGTAGATTATTCCTTGAGGTAGATACTATTTTTTCAGCCAGCCCCTACTGATGGATATTTGAGTTATTTTAAATTTCTTGCTGTTATATATAATGTAATGCTATTAATTTTCCTCCTCCAGCTTCATCTCCATTTTTCTGCTCTCCATAGCAAAACTCCTTGGAAAATTTTGTATCAATAATGGCTATCTCCACCTCCTGATTTCCTAGTTTCATGAATTCTTTCCATTAAGGCTTCCATCCCCACCACTCCACTGAAACTGCTCTTTTCAAAATCACCAGTGGCCTGCATGATGCTGCATCCAGTGCTTTGTTCTCAGTCCTCAACTTACTTGATTTATTAACTGCACTGGACCCAGTTGATGATTCTGTCCTCCTTGAAACACTTTTGCCACCAGGCTTCTAGAACACCATATACTCCATTTTCCTTTATTCTAGGGGCTGCTCCTTCTCTCTTTTTCTGACCCCCTTATCGTTGAATAAATGCGCTCTTCCTTCCTTATGTATCAGCTGATGGCTGGGCCAGCTGAGCCCACTTCAGGGGAGAGCAGTACGCAGGAAGGGAGGATAGGTAGGAAGGGGTGGAGTCACTGCATCTAGGAGTTGAGGCTGGAAGGATCTGGGTTCAAAGATCACCTGAAACAAGCCTGTAGTCTTGACAAAACCAGATTTATTAACACACTGCGGTGAGGGGAGGCACTCCAGGAGAACTGTAGGATGTCATGCAATAAGAGGGAGCAGGGAAGCAGCTTTTATCAGATTTAGGTTCCTGCTGAAGGATTATGAGGAGTTTCTAAAGGATGTGGGGGTCAGTTTTCTGAGGCAGGAGTAGAAGAGAGGATCAGTTAGGGTTTGGGTGCTGTCATGAGACAAGGGGAGTTTAGCAATTTGGCTGTAGCAAAGTGGGTCTAGGGCCATCATTGGGAAGAAAGCAGTAGCCACTCAAAGAGGGTCATTATAGCATTTTACAGCTGCTGTATGACCTTGGAAGAAATAATGTTTCTTGTTAACTTTACACCTGCCTTCATCTATGTCTGTCCTCCTAGCCCAGTTAATGGCAGGGTTATTGTTTTCTCTTTTCATTCCGAGCTGATTTTCATCTTTTGTCCCAGACATAGTTTTACTCTGAACTGAAGTTCCATGGCACTGATTTTACTGGACTTGGGAAGTAAGGATCCATATTTCCTAAGATTTGAAGCAAATAAATAAGTGGTTAAATGATCACTGTATTTCTCTCCTCTCCCCCCCAATTTAAGGTACAAGCTCATGATTATTAAATAGGGCATGATTTGGAAAAATTGTGAAGTAGGAATAGTTTCTTTGTTTTCTGAGCCCCACTCCTGTTATGGGTACCAGGGACCCTTCACTGTCTCGTGTCATCCAGGCTTCCAGTGCTTTCTTAGGCTTCTCTTTCTTCTCCCCTTTGTAAACTTGTGCTCCTTGGTTGATCTGATAATGAGGTTAAGGTAGCTTAATATGTTCCTTTGAGGGGCATTTGCATTTTAAAAGGAAATTCCTGAGAATAGTACTGAAACTAAAGAACAAGTTTCTAATGCGCATTTGTGGCAGGGTGGCTGGGAGGGGAGTGAGAATGGGTGGGGAAGCAGAACTTGAGCAGAGGCAGTCCTTCAGCAGTCCCTCTTCAGCAGCCTAAGCCACAGGAGTCAAGAGTTGTCCTCTGAGGGGCTGACGAACTGGAGCCTGGCTCTACCCTCTTCTCCCTTAGCTGCTGAGGCAGGTGGTGTGTTGATAGACTTAGTAAAGTATCTGAGTGCCTGGGCATGTGTCATGGGAGCAAGGTTACTGTGTTAAGTAAATAATGTGGAAATGCAGACTGGAAGTTGAGACTAGGCAGATTAGTGCAAGGACAAGTAGAAGTGCTTTCTTTTCACAGTGGTACACACGCATTGCTACCTTGGTAGTTGTAAGAGACAGACACAAAGATGTCGAGACCTGCTCATAATACTGACCTTTGCACTGTTTACTGTTGGGGCATGTTTCAGTCCACCAGTGCTCAAGCTCTCCTTTCAAGTCTCTTTCACTGAAGCTAGGCAATACATAGTCAGCTTTACTACAGACATGGAATTTGAGCCCACAGCTTGTAGTCCGGCAGCTGACTGGAGCCTCTTTACCTCTCTAGACCCAAACTGTTTCTTAACCTTCAAGGGAAATGTGAGGTTCCTGTTGTGTCTTGAAGATGAGTTGACCTTCAGGAAGGATTTGAATCCACAACCTCCAAATCTAGAAGTGACCTCCATGATAATCTTCAATGTACCTGCTGATTAAAGCCAGGCTCTGTCTCCTGGTGTCTGGCATTCTTGTCTCAGAACTCCTGGGGATAAGCCTAAGGCAGTCGCTCTAGAGATCAGAAGCCTACAAGACTTCAGTCCTAGTCACAGTTTGAACCACTTTGAGGTATCCTTGTAAACCGGGTTTTTGAAAGTGGTGCTTTCGCAGGTCCCCTGGCTTTTCCCTTTGGGAAGCCCAGACCAAGTGGAACCTATTGATGTGTCAGTTTATTGCTTGTTTTAAGTGGTTTCTGTTTGCACCTTGTGCAGGCCAGAGGCAGGCTGTGGAATTATTCAGGCAGCCTCAGCCCACCATCCACATCAAGATGATAGTTCATTTGTACAGTTGTTACTGTCACTGCTGTGTAAAGACTGTTAACTGGCCCCTACTGCTTTACTGAGAAGGAGTTGCCCTGGAAAAGAGATCTCCCCACAAATAGGAGTTATTCGTGTGTCCAGTGATAAGGTGGTCTTTTTGAGGTGTCTGAAGAATTTGAGCAGGTGACAGGCCCCTCTTCCCTGCCCTGTCTTGTCCTCCCTGCTACTGGATCAAAGCACTCTCCTTTGTAGTCAGTTCACTACACATCATTGGCTCTGTTGCAACTTTACCTCTTAATGTCTGAAAATACAATTTTTTAATGCTATACTTATTTCTTTTAGTAGACTTTACTCTGGAACGGTTTTAGATTTATAGTGAAGTTTTGGAAAGGATACAGAGTTCCCATATACCCAGTTTCCCCCATTTTAGTGTCTTACATAACTACGGCACACTTGTTAGGATGAAGACATCAACAGTGGTGCATTACTATTAACTGAACTCCAGGCTTTATTTAGATTTCATCAGTTTTTCCACTCATGACCTCTTTCTGTTTGAGAACCCAGTCAAGGGTACCATATTATGCTTAGTTGTCGTGTCTCCCAGTCTCCTCTGGTCTGTAACAGTTTTTCAGTCTTTCCAGGTTTTTCATGACCCTGATAGTTTTAAGGAATACTGGCAAGTATCCTTTATAATGTTTCCCAGTCTGAGCTTGTCTGATGTTTTTCCTCATGATTAGACTGATATTATGCGCTTGGGAAGAGTGCTACGAAAGTGAAGTGCCTTTTCATGGGTACCTGATATTTACGTAGCATCACTGGTGATGTTAGCCTTCATCACTCAGTTGAATAGTTTGTTTGCCAGTTTCTCCACTGTAAAGTTACTGTTTTTCTCTTTCCGTACTCTGTTCTTTGAAAGCAAATCACTAAGTCTAGCCCACCCTTAAGGTGTGTTGTGGGCTGTATAAAATGAAGCTCCATCTCTTGGAAGGTGGTATATCGACATATATTATTTGGAATTCTTCTATAAGGAAGTTTGTCTCTTCTCCTCTATTTATTTAGTTATTTATGTCACTATGGACTCATGTATATTTATTGTTTTCTTTGAGTTATAATCCAGTACTATGTTACTTATTTTGTTTCCCAAAATGTTCCAGCTTTGGCCAGAGGGGACTCTTTCAGGTGGCTCCTGTATACCTGTGATATGCCCCTATCCTTTCATTTTTTGAGCGCTTCCCTACTTTCTGGTACTATAAGATATTCCAGGCTCATCTTATATTTTCCATGCTCTAGCTCTAGAATCAGCCATTTCTCCAAGGAACCCTTGTTCTTTTTACTGGAGAATGGTACCTAGAAACCACTGGGCAGTGGCTATGTTCATTGCTACTGGGGTGTCATTACTTCTAGGCCCTCTCAGCAGACTGAGCTAGGTACTGTATGTATACATCCTAACCTTTGCATACAGACATGTCTATAATTGTTTGTGTGTTTCTTCGTCTTTATATATGTTAAGGTAAACATGAATTTATATTGACGTCTCTGGCTTTAATCCAGTACTACAGGGTTCATTTTAGAATACTTTCCTTTCTTGCTTATTTGTAATATCATTCTTCAGCACTGGAAAGCCTTGCTCCCACCGCCCACCATCCATTTACTTATTTGTTCAACTCATGTATACATGTGCCCATGCTGTACATGTATTGTAACCCCTATCCCCACAAGAAACAAATTTACCTCTTTGGTACTGACTTTTAACAGTTGTATTTTAGTGGACAAATCGTGCATGCTTGTTTATGTTTATTATGATGTGTTTTAATCCGTGATGCTGGCTTTTGGGTATATGCAAATGTTTTTTTCTTACCATAATCTGAGATGTCTTTGTATGTCAGCATGATTCATGAAGATGATGGACTTGGGCTCCAAGTAAAGTGTTTTATTTTTACTCTACACTTCTTATAGTCTAAACTTAAGAAATAAAAGGTTACATTCTCTCTTCAGTAATTTATTATACATTTGTACAAAAGGAAGCTTATACTTAGTATTAAAAGTTTTATCGTGTGTAAAATGAATGAGTTGAATGAAACAATATTTACAGTACCTTCTAGCTCCAAAGTCCTGGCTCAGGTGCTTTTAAAAAACCACCTTAAGGCAAGACATTCTAAAATGAGTTTTTCCCTTTGCTTACTAAGCCCTGCCTGTGTAGGCTTGGCACTTGGGTCTACTTTCTCAGCTACTTTTCTAGGACATCCTGTTGGCCCATTCTTGCTCTTGGTGCCAAAGATCATATGTCTGTAGGTAAAGATACTATGGCCTGGGAAATGGGACTGACTTAACGGTATCTTTAGTTCCCTGAGTACTTGGCTTCCCAAGTTCCTGTTGGGAGGAGACAACTGTGAGTTTGAAAAGCTGTATACTAAGAGCTGGGAGTTCTCATTAGCCATCTAGATCAGCTTCTAACTTTAAGTCTGATTTTGGGCCCATCACTTCTACTTCCAGACCTCAGATCCTTTATCTAGAAAGTGAAGTTCCATACAGCTGTGATTTTATCATCAGAGATAGTAAAATATCTGGCTGGTAGCTCTTATCTCATTAATCAAGGTATTCTGGCAAGAACTGGAAGTTGTCAACCTCTTGAAACAAGCTTATTGGGCCCACTTTTATCATTCTTTTTATTTGATTTAAAAACACAGATACACACTATGCACACAGATGAACACATTCTGAAATGCGAGGTCTAGAGGTTATACCTGGATGGCTCAGATTGTAGCATAGAGAAGGCATATTTTGCTGTTCATAATGACCCATCGTGGTAATAACTTTGGAGGATCAGAACTGGAGGGTTTATTGTTGGTGTTTATAAATCAGTGGCTTCTTAGATGACGTTTCTTCTATAGCTATTCTGTAGGATCTATGAACAGTACAGAAAAACAGCCAAGGTGAAGAGTGTGTGGTGGCTTAAGTATGATAAGGCCCAGTGAGTTATGTTAATGAAGTTTTAGTGCTTAAAGCCAGGGGAACTAATGCCATTAGTCTCATATACTGATAACAGCCTTCAGAAGACTGTCCTTTTTCATAAGCATTTTGTTTCCTGAGCTAAGAAAACGAAGCATATGACCTGTAGCTGAGTCTGCTATACATATGTACTTACAAAGGGACTTTGAAAACAGATGGGTGAAAACAAGAAGTAGGAATCAATGTACTGTAAGAAGACAGGGCATATCTGTTTGGGAAAAACAAACAGTAGAGTGAGGACTGTTGCCTTTGGTTAGAAAGCTAGGATAGGAGAGCATGGAATGAGTCTTCCTCAGGCTGCCTGCCATTGAATTCTTCTTTAAGGCCCACATCATATTGTTTATGAGATTGACTTAGAACCTTAAATGAAAGTCCTCTGACCCACCATTCCTGGCTTTGTTCCAGGTTTCTAAGTGAAGTGTAATGCTGCATATCCTGGCTTAAGTGTTAAATCAACTTTTATGGTATCAGTTTACTTGAAGATCCACATTTGCTTTAATAATAAGTTGTCTGGAATGGATGCCCATTCCTGTGAGTCATGCTAGTGTTGCTAGTGACTTTAGCTTCCCTTCGTAAGAGGTGAAAAGAGTTGCTAATTCTAGAAGTGAACAGCAGATGTCGCTGCATGTCTGCCTAACGAGGATTCTGGCTCATGGCTGTTTGCATGCAACCAAGTTGTTAACACAGCTCCCAAACCACCAACCTTTTTATTTTTCAGGAAGATTGGCCCTGAGCCAACTTCCCTTGCTCTTCCTCTTTTTGTTCGAGTAAGCTGAGCTAACATCTGTGGCAGTCTTCCTCTATTTTGTATGTGGGATGCTGCCACAGCATGGCTCAGTGAGCAGTGTGTAGGTCCACGCTTGGGATCTGAACCTCCAAACTCTGGGCTGCCAAAGCAGAGCGCGCAAACCCAACCACTACAGCACTGACCGGCCCCACCACTAACCTTAAGTTGAGCTTTTCTGCCTGTCTGGCACTCTAAGATCCCCTTCCCCAGATACAAAACCCAAACACAAAATTGGTAGTAGACACAGCCCAAGAGGGCTTTCTTCAGTTTCCTTCACTATCTTGCATATTTTAGTGTATTTGTTCTAGGCTTATATATTATCTGTATTTCCATGTAGCTAACTGATGGAATTTATTTGAGAGGAAATTTGTTTCCTGTCAACCTTTCGGCAGTTACTTAGGAGCCTGGACAATTTTTCATATTTGTTTTCAGCAGGGTTCACACTTAAAGCTTCTTGGCCTTTTTGTAGCTCACTTTTTGAAAACCTTCTAGGAGGAAAGTAGATGACACTCCTCTCTGAAGTGAGGTGCTGAATGTCAAAGGAGACTGCCGCTTCCTGCACTCTGCTGTCTCAGCCTTAGCTTTGGTGGTCGAGAAGATCACTGAATTGTGACCAAACAAATCTCTTATGGTTCCATTGTGAATAGTCGTGTTTCCCTACATGACAGAAATGCACAGTTGGTGTTAAATTGGATTATTTTAGAAAGTCTGAAGCATATTAAATTTTGATATCTTTTGATCATCTACATCATGAAAATAGCCAGATAGTGATATCTGTCCTAATTTGTCAGGATTAGTGATGGTTTATACCCGTGTCCTAGTGTAATTTTTAATAGCTCCTTTTTTTACTCTGAGTTATCCTAGTTTGGACAATATATGGTCACTCTGAATTGCCCAAATGGGGGTAGGGGGGCAGTTGAAATATTGCAATTCTAGTAATTATAAGCATTTTTGACTCAATTATGCCCACCCTGAGTTTTCTGAGTTAAACACGTGCAAAATAAAGTAAAACCCACAAAGAGCTTGTAATTCTGGGGAATTAGCTTTTAGGTTTCTATTTATTGATCATTGTTTCTAGAGGAATGATTTCGAAATAAAGATGTGCATCAGAATTGACTAATAAAGTCTTTACAAATAGTTTCATGGGTCTCACCACAGACTTCTACTGAATTTGTACCAGAGTTTGAACTTGACGTTACCAAAAATGTAGAGTTGCATGCAGTGCAAATGTACTGGACTCCTTTGTCAGCAAGAGTTTAAAACTGGCATCTAGAAGAACGTTTCTTTCTAAGGTTTGAGTGGTGTTTGGGGTTCTTGATGGTGGCTTGGGCCTTGGGGGTGTGCCTGGCATTGACCTGTGTTGCCTTTTTCTTTCAGATGTCATCTGGGTGATTCTCAGTGTGGAGGTGGGTGGACTTTTAGGAGTAACGCAGCAGCTGTCATCTTTTGAAACGGAGTTCAACACACAGCCACATCGCAAGGTAGAAGGAAACTTCAACCCGTTTGCCTCTCCCCAAAAGAACCGACAATCAGATGAAAACAACTTAAAAGACCCTGGGGGTTCCGAGTTCGACTCGATCAGCAAAAACACATGGGCTCCTGCTCCTGACCAAACCGAGCAAGATGAGAATAGACTCTCACAGAACTCTGTAAATCTGTCCCCCAGCAGTCACGCAAACAACTTATCAGTAGTGACTTACAGTAAGGTAGGTGCCCTCGGAGAAGAGGAGAAGGGGTAGGTGGTGGGCCTTGGGATTTGTGATACCCCTTCATGGCAAACCTAGAAGCCTAGAATGTTCTTTAAGACTGCTTAGCTCTCCTGCCAACAGCAACAACGCAAAAACCTACCCCTTCTCCCCTCCCCCCGCCCCCCATCTTCATATCCTGTGGATGTTACTTTATCCACATTTATAATTTACTACTGTCTCTCTGCTCTGGTTTGGGTGTTGAAAGAACAAAGTTTTTTACCATAATAGCATTTAAAAAAAAGAAAGTCAAAATATCACCAGCCATGCTTACAGTGTAAATGTATGCTAAGTTTAGAGCAATAAGAACACACCTTTAGAATTTGTTCCTACTTTGTTTTTTCGGTTTTCGGTGGAGTTTCCCCCCCACCCCGCCCCCCCCCCACCAAGGAAAAAGACAAGCTAAATTATTTATCCTAAATAGTGTCATTGGGTTTTTACTTTATTTACCTTGTTTGCATGTCTTCTTTTTTTCTTCCCAAAGCCCCAGTACATAGTTGTATATCCTAGTTGCAAGTCATTCTAGTTCCTCCATGTGGGACGCCGCCATGGCATGGCTTGATGAGTGGTGTGTAGGTTCACACCCAGGATCTGAACCAGTGAACCCTGGGCCACCAAGGCCACCACGCAAACTTAACCACTTGGCCATAGGGCCAGCCCCAGCATGTCTTCTTGTTGATCTGTTTCCTGTCTGTTATGGCCCATCTGCCTCCTCACCCACAACCCAGCTCGGCCCAAGTGATATTTTGACTTCTCACATGTTGGGAATAAGTGAGAGAATTGTTGGTTGAGTTAACCGTGATTTTAAATATTCTGATTGTTCTGAGACGCTCTTCTAGGTGTTGGATATCTTAATCTGTTTCTCTCTATGCTAGCTGATTAAATGGTGTCTTTCACACTCTGCTAAGGCGGTGGTGGTTCCTGGTTGTTGGGTTTGGTTGGTTGAATAAAGCCCTGAAGCTGAGAGCTGACTGTTGTAGGCAGTTCGTGTGGCGGGGCCTATGAGTATTCCTGTGCGTTCTTCTCTGATTAATAATGCTGTGTAGTAGGCCCAGCATCCCATCTATATAATATTACTGTTAAGTCTGTCCTTGCTTCGTGTTGGCATTCACCCTCAAAATTTTTTAAATAAAATTGATATTTATTTGAGGGAAAAGTTGCTCTGACCAATGCTTTGTATATGGTCTAGATCAAGAGGAAATTAAGAAAAGAAATCTGGTGATGTGACTCCTCTTTCTCCACAGTCTAGTGAGAGGAACTTCATTCAATAGTAGTATAACAAAGGGTTGATTTATTAGTTGATTGGATGGTCATTATAAAGGATTAAACGATTCTGTGGAGTCATGTTAGTTGTACAGTATATAAGAGAAGTAAATTGGCAAGACAGTAAATTGCCTGTATTGGAGGAAAGACTTTGCATCTTAACATTCTAATAAAAGATTTCCCTCTAAGCTCCTATTGCTCCAGATTTTTATTCCTTGAATTTAACCTTCCAGAGTATGGCTGTTCCAGGTGGTACAGGCCTTAAGCTAAGCATGCCCTGTTAGAATGGGAGCTTGAGGCATTTGAGTTGAGTGGGAAGATCAGAGTTGGAGGAGGAAAAACCAGTTGCTCCAATGCTTTCTATAATGGCAGCGCCTTTACTCATCTGTGAACCACCTGGCTTGGCCATCACTATTAGTCTTAGGAGAGAGCTGGTGTTCCTGGCCAGGACACTGCACTCATCTTCCTGAGTTGTGAACCTGTCAGTTGTTTTACACTCCTTTAGGGCTTTATATCTTTTAACTAACTACGTGACGATTGCCCTGGCCCAGGGGTAGGGGGAGTCCGAATGGATTACCTACCAGCCTTCATTGAGGTCCTACCTTGCTGCCTTTTCTTGGAAGGGCTGGGCTATGGTGAGGCTATTGAGATATTTCTTGAGGTTGTTGAACTCGTGGTATATTACCTAGTTCTTTTTGTAAACTCTGTAGGATCATTCAGAAGTAGCATTTGCAAGAACCACAGAGAAAAGATTCTCATTGGAGATGATATCAAGGAGACTATTGGCTATAATGCATTGAGAATGGGGCACTTAGATCTCAAAGAGAAATTGGAGCCTTTCTTTTTTCTTAATTGAAACAGAATCTTATTCAGAAAGCACTTAGTAAGCATCCAGCAAGTTCTTTGAAAGCATTTCTGGCTAAAGTTGAGTCAGCTCCACTTCTTAGGGCTCCTGAGAAATGGGGCAGATTGTGTAGACAGTCATCAGTAAGTATTTCTTAACACATCTGTGCACTGTTTAGAGCAGTGTACAGTGTTCAGTCGGAGACTCGAAGAATAAAGCAAGCTGTCCCTACCAACTAGCAGCTTACAGTACAGTAGGGGAGATAGACACATGTACAGTTCAGTCAAGACCAAGTATGAATTTGGTCAGTAGAGAACAACACTGTCAAATGTGTGATTTGTGTGTATGACTGGGGTTAGAAGTAGGGAAGGCAGAGATGAGGTAGAGATGGAGTTGATGGAAAGGGCTTTCCAAAGAATGGACAGATTTGGAAAGACAGACAGGAAGTATGATGGTATGGAGAACAGTTTAAGTGCTGAGGGCAGAATGAGTAAGGGATGTGTGGTCAGGAGATGTGGATGACGGACAATGGGAGCTAGGTTAAGTTGGGGGCAGTGTGTTCCTTTGACAAGCAGTGGATGAAATAATTACAAATGGTTTTGAAAAGACTTGGGGCTATATACTTAAACAGATATCTTAAACCAGAGATAATTCATAATTCTAAACATTTGTGTTTGCCCTGAGAATATAGATTTATTTATTTTTAAAGGCAGGCATGCTTGAGGTTCTAAAGGGTGTACTTGACCAAGCGATGAGATCAGGTATATATATAATCAGTTATTTTTAACTGTTCCTGTGTGTCAGGTGTGCTGCCAAGTACTTTACATTTATCATCTCATTTTTTGATAAGAAAACAAAAGCTCAGAGGGGCTGAGTAACTTGCCCAGTATCACACAGCTAGTGAGAGGCAGAGCTTGGATTCAAATCTAGGTGCCACATTACTAAAAAGTATTTCCTAATAGGTGAACTTGGGCTTTCCCTAGATCCTCCTGTTGGGCTGGAGGCTGTGTTGAGTGAAACCATTAACTGCTTTGATGCTCAGTATCATCAAGGCGTGAAAGAAGCAGAGTTGAACTAAGATAAGCGGCTCTAATGTAAACTGAGGATTGCCTGTGCCATCTTCTTTTTGAAGAATTTCCTTGTCTGTTGAGTCCTTATAGTAGTGAATTCTTTTCCTGGTTGATAAAAGTAAAAACTGTTTTTATAATCCTTGGGGTGTACAAACCATGTGGTGTTTATAGTAAATAGCACCCTTTTATTTATGGAGGGGTGGAAAGGATGAAAGAGACTCTTGGGACTCTTAGAGTTGGGGCAAGTGTCTTCAGCTCACTCCAGGTCCTGTCTTTATTGGATGGGTAGGAGGAGTTCCTGATGGCCTACTGTTAGGGATCACTGAGGTGGCAATAGATTTGATTTACTCTAAAGAAATTCCCTGCCTGCCATTAAGGCTGGGGAAGAACATGATGC
Organism: Equus przewalskii; assembly: GCF_037783145.1. Lineage (NCBI taxonomy): Eukaryota > Metazoa > Chordata > Mammalia > Perissodactyla > Equidae > Equus > Equus przewalskii. Next base: position 35,123,618 of record NC_091849.1, on the reverse strand, counting down.
TCTTGGAGGCCTATGACCACAGTTTTAGTAGGCAGGTAGAGTTTCTTGTTGCCTCCATAGTTATAATTTAACTTGTTAAGGTTGGTAGGGTAAAATGAAAAAATTGCTTCATACATATGAGGACTGGGTGGATATGCCAACATAATGGCATATCTGTCATTCCAGGAACTGGACACCCCTAGAACCCTTCCCCAGCTGCCCTTGACAACCCATAAGCTCTCTAGACTCAGTGCTCCATGCCTAGGGGAAAGCTCTGGGTGGGAACACCTGCCCTAACTCCATCCCACAGCCCAGAGGGCCTGCCTAGCCTCTCCCTGTGTGAGCGCTGTCAGAGGGAGTCAGAAAAGTAAGTATATGCTGACCTGCTCCAGAGATCCATAAATCTGACTCCTTGCTTTTGTTAGAAATTGGCTGGCTTCATTGTCAGCTCAATTGTGGCTGACGTGTCCCAGGTGAACAGTCAGATCAAGTGTTGGTGAAGGTTAGGTGCTGTTTTAATGAACCCTTTTAATGTGACTAGTTCAAGAGCCTCTGAGGACAAAGGGTCACAGTAGGGTAGATGCTCAGTCTTTTGACCCAAGGCTAGTGTTGCCATGAATTCCAGCTCTCTGACTCATCTCTGGAGGCCAGGATAGCTCCTGTTTGGACAGTGTGAGAGAAGTGAAAAACAGTTTATAGAGGTGTGGAAGGAGAGTAAGTCCTGTTAAGTTAGATACTTCTTTTTCTGTAATTTTTAAAATCTCTATATGTTTTCTAAGACATACAGAGGAATAAGACACCAACCAAATGGTCTGATTGAGGACAACTGGGAGTAAGAGGATGGCTGGCAAAAACCGAGGGGCTGTTCTTTCGGATGGCCAGATGCTTTGCTTCCTTTCTCTAACAGAGTAATAATTTGTACTGGGGAGCTGAAAAGAATCCCAAATTCATTTTAGTTTGTTACTTGGACTATGGCTCTTATTTTGTGTTTGTTCTTACTTAAAAAAAATGTTGGAGCTGGTATATGTCATACAGCACTCCTCCTTTAAACTGGATTACAGTCTGAGCTGCTGTTATTACTTCCGCCAAGTGCTAGTTCCGAAGGCGAAACCTGCTATTATCTTTGTGGGGAGGTTCATCGCGCTCCTCCAGCGTCAGCCACTGCCGAGTGCCATCTGCCCTGCCTGCCCACATTCCCACCTGCTCTTCTTCCTCTCTCTCTCTCTGACGCCCTTAGTACGTTTTGTATCTGGAGCTAGAGGAGTCAGGTTGCTTTTATTACATCAGAAATCAACTCTCTTCTAACCTGCTGCTATCTGTGTTGACTAAGGCGTAGGAGAGCTGTTTTCCCTCTGTTCAGGTGAGGGTTTAGACATCGTTGTAGAGGGTACAGGGGAAGTTTGGAAAAGGCAAGTCTGCTCTATGGGCCTGAGGATGTAATGGCTTGTGGATCTTATTATCTAGTTTAAGGTAGCCAGCCAGTTTGACATAATAAGGGATGGGTTTGGGGCAACTCAGTGCAATTGAGCCCAACATTGCACAGTGCAGAGGGTGCTGAATTTGAGCAGAAGGCAGGTGGTTGGTGTCCTTAGCTGGGCTAATGGTTATGTGAGGCAATAGAGGGCAGTGTAACCTTCCCACTGCTGTGAAACCTGAGTCTTCGTTCTCAGATACAGACCCTTTCCATGAAAGGCTTAAAGATGGCTCTGAGAGAAGCTGGAAAGAAAACTTGTGTCACTTGATATTCTATCCAGCTTGTGTTTTTACCTGGCAAGGGACAAGTAGCAAAAGCATGCTATTCCTATGCAGAAGCCAATGAAAGTGCAGTAGTCAGAGCTGTAAAACTACCATTTATTGAGCACTTATTGTGTGCCAACCACTGTGCTGAGGACTTTTTTTTTTTTTGCTGAGGAAAATTTCACCTTGAGCTGATGTCTGTGCCAGTCTTCCTTTATTTTATATGTGGGTCATCACCACAGTATGGCTGACAAGTGGTGTAGGTCCGCCCCCAGGATCCAAACCTGCAAACCCAGGCCACCAAAGTGGAGCACGTTGAACTTAACCGCTAGCCACGGGGCTGGTGCCTGGACTTTTTAAATTTAAGTTTTCTTGTTAAAATTATCAATGTACTTAGTTTAAGGAGCCAAGTAGTTCTACAGAACTTATTGCAAAAAGTGCCAGTCACCTCCCAGCCCCCAGTGTTTGTTCCCCAGAGGCAGCAGGCTCAGTGTTTGACATACATTACTTCACTTAGTCCACACAACAGTACCACAGTACTGGTACTCTTGTTATACCTTTACAGTTGTGGAGACCTGAGGTGCACAGATTGCATGACTTGCTGAAGGTCATGCAGCTAGAAGGTGGTAAAAGCAGGATACAAACAAAAGCAGTTGATTTTGACTCCTGAGCCTGCTCTCTTAACAGTGCACTACATTGCTTCCCAATTACAGATAATGTTCAAGTTCACATTTTTGTTAATTTATTTTTACACGCAGCTGACAGCTGTGGGCTAGGGAGAGCATGCTTTCTATATTGTGCTACTGCGTTTCAAATGAGGACCAAGCCAATTATTGACCAAATAGTATGTGACTTTTCTGCTACTAAACCGCTCTCCCACAAGCTATTATGGAAGCTACAGAAATCAGCCTTTCTCTCTAGCATCCAGGAAGGGAATGGATTCCCTAACTTCCATGGTCACTTGGGTTTAGTTTTTTGTTGACATAGAAATTTCCATTAACTCACTCCTGTGACAGTAATGCCCACACCTCTTGAAGTCACAAAACCTGTCTGTATTCCTTGGTTGTGACCAAAAGATACAGTCTCTGGAGTTTTGTTTTTCTGGAACAACTTTAAAATAACCCTTTCAACATATTTAGTATTTTAGAACTAGAACGTACTTAGGGGATATCTTACTCCCTTTAAAGTTGGATTTTGTTTCTGCAAAGGCTGTCTGGAGAAAAAATATTTTAGGCAGAGAGACAGCCACTATAAGCCCTTAGGTGGAAGTTTACCTGTTTTGTTCAAGGAACAGAGTGAAGGAGAAGGACAGTGGAGGGAGACAAAGTCAGAGGACGGAAACCAGGTCATGGAGGGTTTTGTGGGCCCTTATAAAGCTTTGGGCTTTTGCTCTAAGGGACAAAGGAAACCGTTAAAGGGTTTTGAGTAGAGGAGTGATGTGACCTGACTAGTGTTGTGAAAAGATCACTCTGGCTCTCGTGAGGAGAATACAAGGCAGGAATAGAAGTAGGGGCCAATAGGGAAGTTAGTGCAATCATCTAGGTGAAAAAAAGCAAGTGGTTTGGACCAGAGTGGTGGCGACAGAGGTAGGAGAAGTGGTCCGAGTCTGGATCTAGTTTGTAGCTAGAGCTAGCAGGATTTGCTAATGGGTCGGAAGGCGATGTAGGAGAGAAGAGAGTAAAAGATGATACCAAGGTTTTTGGCCTGAGTAACTAGAAGGGGGCATCTTATGTGTTGTAAGATGTTTGATAGCATCCCTGGCCCTTACCCACTAGATGCCAGAAGTACGTCCCTACCCCAGATTGTAACTACCAAAAATGTCTCCAGACATTGCCGAATGCCCCAGGAGGTGGCAAAATCCCCCTACTTGCAAACCACTGGTGTAGAAGGAGAAGAGGTCTGGGGACTGAGCTTAATACTCTCTGTCTAACATGTAAACAAACCCTTCGTGTTATCCAGAGCACCCTTACTGCATTTATTCTTATTCTTGATTCATAGCACTTTCCTGACTTTTGTAGTTAACTCTTTTCACTTGACAAAATAATAAGGAAGTTGTAAGTGACTTGCTCACTTTCACACAGCAGATTGGGGGTGGGCCGTGGGCTGACCCAGGAGCCCAGGTTGAATCTAACGTTCTTGTAGACTGCACTGTGATGAGGTTTGCTGGCAGAAGCTGTTTGTTGGCTGTTCTCTGTGGGTGGTTTTACACCTAGTGTCAGGTTGTAAAGACCTCCTTTGGGAGCTACAAAAAACAGTTGTGGCCAAGGAGGTAGCAATGCAGAGTAACTGAGGAACCTGCCCCCACCCCCGGCAGATTAGCACGTTCCGTCCCAGTAGGGGTTTGCCAGGAAGCCTGGATGATACTCCGTTGACTTTCTCTTGAAAACCCAGCGGAGCCAGTAGAGCCCTCCCAGTCTTATTGGTGTTTGCATTGGCATGGGTCATGTGTGCATTTTACAAATAAATCAAGCAAACACTGTGAACCTTAGAAAATGTCTTTTGTTGTTTGTAACATTACTATCTGACTGAGAATAAAAAGTATCTCCAGGAACTTTCCCTTTTGTACCTCAACAGCTTCAAAGCTGTTCAGCTCCAGTTTCTTTGCTTTAGGGCTCTGAGCATTGTTTTAGACTGATCTGACCCTGGGCAGTCTTATAGCTGAAACAGAGCTAGTGTTCTCAAGATTGCCAGCATATTTTCTTTTGGTTATAAGAACACATTCTCTTCCCTATACTCTGAATTTAGCATTTTAATTTCTTTTTTTTCTTTTTCTTTTTTTTTTGAGGAAGATTAGCCCTGAGCTAACATTTGCCGCCAATCCTCCTCTTTTTGCTGAGGAAGACCGGCCCTGAGCTAATATCTGTGCCCGTGCCCATCTTCCTCTACTTTACATGTGGGACACTGGCCACAGCATGGCTTGACAAGCGGTGTGTAGGTCCACACCCGGGATCGGAACCGGTGAACCCCAGGCACCTGAAGTGGAATGTGCAAACTTAACCACTGCGCCACCAGGCTGGCCCCAACATTTTAATTTCTGAAAAAAGTTCTCAAAGTAGGACTAGTGAAATTACAGGTTCAAACAGATAACTGTAATTCAAAAATGTGAGAATTTGTCTCTTGGTGTAGATGCTCGGGTTTCAAATGACTTGTTCTCAGCTAAGTCTGCTATAACTGTACTCTGGTAGGACCAGGTGCTGCAGAATGTAAGATTAAGAGATGTGGTACCTCAGGGGGAAATTGTGGGCTTCCTTAAAGCTCAGCTGAAAGTTAGACCCTTTCCAAAGCTGTGGACGGTTCACCTGCAAAGCTTTCAGGGTCTTGGGCTCTCTGCTGTGATTTTACTGCCCAAAGGCCAGTTTAAACTGTTTGCTTTACGCAGAGATAGCCTTGCTGTTATTCAGCCAGTAAGTGAATAGGTGCTCAGCCTGTGCTAATCCTTATCTTCAAAGAAATTACTGTCTGATTACATAGATGTGACTAGCTCATAGGAACGAATGAGTGCCAGTAAAGATGGAGTCTGTTGAGTTCCACTTGACTTTTAAGTGCTCATAGGAATTTGGAGGAAGGGGAAAGCAGTGAGGTTTGGAGTAGCGAGGAAAGTGATACCTTGGTGGATAATAGATTCAAACTGAATTAGAAAAGAAACCACATGCTGGAAGGCAGGGCAACCACAGGCAGGGTGTGTTCATGGGATGCTGGCCAGCCTGACTGTGGTGAGTGAGGTGTGCTTAGAGAGGGTGGGGTGAATTTTGGAAGAAGACCTTTGAAAACCAAGCCAAGGAAAGTTCACTTTTAATGAGAAAGGAAACAGAGTGCCAACAAAGCTTTTGAGCAGGGGAGTGGCAAGAAGAAACCAAATATGGCTGAATGGGACCAAGGAGGGACAATTTATTCTCTTCCCGCAGTCAGCCAGCCATTGGTGGGGGGGTGGTGATGCTGTGAATTAATTGTAAAATAGATGAGCGAAGACCATAGCATGTAAGGGAAGGGTAGTTGACAGAAGGATACAGGAGCTTGAGTGGAAATTCTGAGAGGAAATGGGACCAGCAGCCCACCCTATGCCTCAGCAGGATCCCAGTGCAGCACCAATGGCGACAGGGTGGGAACTTAAGCTTTTCTCCTTTTCGATCTCCTCCTCAGTGAGATTCTTATCAGTTCTTTCTTCCCTTTTAGGAATCCCCTCTGCCCTAGGAGATGACCATGAGAGAGCTCTGTCTGCCAGCATCCCACTTAGATTCTGTCACCCTTGCTATTACACAAGATCTTTGGGGCTAGAAGTCCAGGTAGCAAATAGCTTTTTCTGAAGTCTTTACTGAAATGGAGAATTGAACTCAGCCACTATCCTCCTTCTCCTTGCAGAAATTTACATAATGTGTTTTCATTGACAATTATGTTTGGATTTTATTCTTCTTGATGATTTTCCTGATTTGGCGGAGGGTGGGTGAAGGCTCTGGGAATTGCCTTTGGCTATAGGAGCTTTGGATGGGTGGGAGGATGAGTGACAGGAAGAGTGGAAGGCCGATGGAAAGATGGATGATGGAGGGAGGAAGAATGAGGGATGCAAGATGGAGGATTGGATGGATGGGTAGAGGGAGGATGGATGGATGGATGAGAAGGTCCTAAGCAGGACTGGAGAAGTTAGTTAAGAGCAACAGAAAACTGTGTTAGGTAGGTATGAAAAATGGTTTTATAGGGCTTCTGAAAAATTAGTTCAGCACACCTGTAACTGAGTCAAGCTTTTACGCAGTTTTGGCACAGCCAGAAGGCTGTGAACTTCGCCTGCCCTGTGATCAGCCCTCATGCATAAGAGTAGATTTTTTTATTCTTTGGCTGGTTCTCACACTAATCCTCAGCCACTGCATCAAATCCATCTTTGAAATTTTAGAGGACTGTCACGTGAAAGTGGCTTGAACACCAGTGTTGAAGCATCTGCGGAAGTTCCCATTGTGCCGACGTGGCTTATACCACCTTGAGTGGTCGGCAGCCATCAAGGGAGGCGCCCTGGTTTGAGTACTCCTTAGAGAATCCTTACTGCCCTCCCGTTACTCCAATACAGACTTTATTTTATTTCTAATTAATGAGAGACGAATGGGTTTGATCAGGGCTTCGTCACTCTCTGGCCCTTGCCAACCAAGCCAGCCCTATGAGTGGGCCTCACTACACCATGTTTGCGGTGTAGGATCAGGACAGAACTTAGTACTAAACTCTGTATTCTTCTGTGTTTGCATTCCATGTACATAAGTGATACAAAAGGAGCACTAGGTGAGTGAGGCACAAAGGGGGACTGGCCCAGGAAATGAGATGGAGGAGGGCCCTCTTGGTGTTATCCGATGCTGCTATCAGTATACACTGGGCGAGCACGTTATTTCACAGCCATGCAGCAAACGCTCCTGTCTTTTTATTAACCTGTGTAAACCTTTTTATTTATTTAAATCAAATCACAAATAAAAGCAAAACGAAGACAGGTATGTGAAAGTTTCCAAGTGCTTTCTCTAAACAACAAACTTTCACATAGGCAAAGAGTAACCCAAAAAAGCCCTCAGAAGACATCCTTGTTTCATTAGGAATTTCAGCCTTCTTTTTTTTTTCCTGGAAGGTCAGAAAACAGAATATTTCACAGTACATTTTACTGATATTTGAGTCTTACTGTGTGCAGGGCACAAATAATTGGCAGAAACAGGTTCCACCCTCATAAAAGGGCACCTTGCTCTTCTGGTAACACTGTACTTATTATTGTTGAAAATTGATGAGTAAACTTGTTTTAAAAAATGTTCTGGGGCCAGGCCTGTGGCCCAGTGGTTAAGTTTGTGCACTCTGCTTCCGTGAACCGGGGCTTCGCCGGTTTGCATCCTTGGCGCGGACATGGCGCCACTCATCAAGCCATGCTGAGGCAGCGTCCCACATGCCACAACTAGAAGGACCCACATCTAAAAATATACAACTATGTACCGGGGAGCTTTGGGGAGAAAAAGGAAAAATAAAATCTTTAAAAAAAAATGTTCTAGCTGAAACAAAACTAGTTTCTTGTTTTTTAGTAATTTAGCATACAGTTCAGATTTTCTCTCAGTGGTAGTTTTTTAGTACTCCTTTTTGGAAAATTTATTTTGATTTCTGTTTAATTTTGGGAAGAACTTTTAAGATCTTGCAGGTGCACACTCACATAAGATCAGTGATAACCAAATCACTGGCTAGGAGTGATTCTGCTATTCCACAAGGGCAACTATAAACTATTGTGAACAACAAAGCAGAGTGCTAGTTGTTATTTTTAGGTTTGCTTTGAGAACAAGTACTGGATCTTAAATTGTCAGTTCAAGAGATTGTGATGGAGCTAACCCTGATGGCCTAGTGGTTAAAATTCAGCACGTTTGGCTTTGGCGGCCTGGATTCAGTTCCTAGACACAGAACCACACCGCTCAGTAACCATGTGTGGCTCACACAGAAGAACTAGAAGGACCTACAACTAGAATATACAATATACTGGGGCTTTGGGAAGGGAGAAAAAAAAAAAGAGGAAGACTGGCAACAGATGTTAGCCCTGGGGCAAATCTTTCCCAGCAAAAAAAAAAAGAGAGAGATTGTGATAAATGAGACTGAGCTTGAGACTCTTATGTCCGTAAGTGTTCTCTTTTCAAAATATTTTAGAGAATTAGCCAAATTGTGACTCGCAGTAGTTATTCCATCATGGAAGTGCAGTTGAGGACCTGGCCCATCTACTGTAATCATTCAGCTGGCTTGAGGCCAAGGTCTCTTCCCAGACACCAGCAAACGGGGGCCCCTGTGTCTTAGCTGGCAAGTATGGAGCGTCTGTGCTTTAAGAGAGCTCACTTGCCCTGTAGCGAAGTAAAACTTAGGTCCCGGGGCTCACAGCTGTGACAGGATTTCAGTGAAAAGTTTAAGGGAGACTGAGACAAACAGGCAGCGCCTCAACCCCCATGGACCTAAAGACTGTCTCTCCTTCACCAGCAACACTTTCTCGTCCCCTAGCAGCAGTGGAGCTACTCCAAGAAATGGAGCCTTTGAAAACCTATTTCCATGCAAGTTGGGTAGGCCCTGGGGAACCGGCCTTTAGACCCCGAGTCAGATACAGGAGTTCTTCTCTGGGTTTGATTGTTCATACCCTCTATTAGCGTGGATAAATCCTGCCTTGCCTCTGTTCCCTATGTGCTGAGAGTGATTCCTCGGAGAGAGGAGGGTGGCCTTGTACTTCAGACTCATGGAGTTTTGTAATCATGCTGATTTCCTCAATTTTTGCTTGGTTCAGAGTTTAATTCAGGGCTCTGTAGTGCCATCCGATGCATCTGTCTCTTGGTCTGTTTTCCTTATTAGTAGTGGCACACTGTTACAGGAGAGATGTCAGTGATGCAGGTTAGTTAAAATATTTGACATTTGCTTTTCCTACAAATAAAAGTTGAAGAGTTGCTGGGCCCCAGCAGAGAATGAACCTTATCTGTTTTGCTGCACTTTACTTCTAGACTAGGGTTGGAGACGTTTGCTATCAAAACCAGTTACGTAGGGTCTAGGAACCGCAGTGGAACCTAAAGTGTGAGTGGGCCTCCCGTTTTGAATATACCTCCATCCCACTGTTAGGAAAGGCACTTACTGCTTGGCCTCCTGCCATAAGATGCCCTGACCAAGCTGTTCTTGGACTCTCTGCCAAGCTTTTTTCCTCTACAACAGGTGTTGCATTGCCTCTGTTCTGTGATCCACTTGTGACACCTATAATCTTGCATGTGGGGAGTCTAGATGATGAAGTGATTTTGAAATAGAATTGGCTCCCTCTCCCTTCCTTGAAGTGATGGTAGTTAATTTGGGGGGGAAGGGAAATAGAACTTGTTCCTCAAGCCACCTTTCTGCACCAATTAAACATCAGCAACTCCATGTGCCATTCTCTGGGTGAAAGGGAATTATGTAGCATTTTTCTTTCCAAAAGGCATGGAACCTCAGTCAGTAAACAGAGGATCAACAGTGACTCCGTCCTCTAAGCTAGTTAAATACCACGCTGAATGGTCTAAAGGCTGGGTCCCTCAAGTGGAAATCGGAAAATGCTCATGTCTTTATTCCTCTCTCTGCCAATTGTGTAGGACCCATTTTATCTATCTCCAAGCATTCAAGACAAGTCAAGAGGCTGGTACTTGCTTTATAAAGGCCCATATGAAATGTGTGGAGCTTTGGTCTGGAAAGCAGTTACATTTAGGATAAGGGGAAAATATTTCATAGAAAACAAATGCTGTTTGTTTTTCAAGTTTTCTTTTCTCTGTGCATATTTTCCTGCACAGAGACCTTTGAGCATTTTATTGGTTCTAAGTCTTAGGGGAATCGAAACTTTTATTGCTTTCCTTGGATTGTTCCGGATGAATGAATGTTGTTGGAAAGTACTGAGAGCAGCTTGTTTTAAGCTTCTGTTACTTTCCACTTCTGGCCTCCAACCAGGCCCCACAAAATGGAATCTGAGAGTCCTTTGCTACCCCAGCCCATACTCCTTTGAGTGGGTGGGTGCCATGGCTACTGAGATGGTGACAGCCTTGGCTTGCCTGCTGGAGGCAAGATTGCTCGAGGCTGGCAGACTGTGGCATTTGGCATTTTAAGCACCACTGCTCTACTTTCCAGCTCTGTGCCCTTGATCAGGTTACTTCCCCTCTCTGAACTTGGAGATCGTACTCGTCTCCGTGGATCTTGGTGAGAATTACAGAGAAGATGTTAATTTGCTACCGCAGCCCCTGGCTCACAGTTGACGCTCCGTCAGTGTTGGCCTGCCCCTCCCCCAGATTCACCTCCTCAGAACTTCTTGTTCAGTGACACCACAGGCAGCTACAGGCATACTCCTGGTCTTCTGAGGCTTTATATGATAGGGGGAGGAGGGGACAAAAGCAGTTTCAGTGCTTTCCACTGAACAAACTATGAATAAACTATGAAGAACATTTGACAGCTTTGACCTCTGGCTTAAAAGCGTGATCAAAGGGCATTTTTTCTTGGAATACTCTTTTTCAGCCTCCTGAGCCAGGCACTTTGTTTCGGTTTTTAGAACCTTAAATCTGGAAAGATTTAAGGAGGAACCTCACAGGATCCTATAAGGGGTTGGGGATGGGACCTTATTCAAGGTCATTTGGTGAGCTGGTGCAAAGCCGGGAGCAGAACTCAGATCTCCTTCTCCCAGTTCTGCATGACCTTCATCACACTGCAGTGGAAACTGTGAGGGCTCTGCATCCCTAGCTAACCATCTCCAGAGAGCCCAGCCTCTCCCAGGACCCTGGAGGCTGTGACCAGATGGAAGGCATGACCCAGACACTTATATCTCCAGGCCTAAGCAGCTGTTTAAAAACTTGGTTTTGGAAGGGCCAGTATTCCTGTGACTTAGAGGGGTCTGACGCTCCAGGTGGTAGACTGAGAAGTGCCTGTCCTCCTTAGTTACTAATTCAACAGATACTTACTGGGTGCCTGCTAAGGGCCAGGCGCCATGCTAGGTGTGGGAGAGATTGCAGCAGACAGACAAAGTCATACTGAAAAGGGATTCTAACTCAACTGGCAGCCCTGCAACCAAGCATTTTTATTTCTTTTCAAAGAAGTGTGTCATTTTTTAAGGCAGTCAAATTCTGACTGCCCACATCCTATCAAACTAATGAAAAATGTCACCTCAGTCATTCTTGTGCTCCTCATCCCGAGTGGTGCCTGGATTCAAGATTCTTTAGGTAGTTGTCAAGGGTTGGGAAACCCCCGTGGTCGTTTGTCTTGGTTATGGCCGAGGCACCTCCTCTCCACGCCCATTTAGTCCCTTTGGTCAAAGGGCCCTGCTGCTCCTGGGCCACTTTGGAGTGTAGGACCCTAGTGAGGCTGGTCACTGGATACTTTTACCCTCCTCGGTCTTGGCATTGACTGGGTCTTTCCAAGGAGCGTACTCTGGGAGGAGGGGGTAAGGTAGAGGGAGACACAGGTCATCTTCCAGTGAGTTCCTGGAGCTGCTTTTGATGTTGGCACATCTTGGTGTCTCATTTTTAACATAAGGGAAAAGCAAGGCCATGAAGCCTTTTCCACCCAGCCAAGCAGCCTGGAAATGCCTTTGGGAAGTTGGAATAAACCTTATCATCATGTGGCAAGGGAGAGGCAATGTAGGGAAAACAAAGATCAGACTTTGGTTTGAATCTTGGCTCTGCCTTTTACTACACATGTGACTTGGAACAAGTCTCTTAGTCTCTGCACTTGAATGGGCATTAGTCACATGGGTGTAATAATACTCACCTGGCTTTCGGGGTGAGGATTAAAGACCAGGTACGCAAAGCAGCTTCTAGTACCATGCCTGGTACTTGGGTGCCCAGTAGCCAGTCGCTTTTTCTGCTGTAGTTTTTTTTTTTTTTAAAGATTTTATTTTTTTCCTTTTTCTCCCCAAAGCCCCTCGGTACATAGTTGTATATTCTTTGTTGTGGGTCCTTCTAATTGTGGCATGTGGGACGCTACCTCAGCGTGGTCTGATGAGCAGTGCCATGTCCGCGCCCAGGATTCGAACCAACGAAACACTGGGCCTCCTGCAGCGGAACGCGCAAACTTAACCGCCCGGCCACGGGGCCAGCCCCTCTGCTGTGGTTTTTTTGTTGTTGATGTAAGTGTCGTTAGCCAGCAGTAGCCTCCCTCTGAAGTTACAGTGCAGAAAGTGATGTACAGGCACCTTGAGCAGAGGGGTTGAGACAGTCTTTCAAGAAGGAAGGGAGGCTTTGTGACCAGGGTGGAGGAAAGTTGGCACCAAGTGACCTAGAAGTTGAAAGATGAGGAGTCTCTCCCTCTGCCTCCCCTCTGTTCAGATGGTGTGATTGCAGAAGAACACTTAGCAACTTGAAATGTGCCAATTTTTGGCCTCCTGAGGTTTTGTGTGGCAAGGATAACCCTTGGGCCCTGTCTGCTCCTTGGGGCTTCCTTTGGCTCACTGGGAACCATAGATTGTTTCACTTGGTTTGGTTGTCAAAATGTACCTGCTGTGTCTACCGTCACTGACTGTGTTCACTCTCTTCCAGGGGCTCCACGGGCCTTACCCCTTCGGCCAGTCCTAAACGGGTGTCAGCAAGAAGAAAAATTAAAAGACAGAAGCCCTGACTTTGGGGGGGGGTGGGCAAGGGGTTCCTCTGGATTGCAGACCACATCGTACAGACCCCTGGCTCTGACCCCCTTCCCGGAAGAAGAGGAAGAAGCAGAACAGACTAGTTTTGAGTAAACTCAGTATGCATGTGTGAATGCTGAATTGCAGGAATGGTGTTGAGGCTACCAAGAAGAAATCCATGCAGCCACCTTGGGTTTGGTTTATTAGGCGTCAGTCTAACAAATCATTAGGTCACTCGGGAAGGGAAAATAAGTTTAAAATGGGGAAAAAGCCATCTTTTTAAACAAAAATTATTTTGCCTACAGACAGGTTGTAGTTTTGAGCACATGTTAATTTTCTTCCCTCTTTCCCCACTTTTATTTTTTTAGATAAGGGATAACATACTCTTTATAGAATAGCTGCTTGCTCTGGAACCAATTCAGGTTAAAAGCTGGCGTGGCACGTTTGGGGACTCTGTGGGTCAGTACTACAGGAGGACATCTGCTGTGCCACATGACTCCAGAAGTCTCTGACCCCATTTGTTTTTAATGGCATCAGCCAATGAGTTATCACCCTTTTCCTCTTCTTTTCTCCTTAACCTTCTGTTGATTTACACCTTTGACATTTGTATTCGTCAACCCTGTGGCTTGTTATCATCAGAACCTCTCTGAAGACCAAACTTCCCTATGTGGCCAACAGGAAGCCTTTAGGACAGATCTTGGGTGACTTGGGAGTTTCTAAGGCCGAGAGGTGTCCTTCTACACAACTTGTAACAATTCAAATTGCTTTTCTTCCCTGTTTCTCTTGGCAGAGAGAAATGCCATCATGCCTACTGCTCTTTTGGATTTTTCATACACTGGCTCCTGTTTGCTCTGGGAACAGTGGCTCTGTGCTGGGTCTATGTGTGTACCACTTGCACCCACACACGGGTGTTGGTGCAGCTCACCAGTGAGTGTGCAGAAGGCGAGTGTGAAGATGTCCCATGCTTCTCTGTTGTCACACAACTCCCTTCCCCGTGTTTCCCTCCAGTTATCCTTTCTGGTGTTCTCACAGCCTGTTAGTGGAGGCTGAGCTGTTAAGGTATGAAAACACAGCCCCAAATGGGGAATTTGCCATGTGTAAGGGCCACAGTTACTGACTACATGATCTTGGAGACCACATTTTGATGGAAATGAGGGAACCCCCGCCCTGAGCAGAATGCTTGATTATTGCGAGGTGGAAGGCGGCGCATGGGGTGGCGGGGGGACGTGCAATCCAGCCAAGCAGAGGCTGATTGGCTGTCTTCTCACTTGGGCAGGTGGCCCCATTGGCCTCTGAGCAGGTTGAGATGTGGATATCTCCATGGGAAGCTTGAACCAGGCTAGAACAGCTATCTGCCAAAGATACAAGAATATGCAAAGTCCCTCTTCTCTTCTCACCCCATCCTTCCCTCGAGTCTTAGTTGGTTTGATAGCCAGGGATATGAATCTAGGGTGCGGTTGCAGGGTCGCCTGCCTGTTACCACACCCCCATCCACCCTGGGGGTGCAAGACAAGCAGGGAGACCAGGTGATGAGCGGCTGCAGGGGTCATATAGCCTGGGTGTGGGTGAGGGTCTGCCTGCCTGTCTGTCTCTGTCTGGGTGTCTGAGTTCCAAAAATGTGTGTTGTTTGTTCCTCCTCATTCTCTTCTGAGACTGTTGTTTTTTAAAGCTTGATTGTGGGAGAAAAGCTTGTATGAAATTCCCTCTTCACCTCCCCACCTCCCAAAAAATGAAGAATAAACTGGTCCACTGGAGAAGCCCTGGAGGAGGGTGGGGCCAGCCTGCTGAGAAGGGCAGTGCAGCGGAGTCTGGGGCTGGACTGGGGCTCACACTGGAGCACCCACTTTCTATGCACACGATGAATGCCCATTCCCAAGCAGAGCAGAGAGGAGCCCCTGCTGGGTGCCCAGGCCACCGCTGGCCCAAGCCAGGGGCTCACTGTGGCTTTTTGTCTGAGGACTCTGTTAGGCCCAGATTGCCACTGCTGTTGGTGCCAACCTCCTGGGACTCTGCCACCCTGGAGCCCACACATGCCCAGCCATTCTCCTCACTTGACAGCCCTCAAAGCAGCACATCTCCAGCTGCCCCTGGCAGTCGTGGGAGGTTTTACATCCCCTGGTTTCCTGGCTTCCTCATCTGCCCCACACTGGGTGTCCCTGCCCCGTTTCCCAGGAGGGGCTGCCTGTGGTTATTCAGCAGGGGCTTCATAGGCCACCAGCAGTGGGGCTGGCCCTACTAGAGGCATCCTGCTCCTCTTGCTTATAGTCACCCTCACCCGGGAAGCACGTTGGCTGTCCCCGGGCACGCTGGCTTCCCTTCCAAGAACAAACCATTTCTGTGCACATCCTTGGAGAAGTGAGTTCCTTGCAGAGGGCCAGAGCAAGTGAAGCCTTAGAGTAGGGGCAGAGGGAGTCCATGGCTCCCCCAGGACCAGGAGGGTATCAGTACCATTTATTCTGCCTCCTATCAGTGGTTTGGGTTGTGAGCAATGCTTAGAGCCCCTCTCTTCCCCTGCCTAGTCGGGTGGTAGAGGCTACCCTCTCAGCCCCAGTACTCCCTGCTCCTCTTGGGCTCTGCACCAAGTTGCAGGCTGCCTCTGGGCAGGATCACCAGTGTCTGCCACCCAGGAGGTGAGGCAGGCACCATCCTTAAGGGGCCTGAGCCCAGTGTGGGAGGCAGAGGGGCTCAGGCTTGGGAAGAACCTGTCTGTGTGCATGGAGTGAGGTGTGTGTGGATGTGTGTGCACGAGTGCATGCCTTTTTTTCTTTTTGCCATGGGGACAGTTGAATTCGGGGTATTTTTCTACAAGAAACAGCCTTCTCTCCCCCAGTAAAGACTGGCTGTAACCTTAAGCCCATCAAAGGCGCTTCCAGCCTGGAGAGAACCTCACCAAGACAGCTGGTGTGGCCCGAGGATGGCAGGGTGGCCAAGGTGGAAAGTAGGCACGAGAAAAAACACCTCCCCAAATTCAGTCTGAGCCCCAGCAGGAGCAGATGGTGGGGTTGCCAGGGCTCAGAAATGCAAGCTGATTCCCCATCCCACCCTGCCTTGCCTTTTGTTTGTTTTCTTGGGTGAGTGCTGGAGCAGCGATGGCTGCCCCTTCGCCTGGACACTGGTGTGTACAAGCAAGCTGGGTGGGCGTTTGTGGTGGGGCCTCATGGTGCCTGGGAGGAGATGAAGATGAGGAGGTTTTTCCTTACTGTATAAATGAATATTTGTATGATTAAATTAACACACACAAAACCCTGTTTTCATGTGTGTCATTGAGTTTTATTGCGCCTCTGAGCCCTGTGTACCTGCTTGGCCCCACAGTGGCTTTGTGATGTGCACTTTTTGGTCTCCAGATTTCTGCCTTTTGCAAATGGGAAAACAGACCCTGAGTTTCCTTATGTGTTTGGGAGATTAGTTCGGGGGTTATAATTAGATCTGTTGCCCTTCTGGCTCCCAGTGACCAGAAAGGTGAGGAAACTGCTTCCAGTGGCCTTTAGGCCCCCAGGGTACCATGCGTCTACTGAGCACCACTCTATCCCCAGCACATAACAAGTACTGGCCAAGTGAGTGTTGACCAGCCAGCAGGCATTGTTTGGGCCTTTACTGTGTCAGGCACACGGCACGGGTGCAGGACGAGCACAGGAAGAGTGCAGAGCTGCACAGGCCTCTTCCCCACTGGGAAAGCAGAGCCGAGCTGGGGAGTTGTCGTCCTCAGTCCCCGCTGGGCCCCAGCATCCTAGATTTAGAAGAGGGAGTGCCTCTTCCCGTGGTGGTTAGGTATAGGTCCTGGTTGCTCTAGGTGCTCCTTCTGGTATAATCTGGATTAGGTAAGTTTTTGCAGACTGGCCTGGGAGCCTGAGAGTCAGGTAGGGACCACAGTCCAGGCAGTTGGCAAACAAAATTGGAACCTATCCCATGTACTTATGTGAGACAGGCCTGGGACCTTGGCCAGGAGATGGGGTGGTCAGTTACACAGGTGGTCAGATAGCATGAAAGAAACTTAAGTGGCAGATAACACAGCAAATGGTGGGTTCACTGGATCCATCCCTTGTTGTCTGTAGCACTCTTAAAAGCTCAGATCTCAAGTTTGTCCTCAGTCACATCAGCACCCCTCTGTGTTGAAGGGAAAGTGAGATCAGAGAGGGAAGGGAGTTACTTGAGTCTTGCAGACCATGACCCAGGACTCCCAGATGCCGGCATTATTTTCACTTAATTGCAGACCCCAGAATTTGGCCTCCACCCTGGCTGGCAAAGCTGTGTGTTCTAAGTGATGGTGGCCCTGGGTGTGAGCTGGGCCATCTATGCTGTGGGAGTTGTGGGAAGGGGATTCCATGGCCTTCTCCCGGTAGGCAGCTCAGTAAGGGAACCTGTGGCCACCGAGTGCATGAGAGACGCGGAGACCCCACAAAAGAACTGTTCCTGGCCCAAGGGCCTGAATGCAGAACTCTTTCTCTGTATAGCCTGATACAGAGCCCAGGGCGAGGGAGCCTGGGAGACTGGCCCGGAGACCCCTGGGGTGAGCGCCCTTGCCCCCGCCCCCAGTGGCGGGACTGTCCACCCGCATCCTGCTTCCTTCCAGGTGCCCACGGAAGTCCTCGCAGGAGAGGGGCCCCCACCCTGTCTGTCACCTGGGTCTTCTGGCAGCTGAGACCCACTCCCAGGCCTTCCCCAAAACCCCCACTGCTGGACAGTTATTTGCTTGGCAGAATCTGTTTGTCTTTGGGGCTGTAACCTGTCAAGAAGTCACCAGGCCCTGGGAGAGGGAGCAGGTTTGATGGTAGCTCCTGGCTTGAGCCATTCCCACGGGGGCTAGGTGACAGGGAGGGGGCTCTCGGCTTAGCTTTTGTCTTGGGGGTGGAGAGTGAGGGAGGCAATTGCAGTGGTCCGGGCCCAGCCTTCCTGGCAGAGCAAACAGGTCTTCTCAAGCCACCTGCCTGCCCCAGCTCAGGTTGTACCTGGTGCCTCCCTCTCTGTTCTCGGGAAGGCCCCTCCCTCACCTCCCCGCTGTGACCCAGCAACTTTCCCAGACACCGCCTGGTGTCCGGCCCTGTCTGGCGGCCAAGAAAACCAAGGGCGCTCATGGCAGCTCTGGATTTCAAAAATAGGAGTGGGACAGGGAGCAGACGAGAGTGCCTGGAGATCGGGGAGAGTGTGTGTGTTTGGGGGTCAGGGTGCCCACCGAATGGATTCTGACAGGCCAGCGTGACTGTCGGGTCTCAGGTGCCTCCTGTGTGAAGTGGAGGTGTACTGCTTTAGAAACCAGGACCTGGATGGAACGTGTGGATTTTTCCTTTAAATCCTTTTTAGCCGTTAGTTCTGAGATGCTGTGATCCGGGGCAGTGCTTCTCAAACTCAGACATGTTAAAATGCAAATTCTGATTTAGTATATCTTGGGGAAGAGGGGAAGATTCTGCATTTCTAACAGGTTCCCAGGTGAGTGGACACTGCTGGCGCTCAGTCTGAACTTCACATGAGGAGGGGTGGCCTGAAGGATTGCAGCTCCCCACCCCCACCCCACCACCCGCCTGATCTGTGAGACTGAGCCAGATGTAGGCAGGGCTGTGTTGGCTAGGCCCACTAGAATTTGAGGGAGCTAAGGTCACCTAGAACAATAACACTCGAAATGTGGCCGTGGCTCCCAGCACTTCCCAGGGTTTATCCAGGCTGTGACTTCTGATTTAAACATCATTTCTAGTGTGTTGCTTTTCTGTCACAAACAACAAATATCTAAGTGTCCACCATAATTATGATAATGTTGGCTGATCATTAGTGACCAACTTCTGTTAAATTATTTTTTATGATTTACCTCATATAATCCTCACAACCCTCCAGATGCAACAGTGGAGGGCAGGTCAGCCTGGTGCTCAGTTTGTGACAGGTAACTCCTGAGTGTCACGAATCCTGTGAAAATGGACGTGCAGGTGCTGGAGAGTGTGGAGTAAGCAACCTTAACTTAGTCCAGAGTATCTGGGAGCCTTCCCTGAGGAAGCGACACTTAAACTGCAACCTGAAGAACAGAGAAATGGGAAGGGCACCGAGGAAACTGCCTGTGGAAAGATGAGAGAGGGTGGTGTACTTGAGACTCTGAAAGGAGATCAGCGCTTCTCTGTTCCTGTGTGTGTCTAGAGGGGAAGAGGTATGAGAACACGCGCTTCCCAGTGTTCACCCCGTCCGGGAGAGCTCTGCTGCCATTGCGCTGGGAGGGTCATTTACTCATCCATTTATTGACCATTACTTACGGGCCGGGCACTCTTCCAGGTGCTGGAGATACAGCAGTAACTAAAAGAGACAGACCCCCTGCCCTCGTGGAGCTGACGTTCTAGTCAGGGTAGACAGACAGCAGAGACGTACTAAGAGGTGACAGGCACTGGGGAGAGAAATAAAGCCAAGAAGCACAGGGAGTGCTGGTGAGGGCGAGCACTGCTGTTTCATACGGGGCGGTCGGAGAAGCCTTCACTCATAGCCACAAAGAGTAAGGACGGTGCAGGCGGAGAACAGTAAAGGCAGAGGCTCCGAGGTGGGAGCGGGGCTGTTGCAGAGTGAGAGAGAAGAGTAGTAGGAGATGAGGTCAGAGAGGTGAGGGGTCAGATCGTGTGGGGCTGGGAGGTGACTGAAATGGCTTTGTTTTCACCCCAGGAGAGACAGGAGCCGTTGAAGGATTGTGAGCACAAGAAAGGACACATCCGACATCCTAGAAAAGATGTCTCTGGCTGCTGTGTTGAGAATACGCTGTAGGGACAAGAGCAGAAGCAGGGAGACCCCATGTTTACTGGATGGTGTCGGTGGAGGTGGTGAGGAGTTAGAGCCTCAGAACAATATGAAGGCTGAGCCGACACTATTTGCTGATGGGTTAGGTGTACAGTGTGAGGGAGGGACAACTCCTGACATTGGGGCCTGAACAGCTGGAATCGACTTAGTAGATGGATGAGTTGCTGTTACCTAAGACAGGCGGGGCTGACGGGGAGCAGTCTTGGGGCTAGAAATCAGGAATCCGTTTTGGACCTGCTGTTCAGCGTGAGATGCCTGTTAGGCATCCATGGGAGGTGCTGGGCCGACAGGTGGGTGGATGTAAGGTCTGCAGTTCAGAGGGGAGGTTGGGGCAGGAGACATATTGTGAGAGTCATCAGCAATTGGATGGAATTTCAAGTCTCAGGACTGGATGAGATCATCAAAGGAGTTGTCAGTGGGTTTGACCTCATCTGTCAAACACTCCCTCAAAGCCTGCTCTTAGCCAGCTCCCTCTGTAAGGATCTCTGACCGAGAAGTCCCCTCCTCAGACCTCAGAGCTCTGATGACTGCAGGTGACCTCTCCCCTGTCCTGGCAATCCCTGTCCTGTCCCTAGACGCTTGTGTCCCAGCCCTCTCCCTGCTGGCCCCTCCCACGGATGGTAATGGAGTGAACAAGGGGCTAGATGCTGTCCAGGCCAGGGGTGGCCCCCACCCGGGAGCCAGGCAGCATGGGCATGAGGAGTGGAGCCAGGGCCCCAGTAGGTCATGGCTTCATTCTTGTGGTCCTGTCCTCAAGGACATGGGCCCTGGAGCCAAGTTCTAGAAATTCCTCCTGCTGGGCTGTGGGAAAGGGAGGAAGTCTGAGAGAAGAAGGGGGCTGTGTCTGAGTAGGGGCCCGAGGAGAGAGGCCCTCTGGGGGCCATGCTCACCTGTACCAAGCCCCCAGCCCTGGTCGGCAGCCAAGACACCCAAGACCCCTGAAAGGCTGGGCTGTCGCTGCTCGGGGCCTCTGAGCCGCCGAGGCCCCCCACGCAGAGGGCAGTGGGATAGCAGGGGCCAGGGTGGCACTGAGTCGTGAGGAATGGTCTCAGGTGTGTTGTGGGTGGGAGGGGGGATGTGTGGAGAGCAGGAGTCCCTTGAGGGGACTGCACCTCAGAGCTGGTGCAGGGTGGGCCCAAGGCCAGCAGAGGGAGCCACATGGCCCAGACCTTGTCCGGAAAGGATAGATACTGCCCTGGCCGAACCCCCCCACCCTCCTGCGAGTGTGTTTTCCAAACCCCTACTCCTCCAGGGCAAGTGTTGCCTCTGCTCTCCACTCCAGGTGGGCAAGCTGGGGTTTGCTGTAGGCTCTGCTGCTTGTCCACCGTGGGACTGCTTTATTTAAGCTCTCAGAACCTCAGGGCCCTAATCTGTAAATGAGGGCAGTTCCTTTCCCCAGAGGTATCATGAGAGTGAAAACCCATCGTTAAGTTTCTCATCGTATACTTGGCACATAGTAAGTGTCCAATATGTGGTGACCGTTGTTATATTTTTGTGACCTGCAAGATGTGGCAGGTCTGGGCTCCTGAGAAGAGAGGACTGGGACACTGGGCATTGGGGAGGCAGAGTCCAGAAAGTCTGCAGCCTGCTCAGGAATCTCTCCCTGGACCACAGCTCTTATTTCCAGCAAATCCTTGCCTTGCGGGTATTTCCTGGCTGGGTGGGAGTTGGGATGCTGGAAAGGACTGTTCTGGAAGAGAGTCTAAGAGATCCTAATTTCCTCTAAGACAAGGCTGTGAGGCAGGAAGCTGTCCTCAGCAGTCAATGCAGGAGGCTCTCAGTCCACCTTGGTTGAGTGGAGAAATGAACAGATGTGCAGGAGAGACTGCCTTGTGCTGGGCTGGCCTGATTGCTGGAGCTGGACGCTGCCCAGCCCAGCTCAGACCCCAGACAGTGGTGGGGGCCCCTGGAGAGGGGCAGGATCACAGGTGTGCCCAAGGTTGAAAATGACAGCCCAGAAGCCTATGCCTGGAACTGGTCTGGCCACTGTGGTTTACCACTTCCGAGGGCGCGGCACTGGGGCGGACATGTTTGCATCCAGGTTCCTGCAAGGGCTGTATCAGTACCAGGGCCAGGGATGGAGGCCAGGCCACAGGTGGGCACCAAGGTGGCATTTGCACTCTGTCCTCGTGGCATTTGCTTGTGTCGCACAGCACCCAAATCCTCTGAACATCTCCAGCTCTTGCTTTCATGCTGTTTCCTCCACCTGCCTCTTTCCTCCCACGCATCCAGGCTTCCTGATAGTTGAGCACACTTTAACCAGGAGCCATGGGGCTGAAGGCTTGGGGGTGAGCGTGCTGGCAGAGCTGATGGGTTTGGGGCAGTTGTTACAAGATGGGTCAGGAGGACAATCTGTGTGTGTGTTGAGCCCATGCTGGGTTCCCCTATGTGGGTCACCCAGGGCTGCTGAAAACACACGTCCCTGATGGGAGACAGGACCTAGGAGACAGGAAAAGTCAACACTGGTGGGGAATTGGGTAGGCTGAGGGTCCTGTGAGTGGAGCCCACAGTAATTATGCCATACAGGATGGGGGCAGTGACCATTCAGAGCA
Source organism: Equus przewalskii (assembly GCF_037783145.1). Classification (NCBI taxonomy): domain Eukaryota; kingdom Metazoa; phylum Chordata; class Mammalia; order Perissodactyla; family Equidae; genus Equus; species Equus przewalskii. Next base: position 35,101,508 of record NC_091849.1, on the reverse strand, counting down.
TCCCCAAACATGAGACCAGGAAGGGACTTAGAGCCCAGCCAGAGGGGACACTGCGTTTTCCAGTGTCCCACAGCCACTCCCAGCCCAGTCCTGGACACCTGAGCCAGCAAGGAGAGCCAAGGCCCCCCAGGGAAGACAAAGAATCAATGGCTGGGAAACAGGAACTGACTCCAGCTGGCTCCCATCCCCAAGCGAGGGCAGCCAGGCTGGGGAGGCCCAGTGGGGTCCAATCGTAGTGGTGGTGGTTGGGCCCTCAGGGGAGGCAGCCTCTGCTTTTAGGACTTGTTTGCATGGAGTGAAGAGGTATTTGCATCTTTGAGAAGTTACCACTGTGGGAAGGGAAGGGTTGCTGGGAGCCGTTACCCAGGCCTTCAGTCTCCTGTCTCCCCCTGGATGGGGTGGGTGTGGGGGAGCAGGACATATGCCAACCAGTCCCAACCTGACCCGGGGTGGGGGACACAGCTGCATCCCAGTGCCATTAGCTCAGCAGTCAGGCTCTGTCCAGTGTAGAACAAGTGGGTTCATAGAACAGAGCCCTCTACACACCTGCACGTGCATACACACACACTCACAAGCATGTTCTCCAACATACACGTGCAGTTCTGTGTACTACTCACACTCAAGGGCGTATGTTCACACAACACACGTGAATCCACTTACACTGGAGCCCACTCATGACCTTAGTTCATACACAGACACACCACCAAACCCTTAGGGTCCCTAGTCTCACACCAGCACATACCCACACCAAGCTCACACCTGGCTGCACACATTTCTACTTAATCATAGTTGATAGTTTTTACCAGTTTTCTCTGTAAGTCAGGCGTATTTGAAATTCTTTCTATTCTGTGCTCACAACAACCTTCTGAAGTAAGTACTATTTTTTCTTTGTTACTGAAGTATACTTTATATACAGTAAAGAACCAAAACTCAAGGGTTCAAATCGATGAGCTCTTTCGTGTGCACACCCTGCAGAACCATCACCCAGGTCAAGATGGAGAGCACGTCCAGAGCCCCAGCAAGCTCCCGCTGTGCCTTCCTGATGCGCCATTGTTATCCCACGTAAGAGGTGAGAAGTCCAAGGCTCAGACCCGCGGGCACACTCTAAGAGGCGGCCGGACTGGAAGCTCTGCGCCTGTGGACTCCCACACTGCGTGAATGTCCATTAGTGCACACCGTCACACTGATAGAGGGCCGTGATCACAAACAGAGTGGAGGGGCCTGTTCAGATTTTTCCATGAGGAAAGCAGCAGAGACACGTTAAGCTTTGTTTTCCATCTGCCCTTCAATGGTCGGATCTTGGCTCACAAAGGATGAACGAGCTCAGGGGCTGCAGCTCCTACCCTCGGGCATAGTGTGTCCATGGGGCGGGGGACACATTCGAGGACACCTCTGCACTAGAAGAAGCCATTCAAACATTTTTATCATGCCCTCCACCTGCAGAAGCACCATGGTCACGTGTCGCTTAACAACCGGGACACATCCTGAGAAATGCGTCATTGGGTAATTTCATTGTCTTGTGAACGTCATAGAGTGTGCTTACACCAACCTAGATGGTCTAGCTTCCCCCATGTCCATGCTGTACGGTACTAGTCTTCTGGGACCACCAGATATGCAGTCCATCATTGACTGAAGCATTGTTATGCGGCGCCTGACGGAACTGGTGAAGCTTGAGATTCATTCGTTCCTTCTGTTAATAAATGTGTATTGAGCACTTCCCTACCTTGTGTCAGTCCTGCCCTAGGTGCTGAGGATGCAGCAGTGAAACGCAAAAAATATCCCTGCGTCGTGGAGCTGACAGACAGTGAAATATCTGGGATGTGGGGTAATGAAAAGGGCTCTGGAGAAAGGAGAGAGGATAGGGAAGGGAGGCGGAAGTGCAACTTTAAACAGAACACCAGGGGCCACCCCACTGAGAAGGAGCTGTTAGAGGAAAGATGGGAAGCAGCTGAGGGAGTGACCATTGTGGATGTGTGAGAGAAGACAGGCACCTGTTGTATTTAGATGCCCATTATGGATTTTGTGAAATGCACATTCTAGCACCTGCCTCGCCCTTAGTGCTGTGTGGCTTTGATGGAGCCACTCCCCCTCTCTGGGCTCTGTCTCTTCACCCACATGATGTGAGGCTTAGATAATGAGCTGCCCTGTCCACCTGAGCGCTCTGTGTCCTCGCGGGCCTCCCTACCCAGTGGAGGAGGCTTGTTCACAGGGCCTGGCAGAGTTCCACAGCAGTGTCTCTGGCCTGGCCACCCTCACTCCAGGGCTGGCCACAGCCTCAGTCCAGGGCACTGACCCCTTTGATGCAGTGGCCAGGGATGGCGGTAGGGGAGATCCTGGCATGGTTCCTGGACATTAGAGCATTTTCCAATAGTGACTACGTGTAATTGGGAGAATGGGGTGGCATTCCTGGGGTGCCTTGGGTATCGTATGTTTATCTGCACATTTACTGTTGAGAGGAACAGCGGATGAGAGCTGAATCCAGGGTCCCTTCAGACTCCGCCCTCCCTGCATATGCCCAGGCCCAGCCGATGTCTACAGGACCTCTCTCCTGGGTAGCCCCTGGCCACCTCCCAGGGTTGGCTTCACGTCTATTCTCTGTTCCCTTCCCTTCCTCCCCTTTTTTCTCAAAAGCCTCCTTAAGGGAAGTGGTCACCCAAGACCGTCTAGACAAGAAAGAAGATGGCGAAGGAGATACGGACACACCCTCGTGGGTCATTTAGGAATTGCATTCAGCTGCAAGTAACATAGTCCTGAAAGACAGCGGCTTAACCAAGATAGGGGTTTATTTTTCTCTCATTGAATGTAAAATCTGAAGGTAATTACAGGTTGGCTTCCAGCCTCAAGGCCTCCTCATGGTCACAATGTAGCCACCACAGCTCCAGTCATCACATTCCAGTTGTAGGCAGAAAGGAGGAAAGACTGAATCAGTCCCTTTTTTACAGAACAGTCCTGGAATCCCTACCCAACAACTTCATGTATATGCCATTGGCCAGAACTTGGTTAACTGTTCCTTCTATCTGCTAGGAATGCTGGCATTATTTCACCCAAGAAAATTGGGATTCCATTTGTAAGAAAGAAAGAAAGAGAATGGATATTAGGGAGGCAAGTAGTGCTCTCTTCCCTATGCATGCCGTGTACTCTTCCATCTCTGTACGTAAAAAACTCATGCTCTTCCCTCCACCCTCACCCCTACACATCTATTCTCTGCTAAGGAGCCTACAGCACATTTTCTGAACCTGTGGAGGTTGCCAGGAAGAGAAACCCTCCAGAGTTGCTCAAGTGGAAGGGGGAGGGTGGAGTTGATTGGAAGAACACACAACACCAGCCTCTGTGCTCTGTGTCTATCCGAGAGGAGGGGCAGGGCCTCCCCACCTCCTGCGCAGCCCAGGGCTGGAGACACAGCAGTGAACAAGCCAGGTCCAGTCTCTGCCTCCAAGGAGCTGACACTCTGATGGGGACAGACGGTCATTGCACAGACCAAAATCTAACAAGGTCATCTCAGGCTTCTCACGCTCCTCTGAGTGCCAAGAAGATAAAGGGAAGGGCAGTGCAGAGAGATGAACCGGGTGGTCGGGAAGCACTGGGCACAGTCGCACGCACTCAGTGTGTGTGGGACACAGCCCTCAGGAGAGGGCCCCAGAGTCCAGAGGCTGTGGACCCTTGAGGGGGAGCTGATGGAACGCAGCCCCAGGCGGAAGGCCCAGGGCAGGTGTCAGGTGCCATGCTCTCAGCCCTGGGGGACAAAGAAATAACAGGGGGGTCTGGCTGGGGGCTCCTGTGCCAGTGCTGAGGCTTTCAGAGGAGCTGCTGGGTCCAGACACCTAGCTGATGCCAAAGGTCCAAGACTGGGGTCCCCATGGGTCCCCTGAGTGGTCCTCCCTGGCCGCTGGGGTTGCAGGTTGTGGCTGGATGGTGGACTCGAGGAGGCCTGAGGAAGGAGGCAGGTCCTCGCCGCCCAGATCCTCGCACCCCTGGCGGACCTTCCTGGCAGCTTGCTGGGCTTGGAGAGGAGCCCCCCCACCCCAAAACGGCCATGAGAGAGAGGGGACTTCCACCCCCGGGGCAGAGACCTAGGCCCTGAGCACCTTCCCCTGGAGAAAGTGCCCGGGTGCTGGGGAGGGAGGGGACGGGCCGGCTCCCCAAGCTGTCTCTTCTGCACGGCCTGCTGCCCCAGAGCTTGCCTCTCACCATGATGTCTCTGAGGCCCTGAGGAAGATCAAACGAACCCCTTCGCACCGAGGAGCCGAGGCTGATACAGCTTACGGTGTCCATGCTGCTACTGAGTAATGATACCTCCTGTGTCTCTAGGACGCTTTTGCTCACGCTGGGGTTCCCGGAGCCTCCCGTGGGCCCTCTATAGAGAATGTCACTGCACCCCCGCCCGACATGTGAGAAGACAGAGGCTCTGCAAGAGGAGACAAACCTGCTCAACCTCCCCCAGAGGGAGGGGAGTGGCTGCGGGGAGGAGCAGAGCTGGGTCCTGCGGTCCAGGGTCTGGGTGCCAGGCTAGGACCCTATCCAGTGGCAGCAGTGAGCCCTGTGGGGTCGTCAGCCTGATGTACCCACGTGATGTAGACGCACATCCACCCCCATCCCTGCGGCTGCTCTCATCCTGCTGACCGTGGTTACCAATTGTATCTCATCTGTTTCTCCCATCCATCCACCTGCAAGGTATACGTTATCCCCGGTTCACGGTACAGGAAACTGAGCCGTAAGGAGGTGGAGACGCTTGCCCAAGGTTTCAGGACACCTGGGCCGGGTCCTCTGGTCCCATGCCTGCCCTTTGTGCCCAGCGCCCATGTGGCAGTGCTGAGAGGCGTGTAGGACACAGGCTCCAATGTCACTTACACCTGGCCAGGTGTGACCTTGGGCAGCTCACTGATCTACTGGCCTCGGTGTCCTCACCCGTGATATGGGGCTAGTTCCCATTTCATAGGGTCTTTTTCAGACGACACTGGGCTCCCGCCCACCTGAGGCCACCACCCTCCTCTTGGGGCCAGGCAACAGCTGGGGGGCAGCTCCTGCTGTGCCCCGGTCCCCCCTTCCCTGCCCTGGCCCTGTGCCACCTAGGCCCGCCCGTGCCACATCTTCCAGATGGCACCTCGAACCTGGGCCGCCCGGGAACAAACATCCCCTCCCCGGCCCTCCCAGGAGGCCACACCCTCTCGAACCCACACCACACCATCCACTTGCAGGATGCCTCATGGCTGGGGCCAGGTGTGAGGGGCAGCAGTTTGGGGCCAGGGCTGTGCCCTGTCCTTTCCGGGAAGGGGGAGGAGAAGCCAACCAGGGAGACTGAGACCAGAGCAGAGAGCTGTGAAAATGGGCTCAGGACACTTGAGACCACCCTGTCCTCTTTCCCTTCCTCTCTCCTCTCCTCTCTCTTCTCTGTTCTTCCTCCCCCTTCTCAAGAGAGGCAAACTGACCCACTTTAATCAGCTGTGTGACCTTGGGCTAGTCACTGAAACTCGCTGAGCTCTCGCTTTTCCCTCTGTGGAATGGCCCCCTACCTGGGCTGGCTGTGAGGACTAAAGGATGCCTTGGGAGGCCTCAGGTGAAGGGCAGCCTGCTGGCCTCTCATCTGCCTACCTCCTACTTTGGAGGGGGCAGGGAAGAGGGAGGAGGGGGGGTGATCCTTCCCAGGTGGGCAGGGGCAGGAGCCTGGAGAGCTGAGGTCCCAGGCCAGGCAAGCAGAGGCCACATCCCCTCCTCCTGGGCCCCCGGGAACTCGTACCCTCAGCCTGACATCCCCACCCTCTTCTCAGAGGGCCCTTCTGGACCGAGCTCGGGCCTCAGTTTCCCATCTGTGTGATAGGAGCGGCAGGGTTGGTGTGTCGGGGGGAGGTGGGCTGGGTGAAGTGCCTGGCACCCATGGGGCCAGGACCCAGTATCTCACAGGGATCAAACACCTTTATCAGGAGCCCTGACACCCATTCCAACCCCTGGGTCCCCAGGACTCAGGCGTTCTCTGCAGCTTTGATCTCCCTCCCGCTCAGCTTCCTGGGCACAGAGAGTCCGTCCTGTGCAGTTAAAGTCTTAATTACAGACGCCTACGTGCTATTGTTGCCCTTGGTTTCATGTGCGTTGGGCGGCAGTGGAGCGCTGTGGTTCTGGGGCCAGGCTGCCAGGGTTCAAGTCCTCACTCTGCACCTGCTAGCTGTGTTACGCTGGAGGCGATGTAACCGCTCCTCGGCCTCAGTTTCCTCCTCTGTAAAATGGGGTTAATAATCGTAGCGCCCAACTCAGAGGGTCGACATGCAGCTTTAACAGTTCAGACGTGTGGGGTGCTGACAACCGCCAGGCTCTGTGCATGGTCTTACTGCCACTCTTCTCGTCTGTCTGCCCAGTGAGCAAGGGACCTCCCAGAGGCCCAGCTGGTGCTCCTCGGAGGCGCCCAGGAAGATCGCTGGTGGAGCAACGCAGGGGGAACGGCAATTGCCACTCACCATGGTGGCGCTGCCAGCCCCTGCCTGTGAAAGGCTGAACCGTGGAAAGATGGTGCCCCCAGGATCCCAGCCCAGGCCTGGGCAGCCCCAGGTAGTGGGTGGCCACTGGGTAGGCCGAGTGAAGCTACCCCATCCTGAAACCTCCCTCCCCCAAGTCTGTTAGGCTGGAGGACACGCCAGTTGTGGCCTCCCCTGGGCCAGGTGACCATCTCCCTGGGAGGAGAGGCAGGGGCATGAAGATTGTGGCTTCCCATTCTACCCACTCATCTACTGTCTGTGGGGCCTGGCCACCCACTTACCTTCTCGGGGTCCCAATTTCCTCATCTGTAAACTGGAAGTGAGAGCTTCCTCAAGGGTGTGGAGATGAAATGAGACTATGTAGGTAAAGAGCCTGCACAATTACCGCCATAGTGTTGTTGGGGATGGCGATGCAGAGTAAATTCAGTGAGGGGCAGAGGCAGTCCCTCCCCACCATGAGAGGGCTTGTGGGCAAGTACTGAGAGGGCCCACAAGACATTTAATGATAGACTGTCTAATCCAGCCTCTCGGCTTTCAGAAGACCAGGCTGAGGCCCAGAGAGGGAAAGGAACTTGTGGAGATTGCACAGCAAGTCAAAGGCAGGGCTGGGGCTAGAGCTGGGTGTTGAGCCCCCAGTTCCAGGCCCATGGCCTGCCGACCTCGAGGGGTACGAAGAGACGGCCCCCAGACTTCCCACCCACTCCTGCCTCAGATGCTCTGGGGTGCCTGGTTAGGCAGGCCCTTGCTCTGATCGTCTGGGTCCCTGCCCTGCCTCAGTGTGTCTGTCTCTGAAATGGGGGTAAGGACAGAACTCTGCCCAGGGTGGTTGCGAGGACCCGTGGTTGACCCACCTGCGCCCCCCCACCTCTTACCACATGTTCCCTGCTTTACATGTGTCAGCGGTTAGTCCTGCCCCCACTCAGGACGTCCCCACTGAGGCCTGGGGAGGGAGGGGGCTCCGCTGAGGGCGCCCCGCCCGCCCCACTCGTGTACGCGCCTCCCACGTGGGAAATGCCGAGTACCACCTTCACTGGCTTGTTCTCTTCCCCTTCCTCGCACCTCGCCAAGTCCCAGCCCCTCCCTGGCTCCGCCGCCTCGGCCATGCCGCCTTCCCAGGCTCTCGGAACCCCGAGACCGCCCCCCCCTTCCTGCTCCTGGGGGCCTTCCCATCTACCCCGTCCCGGTTACAGGGGGCAGCCGGTCTCAGCTCCCTAGGGCAGGGCTCGGCTGGGCACACATGGACTGAAGAAGGAGGTGGATGGCCGTGCGGGAGAGCGTGAGGGTGGCCAGCGACACCCGAGATGCTGGGCGGCCCTGCTTCCTTCCGGCAGCTGCTGCCAAGTGCGTCCCAGACTGGGCGCGGGGACCCTGGCT